>NW_006238930.1:4419458-4469570 GCF_000226075.1 Solanum tuberosum | reverse complement strand
AATTTCCTTTTTACTTTTTCATCATATTTCAATGAGTTAAAGGCGTTTTTTGAGAATTCGGCTCGTTCAAACCGCCTTACGACGGTTTGGTTGCGTAGATATCAAAAAAATACGCATATTCAAAAACAAAATCGCCTGAAACGGACGTCTGAAGCCCGACTTATGGCCGTTTGAGTTTCCCAAATTCCCAGCTACCTTCAATCTTTAAGATGCTGAATTTTTGAATTATCGTAACTTTCGACTCGAACGTCCTTTTGGCGCAATTTTTTTTTGACTCGAACGTCCTTTTGACGCAATTTTTTTTTTGATTCCTCGTATTTATTCGAGATCTATTCGGAAAACTCATTCGCTTCGGTTGAATTTCCCTTTTATTTTTTCATTACATTTCTACTCGTATAAGAGTGAGCAAAAGTCTTTATTTGAAAAATCGGATCGCTAAAACCGCTTCACGGCATTTCGGTCGCGTAGATATCAAAAAAATACACAGGTTCAAAAAAAAATCGCCTGAAACGGACGTCCGAAACTTGAGTTGTGTCCGTTTGAATTTCATTTTTATTTTTTCATCATATTTCAATGAGTTAAAGGCATTTTTTAAAAATCGACTCGCTCAAACTACCTTACGACGGTTTGGTTGCATAGATATCAAAAAAATACGCAGGTTCAAAAAAAAAATCGCCTTAAACGGACGTCCAAAGCTCGAATTATGTCCGTCTGAATTTCCTTTTTATTTTTTCTCATCTTATTTCTAATCGCCTAAGAATGAGTAAAAGGTGTTTCTTAAAAATCGGCTCGCTCAAACCGCCTTACGGCAGTTTGGTTGCGTAGATATCGAAAAAATACGCAGGTACAAAAAAAAAATCGCCTAAAACGGACGCCATTAGTCCGAGTTATGGCCGTTTGAAATTTCACAAATTCCCGGCTACCTTCAATCTTTAAGAATTTTTCAAATGATCGTAACTTCTGACTCGAACGTCCTTTCGACGCTAATTTTTTTTGAATCCTCGTATTTTTGCGAGATCTATTTGAAAACTCATCCACTTTCATTGAATTTACTTTTTCATCATATTTCAATGAGTTAAAGGCGTTTTTTGAAAAATCGGCTCTCTCAAACCGCATTACTACGGTTTGGTTGCGTAGATATCAGAAAAATACGCAGGTTCAAAAAAAATCGCCTGAAACGGACGTCTGAAACCCGAGTTTTGGCCGGTTGAGTTTCCCAAATTCCCGGCTAACTTCAATCTTTAAGATGCTGAATTTTCGAATGATCGTAACTTTCGATTCGAACGTGCTTTTGACGCCATTTTTTTTTATTCCTCGTATTTATTCGAGATCTATTCAAAAAACTCATTCGCTTCGGTTGAACTTCCCTTTTATTTTTTCATCACATTTCTACTCGTATAAGAATGAGCAAAAAGCATTTTTTAAAAATCGGATAGCGCAAACCAGTTCACGACATTTCGGTCGCATAAATATCGAAAAAATACGCAGGTTCAAAAAAAAAATCGTCTGAAACGGACGTCCGAAGCTCGAGTTATGTCCGTTTGAATTTCCTTTTTATATTTTCTCATCTTATTTCTTTTCGCCTAAAAATGAGTAAAAGGTGTTTCTTGAAAAATCGGCTCGCTTAAACCGCCTTACGCTAGTTTGGTTGCGTAGATATCAAAAAAATACGCAGGTTCAAAAAAATCGCCTGAAATGGACGCCCGAAGCCAGAGGTATGGCCGTTTGAAGTTTCCCAAATTACCGGCTACCTTCAATCTTTAAGAATTTTTCAAATGATCGTAACTTCTGACTCGAATGTCCTTTCGACGCAATTTTTTTTTGATTCCTCGTATTTTCGCGAGATATATTTGAAAAACTCATCCACTTTCATTGAATTTCCTTTTTACTTTTTCATCATATTTCAATGAGTTAAAGGTGTTTTTTGAAAAATCGCCTCGCTCAAACCGCCTTACGACGGTTTGGTTGCGTAGATATCAAAAAAAATACGCAGGTTCAAAAACAAAATCGGTTGAAACGGACGTCTGAAGCCCGAGTTATGGCCGTTTGAGTTTCCCAAATTCCCGGCTACCTTTAATCTTTAAGATGCTGAATTTTCAAATAATCGTAACTTTCGACTCGAACGTCCTTTTGACGCAATTTTTTTTTGATTCCTCGTATTTATTCGAGATCTATTCGAACAACTCATTCGCTTCGGTTGAATTTCCCATTTATTTTTCATCACATTTCTACTCGTATAAGAATGAGTAAAAGGCGTTCTTTCAATAATCGGATCGCTCAAACCGCTTCACGACATTTCGGTCGCGTAGAGTCTGAAACCCGAGTTATGGCCGTTTGAGTTTCCCAAATTCCCGGATACCTTCAATCTTTAAGATGCTGAATTTTCGAATGATCGTAACTTTCGATTCGAACGTCATTTTGACACAATTTTTTTTGATTCCTCGTATTTATTCGAGATCTATTCGAAAAACTCTTTCGCTTCGGTTGAATTTCCCTTTTATTTTTTCATCACATTTCTACTCGTATAAGAATGAGCAAAAGGCGTTTTTTGAAAAATTGGATTGCTCAAACCGCTTCACGACATTTCGGTCGCGTAGATTTCAAAAAAATACGCAGGTTCAAAAAAAAATCGCTTGAAACGGACGTCCGAAGCTCGAGTTATGGCCGTTTGAATTTCCTTTTTATTTCCGTTTCTTATTTCTACTCACCTAAGAATGAGTAAAAGGCATTTTTTGAAAAATTGGATTGTTCAAACCGCCTGAAGGCAGTTTGGTTGCGTAGATATCGAAAAAATACACAGGTTCAAAAAAAAAATCGCCTGAAACGGACACCCGAAGCCCAAGTTATGGCCGTTTGAATTTCCTTTTTATTTTCTCATCTTATTTCTACTCGCCTAAGAATAAGCAAAAGGTGTTTTTTGAAAAATTGGATCGCTCAAACCTATTCACGGCAGTTTGGTTGCGTAGATATCGAAAAAATACGCAGGTTCAAAAATAAAAATGCCTGAAACGGACGCCTGAAGCCCGAGTTATAGCCGTTTGAAGTTTCCCGAATTCTCGGCTACCTTCAATCTTTAAGAATTTTTCAAATGATCATAACTTCTGACTCAAACGTCCTTTCGACGCAATTTTTTTTTGATTCCTCGTATTTTTGCGAGATCTATTTGAAAAACTAACCCCCTTTCATTGAATTTCCTTTTTACTTTTTTATCATATTACAATGAGTTAAAGGCATTTTTTAAAAAATCGGCTCGCTCAAACCGCCTTACGACGGTTTGGTTGCGTAGATATCGAAAAAATACACAAATTCAAAAACAAAATCGCTTGAAACGGACGTCTGAATCCCGAGTTATGGCCGTTTGAGTTTACCAAATTCCCAGCTACCGTCAATCTTTAAGATGCTGAATTTTTGAATTATAGTAACTTTCGACTCGAACGTCCTTTTGGCGCAATTTTTTTTTGATACCTTGTATTTTTTTGAGAGCTATTTGAAAAACTTATTCTCTTTCATTGAATGTCCTTTTTATTTTTTCATCATATTTCTACTCGTATAAGAATGAGCAGAAGGCGTTTTTTGAAAAATCAGATCGCTCAAACCGCCTCACGACATTTCGGTTGCATAGATATCAAAAAAATATTAAGGTTCAAAAAAAAAATCGCCTGAAACGAACGTTTGAATCTCGAGTTATGACCGTTTGAATTTTCTTTTTATTTTCTCATCTTATTTCTACTCACTTAAAAATGAGTAAAACGCGTTTTTTGAAATATCGGCTTGCTCAATCTTCCTTGTGAAAGTTTGGTTGCGTAGATATCGAAAAAATAAGCAGGTACAAAAAAAATCGACTGAAACGGACATCCGAAGCCCGAGTTATGGTCGTTTGAAGTTTCCCAAATTCACAGCTATCTTCAATCCTTAAAAATTTTTCAAATGATCATAACTTCTGACTCGAACGTCCTTTCGACGCAATTTTTTTTTATTCCTCGTATTTTTGCGAGATCTATTTGATAAACTAATCCCCTTTCATTGAATTTCCTTTTTACTTTTTCATCATATTTCAATGAGTAAAAGGCGTTTTTTGAAAAATCGGCTCGTTCAAACCGCTTTACGACGGTTTGGTTGCGTAGATACCGAAAAAATACGCAGGTTCAAAAAAAATCGCCTGAAACGGACACCTGAAACCCGAGTTATAGCCGTTTGAATTTCCTTTTTTCACAGCTACCTTCAATCTTTAAGATGCTGAATTTTCGAATAATCGTAACTTTCGACTCGAACGTCCTTTTGGCGCAATTTTTTTTTTGATACCTCATATTTTTCGAAATCTATTTGAAAAACTCATTTGCTTTCGTTGAATTTCCTTTTTATTTTTTCCTCATATTTCTACTCGTATAAGAATGAGCAGAAGGTGTTTTTTGAAAAATAGGATCGCTCAAACTGCCTCACGACATTTCGGTTGCGTAGATATCAAAAAAATATTCAGGTTCAAAAAAAAAATCGCCTGAAACGAACGTCCGAATCTCGAGTTATGGCCGTTTGAATTTTCTTTTTATTTTCTCATTTAATTTTTACTCACCTAAGAATGAGGAAAACGCGTTTTTTGAAAATTTGGCTCACTTAATCCGCCTTGCGGCAGTTTGGTTGCGTAGATATCGAAAAAATACGCAGGTTCAAAATAAAAAATCGACTGAAACGAACAACCGAAACCCGAGTTATGGCCGTTTGAATTTCCTTTTATTTTCTCATCTTATTTCTACTCGTCCTTAAGAATGAGCAAAAGGCGTTTTTTGAAAAAATCGGATCGCTCAAACCGCTTCACGGCAATTCTGTTGCCTAGATATCGAAAAAATACGCAGGTTCAAAAAAAAAATCGACTGAAACGGACATCCGAGGCCCGAGTTATGGCCGTTTGAAATTTCCTAAATTCACGGCTACCTTCAATCTTTAAGAATTTTTTTCGAATGGTCGTAACTTCCGACTCGAACGTCGTTTCGGCGCAATTCTTTTTTTGATTCCTCGTATTTTTGCGAGATCTATTTGAAAAACTCATCCCCCCTCATTGAATTTCCTTTTTACTTTTTCGTCATATTTCAATGAGTAAAAGGCGTTTCTCGAAAAATCGGCTCGCATCATATTTCAACGAGTTAAAGGCGTTTTTTAAAAAATCGGCTCGCTCAAACCGCCTTACGACGGTTTGGTTGCGTAGATATCAAAAAAATACGCATATTCAAAAACAAAATCGCCTGAAACGGACGTCTGAAGCCCGAGTTATGGCCGTTTGAAGTTTTCCTAAATTCCCGGCTACCTTCAATCTTTAAGAATTTTTCAAATGATCGTAACTTCAGACTCGAACATCCTATCAACGCAATTTTTTTTTGATTCCTCGTATTTTTGCGAGATCTATTTGAAAAACTCATCCCCCCTCATTGAATTTCCTTTTACTTTTTTATCATATTTCAATGAGTTAAAGGCGTTTTTTGAAAAATCGGCTCTCTCAAATTGCCTTACGACGGTTTGGTTGCGTAGATATCAAAAAAATACGCATATTCAAAAACAAAATCGCCTGAAACGGACGTCTGAAGCCCGACTTATGGCCGTTTGAGTTTCCCAAATTCCCAGCTACCTTCAATCTTTAAGATGCTGAATTTTTGAATTATCGTAACTTTCGACTCGAACGTCCTTTTGGCGCTAATTTTTTTTGATACCTCGTTATTTTTTGAGATCTATTTGAAAAACTTATTCGCTTTCGTTGAATTTCCTTTTTATTTTTTCATCATATTTCTACTCGTATAAGAATGAGCAGAAGGCGTTTTTGAAAAATCAAATCGCTCAAACCGCCTCACGACATTTCGGTTGCGTAGATATCGAAAAAATATTAAGGTTCAAAAAAAAATCGTCTGAAGCGAACGTCCGAATCTCGAGTTATGGCCGTTTGAATTTTCTTTTTATTTTCTCACCTTATTTATACTCACATAAGAATGAGTAAAACGCGTTTTTTGAAATATTGGATTGCTCAATCTACCTTGCGGCAGTTTGGTTGCGTAGATATCAAAAAAATAAGCAGGTTCAAAAAAAATCGACTAAAACGGACATCCGAAGCCCGAGTTATGGCCGTTTGAAGTTTCCCAAATTCACAGCTATCTTCAATATTTAAAAAAATTTCAAATGATCGTAACTTCTGACTCGAAGGTCCTTTCGACGCAATTTTTTTTTTGATTCCTCGTATTTTTGCGAGATCCATTTGATAAACTCATCCCCTTTCATTGAATTTCCTTTTTAATTTTTCATCATATTTCAATGAGTAAAAGACGTTTTTTGAAAAATCGGCTCGCTCGAACCGCCTTACGACTGTTCGGCTGCGTAGATATCGAAAAAATACGCAGGTTCAAAAAAAAAATCGACTGAAACGGACATCCGAAGCCCGAGTTATGGCCGGTTGGAAATTACATTTTTTCGAGATCTATTCGAAAAAGCCATTCGCATTCGTTGAATTTCATTTTAATTTTTTCGTTATATTTCTACTCGTATAAGAATGAGCAAAAAGGCGTTTTCTGAAAAATCGGATCGCTCAGACCCCGTCGCGACGTTTCGGTTGATTAGATATCGTAAAAATATGCAGGTTCAAAAAAAAAATCGCCTGAAAAGGACGTCCGAAGCTCGAGTTATGGCCGTTTGAATTTCCTTTTTCCTTTCTCATCTTATTTCTACTCGCCTAAGAATGAGCAAAAGGCGTTTTTCGAAAAATCGGCTCGCTCGGACCGCCTTACGACTGTTCGGTTGCGTAGATATCGAAAAAATACGCAGGTTCAAATAAAAAATCGCCTGAAACGGACGTCCGAAGCTCGAGTTATGGCCGTTTGAATTTCCTTTTTCCTTTTCTCATCTTATTTCTACTCGCCTAAGAATGAGCAAAAGGCGTTTTTCGAAAAATCAGCTCGTTCAAATCGTTTTACGACGGTTTGGTTGCGTAGATATCGAAAAAATACGCAGGTTCAAAAAAAATTGCCTGAAACGGACACCCGAAGCCCGAGTTATAGCCGTTTGAAATTCATTTTTTCACAGTTACCTTCAATCTTTAAGATACTGAATTTTCGTATGATCGTAATTTTCGACTCGAACGTCCTTTTGACGCAATTTTTTTTTTGATACCTCGTATTGTTTCGAAATCTATTTGAAAAACTCATTCGCTTTCGTTGAATTTCCTTTTTATTTTTTCATCATATTTCTACTCTTATAAGAATTAGCAGAAGGCGTTTTTTGAAAAATCGTATCGCTCAAACCGCCTCACAACATTTTGGTTGCGTAGATATCGAAAAAATATTCAGGTTCAAAAAAAAATCGCCTGAAACGGAAGACCGAAGCTCGAGTTTTGGCCGTTTGAATTTCCTTTTTATTTTCTCATCTTACTTTCACCTAAGAATGAGTAAAATGCATATTTTGAAAAATAGACTTGGTCAATCCGCCTTGCGACAATTTGGTTGCGTAGATATCGAAAAAATACGCAGGTTCAAAAAAAAAATCGACTGAAACGGACATCCGAAGCCCGAGTTATGGCCGTTTGAGTTTACTTTTTTTCCCGGGCACCTTCGTCCTTTAAGATGCTGAATTTTCGAATGATCGTAACTTTCGACTCGAACGTCCTTTTGACGCAATTTTTTTTTTGATCCCTCGTATTTTTTCGAGATCTATTCGAAAAAGCCATTCGCATTCGTTGAATTTCATTTTAATTTTTTCGTTATATTTCTACTCGCATGAGAATGAGCAAAAAGGCGTTTTCTGAAAAATCGGATCGCTCAAACCGCCTCGCGACGTTTCGGCGGCTCACTCAAACCGCTTTACAACGGTTTAGTTGCGTAGATATCGAAAAAGTATGCAGGTTAAAAAAAATTGCCTGAAACGGACACCCGAAACCCGAGTTATGGCCGTTTGAAATTTCCTAAATTCACGGCTACCTTCAATCTTTAAGAATTTTTTTCGAATGGTCGTAACTTCCGACTCGAACGTCGTTTCGGCGCAATTCTTTTTTTGATTCCTCGTATTTTTGCGAGATCTATTTGAAAAACTCATCCCCCCTCATTGAATTTCCTTTTTACTTTTTCGTCATATTTCAATGAGTAAAAGGCGTTTCTCGAAAAATCGGCTCGCTCGAACCGCCTTACGACTGTTCGGTTGCGTAGATATCGAAAAAATACGCAGGTTCAAAAAAAAAATCGACTGAAACGGACATCCGAGGCCGGAGTTATGGCCGTTTGAATTTACTTTTTTCCCGGGCACCTTCGGCCTTTAAGATGCTGAATTTTCGAATGATCGTAACTTTCGACTCGAACGTCCTTTTGACGCAATTTTTTTTTTGATCCCTCGTATTTTTTCGAGATCTATTCGAAAAAGCCATTCGCATTCGTTGAATTTCATTTTAATTTTTTCGTTATATTTCTACTCGTATAAGAATGAGCAAAAAGGCGTTTTCTGAAAAATCGGATCGCTCAGACCCCGTCGCGACGTTTCGGTTGATTAGATATCGTAAAAATATGCAGGTTCAAAAAAAAAATCGCCTGAAAAGGACGTCCGAAGCTCGAGTTATGGCCGTTTGAATTTCCTTTTTCCTTTCTCATCTTATTTCTACTCGCCTAAGAATGAGCAAAAGGCGTTTTTCGAAAAATCGGCTCGCTCAAACCGCTTTAAGGCAGTTTGGTTGCGTAGATATCGAAAAAATACGCAGGTTCAAAAAAAAAATCGACTGAAACGGACATCCGAGGCCCGGGTTATGGCCGTTTGAATTTACTTTTTTCCCGGGCACCTTCGGCCTTTAAGATGCTGAATTTTCGAATGATCGTAACTTTCGACTCGAACGTCCTTTTGGCGCAATTTTGTTTTTGATACCTCGTATTTTTTCGAGATCTATTTGCAAAACTCATTCGCTTTCGTTGAATTTCCTTTTTACTTTTTCGTCATATTTCAATGAGTAAAAGGCGTTTCTCGAAAAATCGGCTCGCTCGAACCGCCTTACGACTGTTCGGTTGCGTAGATATCGAAAAAAGGATCACTCAAACCGCATCACGACATTTTGGTTGCGTAGATATCGAAAAAATATTCAGGTTCAAAAAAAATCGCCTGAAACGGACGTCCGAAGCTCGAGTTATGGCGGTTTGAATTTCCTTTTTATTTTCTCATCTTATTTCTACTCACATAAGAATGAGTAAAAGGCATTTTTTGAAAAATGGGCGGGCTTAAACCGCCTCAAGACAGTTTTGTTGGGTAGATATCGAAAAAATAAGCAGGTTCAAAAAAAAATCGACTGAAACGGACATTCGAAGCCCGAGTTATGGCCGTTTGAAGTTTCCCAAATTCACAACTACTTTCAATCTTTAAGAATTTTTCAAATGATCGTAACTTCTGACTCGAACGTTCTTTCGACGCAAATTTTTTTTTGATTCCTCGTATTTTTGCCAGATCTATTTAAAAACTCATCTCCTTTTATTGAATTTCTTTTTTACTTTTTCATCATATATCAATGAGTAAAAGACGTTTTTTGAAAAATCGGCTAGCTCAACCGCTTTACGATGGTTTGGTTGCGTAGATATCAAAAAAATACGCAGGTTAAAAAAAACATCGCCTGAAACAGACACCCGAAGCCCGAGTTATGGCCGTTTGAATTTCCTTTTTTCACAGCTACCTTCAATCTTTAAGATGCTGAATTTTCGAATGATCGTAACTTTCGACTCGAACGTCCTTTTGGCGCAATTTTGTTTTCGATACCTCGTATTTTTTTGAGATCTATTTGCAAAACTCATTCGCTTTCGTTGAATTTCCTTTTTATTTTCTCATCTTATTTCTACTCACATAAGAAAGAGTAAAAAGCGTTATTTGAAAAATTGGCTCGCTCAAACCGCCTCACGACATTTCAGTTGCGTAGATCTCGAAAAAAAAATGGAGAATGAAAAAAAAATGGTCTAAATCGGACATCCGAGGCCAAAGTTATGACCGTTTGAAATTTCACAAATTTGCCACTACTATTTTCAATCTTTAATATGGTGAATTTTCAAATGATCGTAACTTTTGGTTCGAATATCCGTTTGACTCAAAAAAAATAATTTGATTCTTCGTATTTTTTCGAGATCTATTTGAAAAATCATCCCCTTTATCTGATTTTTTTTCTTAATATATTTCTACTGATATAGAATAGTTAAAAGACGTTAATCGAAAAATTGGCTCGATCAAACCGCCTTACGACAATTTAGTCGAGTAGATTTTGAAAAAATATGCAGATTGAAAAAAAAATCGTCTGAAACGGACATCCGAGGCCAAAGTTATAACCGTTTGAAATTTCACAAATTTGCAACTACTATTTTTAACTTTCAATTTTTAATATGGTGAATTTTCAAATGATCGTAACTTTGGGTTCGAATATCCGTTTTACGCAAATTTAATTTGAATCTTCGTATTTTTTCGAGATCTATTTGAAAAACTCATCACCTTTAGTTGATTTTTTTTTTCATATTATATTTCTACGTATATAGAATAGTTAAAAGACGTGTTTTGAAAAATCGACTGGATCAAACTGCCTTACGGCTGTTTGGTTGCGTAGATTTCAAAAAAATACGCAGATTGAAAAAAATCCCCTGAAACGGACATCCGAGGCCAAAGTTAAGACCGTTTGAAATTTGACATTTGCAACTACTATTTTCAACTTTCAATTATTAATATGGTGAATTTTCAAATGATCGTAACTTTGGGCTAGATTATCCGTTTGACGCAAAAAAAAAATTTGATTCTGCGTATTTTTTCGAGATCTATTTGAAAAAAATCATCACCTTTATCTGATTTTTTTTTCTTAATATATTTCTACGATATAGAATAGTTAAAAGATGTTTATCAAAAAATTAGCCCGATCAAACCGCCTTACTGCAATTTAGTTGAGTAGATCTCGAAAAAATATGCAGATTGAAAAAAAATCGTCTGAAACGGACATCCGAGGCCAAAGTTAAGACCGTTTAAAATTTCACAAATTTGCAACTACTATTTTCAACTTTCAATCTTTAATATGGTGAATTTTCAAATGATCGTAACTTTGGGCTCGAATATTCGTTTGATGCAAAAAAAAAAATTGATTCTTCGTATTTTTTTTAGATCTATTTGAAAAAATCATCTCCTTTATTTGATATTTTTTTCTTAATATAGTTCTACTAATATAGAATAGTTAAAAGACGTTTTTTCTAAAAATTTGCCCAATCAAATCGCCTTACGACAGTTTGGTTGCGTAGATATCAAATAAAATACGCAGATTGAAAAAAAATTCGCATGAAACGAACATTCGAGGCGAAAGTTATAACCGTTTGAAATATCATAAATTTGCAACTACTATTTTCAACTTTCAACCTTTAATATGGTGAATTTTCAAATGATCGTAATTTTGGGCTCGAATATCCGTTTGACGCAAAAAAAAATTTGATTCTTCGTATTTTTTCAAGATCTATTTGAAAAACTCATCTCCTTCATTTGATTTTATTATTATTTTTTCTTATTATATTTCTACTTATATAGAATAGTTAAAAGACGTGTTTTGAAAAATTGACTCGATCAAACCGCCTTACGGCAGTTTGGCTGCATAGATCTTGAAAAAATACGCATATTGAAAGAAAAATCGCATAAAACGGATATCTGAGGCCAAAGTTATGATCGTTTGAAATTTTCACAAATTTGCAGCTACTATTTTCAACTTTCAATCTTTAATGTGATGAATTTCAAATGATCGTAACTTTGGGCTGGTATATTCATTTGACGCAATTTTGTTTTATTCTTTGTATTTTTTCGAGATCTATTTGAATAAATCATCATCTTTATTTGATTTTATTTTATTTTTCTTAATATATTTCTACTAATATAGAATAGTTAAAAGACATTTATCGAAAAATTGGCTCAATCAAATTGCCTTACGGCTGTTTGGTTGCGTAGATCTCAAAAAAATACGCAAATTGAATAAAAAAATCGCCTGAAACGGACATCCGAGGCCAAAGTTATGATCGTTTGATATTTCACAAATTTGCAACTACTATTTTCAACTTTCAAACTTTAATATGGCGAATTTTCAAATGATCGTAACTTTGGGCTCGAATATCCGTTTGACACAAAAAAAAATTATTTTTCGTATTTTTTCGAGATCTATTTGAAAAAATATCCCCTTTATTTGATTTTTTTTTCTTAATATATTTCTACTGATATAGAATAGTTAAAAGACGTTTATCAAAAAATCGGCTCAATCGAACCACCTTACGGCAGTTTAGTAGCGTAGATCTAGAAAAAATACTCAGATTGAAAAAAAAATCGCCTGAAACGAACATCCGATGCCAAACTTATGACCGTTTGAAATTTAACAAATTTGCAACTACTATTTTCAACTTTCAATCTTTAATATGGTGAATTTTCAAATGATCGTAATTTTGGATTAGAATATCCGTTTGACGCAAAAAAAAAATTGATTATTAGTATTTTTTCGAAATCTATTTGAAAAACTCATCACCTTTATTTGATTTTAAAATTTTTTTTCTTAATATATTTCTATTGATATCGAATAGTTAAAAGACGTCTTTCTAAAAATCGGATCGATCAAACCGCCTTACAGAAGTTTGGTTGCATAGATCTCGAAAAAATACGTAGATTGAAAAGAAAATCGCCTGAAATGGACATCCGAGGCCAAAGTTATGATGGTTTGAAATTTCAGAAATTTGCAACTACTATTTTCAACTTTCAATCTTTAATATGGTGAATTTTCAAATGATCGTAATTTTGGGCTCGAATATCCGTTTGATGCAAAAAAAAAATTGATTCTTCATATTTTTTCGAGATCTATTTGAAAAAATCATCCCCTTTATTTGATTTTATTATTTTTTTTCTTAATATATTTCTACTGATATAGAATAGTTAAAAGACGTTTTTTCTAAAAATCGGCCCGATCAAACCGCTTTACGGCAATTTGGTTGCGTAGATCTCGAAAAAATACGCATATTTTAAAAAAAATCGCATGAAACGGACATCCGAGGCCAAAGTTATGACTGTTTGAAGTTATATACATATACAACTACTTTTTTTTGAATTTTTATTCTTTAATATGGTGAAATTTCAAATGATCGTAACTTTGGGCTCGAATATCCGTTTGACGTAATTATTTTGTTGACTCTTCGTATTTTTTCGAGATTTATATGAAAAACTCAACTCCTTTCTTTTATTTTTTATTTTTTTTTCTTATTATATTTCTACTTATATAGAATAAGTAAAATACGTTTATAAAAAAATTGGCTCAGTCAAACCGCCTTACCGTAGTTTGGTCGCGTAGATCTTGGAAAAATTACCGAATTCAAAAAAAAAGTCTCCTCAAACAGACATCCGAGACCAAAGTTATGACCGTTTGAAGTTATATAAATATGCAACTACTTTTTTTGAGTTTTAATCTTTAATATGGTGAAACTTCAAATGATCGTAACTTTGGGCTCAAATATCCGTTTAACGTAATTCTTTTTTTGATTCATCGTATTTTTTCGAGATCTATTTGAAAAATTCAACTCCTTTCTTTTATTTTTTAGTTTTTTTCTTATTATATTTCTACTTATATAGAATAAGTAAAAGACGTTTATCAAAAAATTGGCTCAGTCAAACCGCCTTATGGCAGTTTGGCCGCGTAGATCTTTGAAAAATAACCATATTCAAACAAAAAATCTCCTCAAACGGACATCCGAGGCCAAAGTTATGATCGTTTGAAGTTACATAAATATACAACTACTTTTTTTGAGTTTCAATCTTTAATATGGTGAAATTTCAAATTATCGTAACTTTGGGCTCGAATATCTGTTTGACGTAATTCTTTTTTTGATACTTCGTATTTTTTCGAGATCTATTTGAAAAACTCAACTTTTTTCTTTTATTTTTTAGTTTTTTTTTCTTATTATATTTTTACTTATATAGAATAAGTAAAAGACGTTTATAAAAAAATTTGGCTCAGTCAAACTACTTTACGGCAGTTTGGCCATGTAGATCTCGGAAAAATAACCAAATTCAGAAAAAAAATCTACTCAAACGGACATGTGAGGACAAAGTTATGATCGTTTGAAGTTACATAAATTTATAACTACTTTTTTTGAGTTTCAATCTTTAATATGGTGAAACTTCAAATAATCGTAACTTTGGGCTCGAATATCTGTTTAAAGTAATTATTATTTTTATTGTTCGTATTTTTTCGAAATGTATTTGAAAAACTCAACTCCTTTATTTGATTTTTTAGTTTTTTTCTTCTTATTATATTTCTACTTATATTGAATAAGTAAAAGACGATTATCGAAAAATTAGCTTAGTCAAACCGCCTTACGGCAGTTTGGTCGCGTAGATCTCAGGAAAATAACCAATTTCAAGAAAAAATCTATTCAAACGGACATCTGAGGCCAAAGTTATGACCATTTGAAGTTACATAAATATACAACTACTTTTTTTGTGTTTCAATCTTTAATATGCTGAAACTTCAAATGATCGTAACTTTGGCCTCAAATATCCATTTGACGAAATTCTTTTTTTTATTCTTCGTATTTTTTCGAGATCAATTTGAAAAACTCAACTCCTTTCTTTTATTTTTTAGTTTTTTTTTCTTATTATATTTCTACTTATATTGAATAAGTAAAATTGGCTTTGTCAAACCGCATTATGGCAGTTTGGTCGCTTAGATCTAGAAAAAATAACCAAATTCAAAACAAAAATCTCCTCAAATGGACATCCGAGGCCAAAGTTATGACCGTTTGAAGTTACATAAATATACAACTATTTTTTTTGAGTTTCAATCTTTAATATGCTGAAACTTCAAATGAACGTAACTTTGGGCTCGAATATCCGTTTGACGTAATTCTTTTTTTGATTCTTCGTATTTTTTCGAGATCTATTTGAATAACTCAACTCCTTTATTTGATTTTTTAGTTTTTTTTTCTTATTATATTTCTACTTATATAGAATAAGTAAAAGACGTTTATCAAAAAATTGGCTTAATCAAACCGCCTTACGATAGTTTGGTCGCGTTGATCTCAAAAAAATAACCAAATCCAAAAAAAAAATCTCCTCAAACGGACATCCGAGGCCAAAGTTATGACCGTTTGAAGTTACATAAATATACAACTACTTTTTTTGAGTTTCAATCTTTAATATGGTGAAACTTCAAATGATCGTAACTTTGGCCTCAAATATCCGTTTGACGTAATTCTTTTTTTGATTCTTCGTATTTTTTCGAGATCTATTTGAAAAACTCAACTCCTTTCTTTTATTTTTTAGTTTTTTTTTCTTATTATATTTCTACTTATATAGAATAAGTAAAAGACTTTTATAAAAAAATTGGTTCAGTCAAACCGTCTTACGGCAGTTTGGTCACGTAGATCTCGGAAATTTAACCAAATTCAAAAAACAAATCTACTCAAACGGACTTGTGAGGCCAAAGTTATGACCGCTTGAAGTTACATAAATATACAACTACTTTTTTTGAGTTTCAATATTTAATATGGTGAAGCTTCAAATGATCGTAACTTTGGGCTCGAATATCCGTTTGACGTAAAAAAAAAATTTGATTCTTCGTATTTTTTCGAGATCTATTTGAAAAACTTAACTCCTTTACTTGATTTTATTTTATGGATTGTGCTAAATAGTGTACTTTATTTGTAGGAGTAAATTGGTGTAAAGTTGAAGAAGTTTGGAGCTAAAATGAATTAAAGATGAAAGGTTGAAGAAGGAAATCAAACAGACAGCTTAATGGATTAAATTGAATATTATATATGAAGAATCTTTCCGAGGAGTGACCCCAAGTAGAAGTTAGAGAATAGTGAAGGAATTGATCCTTTCCTAAAGGATAAAGGACTTAGGACACAAACTAGAATTCAAATTGAATTGCAGTTAGTTGTTGTCAACTGGTCTAATTATTTATTTAAGAGTGCCAAAAGAAAAGAATGCAGGAATAAAATAATAAAATTGCTTACAGTAATTTGGAAAATTCCAGGACTGCAACATGCAATGAATCTCATGTATCGGCTTAGAACTAATTTTAGTCTTCAAGTTACTGGTTTACAGGGTTAATTGTATGAGTCGGGTCTCTCAACCTCTAGTCACCTACTTCAGTTAGCTGTCAAACTACATCATTGAGCGAGGATAAACAGGCCTAACTGGCGAGCATTTATATTTCATCATGTTTCGTAACCAAACAAGTTGTTCGTCCGGGCGTCACTCCTAAACACAAATCAACTCGTAATGGATGATCAAGTTTTCTATATTCTCTGGTCTATCTTCTCTCTCCTCTCTCGATTTTAAGAATAGATAATAGATTTATCTTATGGTGTGCAAGCATAAAATACTAAAACAAGAATATAGAAGTAACTGATAATGACAACCAACAATTAATTCATAAACCTTAAATAATCAACATTCAATCCGTAGCTACAGCCCCAAAACAAGGGCGTTTAGCCACTAATCTCTAAGTTGTGTACAAAAGGTACTACATTGGTAGTTTACCCATTTTTATCTGTGGGCTCCTTCCAACTTCCATTTTACACGTAATTGGCAACATATGAAGGCATATAGCACCTTCGATGTTATCATGATCATGTGGGCTCCATAGAAATCTACGTGTCCAACTCTTTGTTATCAAATATATTGAAACTGACTAAAAAGGAAAATAAAGCAAATACTTGAAATGGAGGAAGTAATTCTTTATCTAGATTCTAGAGCTCTAACGAAAAGGAATAATATTTCCAACAAAGTGATGAAAAGTGGCACAAGTAAACCGAAATAACATTGAAAAGAAAATCCACATCTTGGTATTTTATTTCTTGATTTTAAATGTAACCTGATCTTCAAAAGTGTGTTAACCATAAGTTGTTTCAAATTTGGAGGAAAAAGGTACTCACACTAAAACGGAAACAAAATACCAATCTCTAACAACACAGTTAGCTAAACCTCTAACTTCACTATATTTAGAAGTTGTTACTTTAGCAATCAGCAAGTGCAATAAGCTGATCAACCACAGTTGGGTCTGCAAGGGTACTAGTGTCCCCAAGCTCATCTAACTGCCTGGAAGCGATTTTCCTCAGAATTCTTCTCATTATTTTCCCACTTCTCGTCTTTGGAAGACCTGGTGCCCAATGTATCTTGTCTGGCGCTGCAAAAGCCCCAATCTGACATGTAAAATGGAAACTTCAAGCAGTGGTAACAACTTCATGCAGTTTCAAATATAAGGAGAATGCTAGTGTACATTCTGCAGTAAAAAATTATATGTTCATATTTATTTTATTAAAAAATAGACCATCTAGCTTAGTTGGTTGAGCGTAAGGCTCTTAACCTTGTGGTCGTGGGTAGGGATGGCAATGGAGCAGGGCAGACGCAAAACGGGGTGGGTAATAGTGTTTGTGGGGCAGTGCGGGTTGGTATTTTTGCGGGGCGGGTACAAAATATTTTTAAAGAAAAATATATGGGGTGGGGCGGGTATGGGTTAGGGTTTTCTTCTTCTTCTTCCATATGTGGAGTTGGATGGAAATATATGTTCACAATCATTTTTGGTGTTTCAACTTGTCTGTGCATATGGGCTGTGCAGAATTTGTTTTTTTTGTTAAAAATCTAACAATTAACAATGTGAGTTAAAAGATGTTAGTGCTTTTAATGATTTTTTAGTCAATTTGATGATATTTTAATCTTCCAGGTGCCGGCATTGAATAGTTCATATGATTTAAATAGGTACAAAAAAACATAAAGCTATGCGGGACGGGACGGATTTATGTAGAGTGTGGCGGGGTGGGGCAAGAAAAAATAATTGTGCTATGCGGGGCTGAGCGGGGTAAAGACTTAAACCCGCACCCGCACCAGCCCCTCCCATTTGCCATCCTTAGTCGTGGGTTGAAGCCCCATGGTGGGCGTGATAGATTTATCCTTTGTCTTTCGAAAATCAGGACTCATTAGCAGTGCTCTCTAACCTTTTTTTTTTTCTACTTTGGTGTTTGTACAAGCGCATGTATGTTTAAATAGGTAACTCCCTAAAGGAATAAAACTAATAATTCCTTGGTTTTCATTTTATCTTCTCCAAAAATCCAACGCAACCCTTTTTTCAAATATCCTACCCAATACCACGGGTTTAAGTGTCAGACCCGTCAAGGAGATGACTACTTATGCCAACTACTATTTCGGTACTGAAGTACAGAAGAAAAAAGCAACACACACACAAAAAAACTAGTCTTCTAAGAGATAAGAAGGGCATGGTCCCAACAACATTGCAATGGAAAGATGAGACTCTTAAAGCTTGAAGATTGGCACAAACACTCTTTGTAAAAGTCATAGCTTCAGTCCCATGGCAAGATTTTCTCTTCTTTTTGTTTTCATTTTCAATTAAGTTTGGAGGGTTTATTGGCAATTTTTATCCCATTTGTAGATAGTATTCAAGTAGCCTGTCTAAAAAAAAAAGAAGGAAAAACAGACAATACACACATGTTGAATTGCCAGAGAGAATGGAACAAATATACCTGATTCCTAACAACCACCACAAGACTTTTTCGCAGGTCATCGCTGTATGGAACACCTTCGACTAGAGTAACAAATGCATATATCCCCTGTCCTTTAACCTTTTACGCAGACTCCAAAAGAACAGATTAGAGTAGAGAAGGGAAAACTCCATTTAAACTCAGACGAGAACTAGACCATGAAAGTACCTCATGCTCCACACCAACCACAGCTGCTTCAGCACACTGAGGATGTGAAACTAGAGCAGATTCCACTTCGGCTGTGCCAATACGATGTCCACTGCATGTGTTAAAAATACTTCATACAACAAACAAGTAGAACTACCAGTTAAACTAGCTATAAGAAATAGTACCTGCAAACTACTCACTTCCAATTGAATTAGCACTATTAAAGATTACTTCCAGCATAAAAGACATTTCAAATTTTCAAAATTGAAAGTTGTAATGACCCTCCAGGTCATTTTTGCCTTAATGCCTCCTTTTCGTCGTTTAGAGCGTTCCTAAAGCAACCCCAAGTCATTTATGACTTGCTGACACTGACTGTGCGATCGCCTAGTCGTTCGTTTGGATTTTGTGTAGCTTTCCATGTTTTAGAAACCTTGAAGCTTGAAAACTGACTTTTAGTCAGTTCATCACGAAAACGGCCTCAAAATGGAATTCTGACAATTCCATCAGCTCCAAAATGGCCAAATTAGGCTAGAAGCATGGTTGACTCGAGTCCCGAGGCTTTCGGTGCGAGTTTAAACCATTTTTAGCATGTTAGCCTTGAAAATTGGCTAGCGATTGACTTTGGTCAACATTCTTGGAAAACGTGTTCGACTGAAAATTCTGACAGCGCGATTAGCCTCAAAATGTCGAGTTTGGTCTAGAATGACCTTTCGTTCGACTCCCGAGGCCTCCGGACTCATTCCGAGCCCCTAGGTGGATTTTGGTTTAAAATGGCCTTTGGAAGTGGGACCCACTTTTTATCGAGATGACCTCTAATGGAAATTTCGACTGCGTCGTTGAGTCCGGAATGTCAAATTTAGTAGGGTAGCATACCTATTTTATTTTTATCGGATTCCGAACGAATTTCGAGCACCCCGTCGGCCGTCGGAGACCTTAAAAAAAAGATAGGAAAAGCTGAAATCTGGTGCATCCCTTTTAGCGACCAGATTTTGGGCTTTTAACGACCAGATTCGTCTTTTAAAAGTCCCATTTCAGCCTCATTCTCAACTTCAAACCTTCATAACTCTCTCATTTCAAGTCCGATTTTAGTGATTCTCAAAGCTATCTTGAGTGGTTTTTCGAGGGGAACGCGTTGGCGTGGTTGGAATTCGTATTTGAAGCTTCGTTGGAGGTAGGAATTATGATTTAGCTGCTGCCATAGCTCATTTTCGAGCTCAATTTTGGGAATTTTGAAAGGTGATTTCTTGGCCTATTTTAGGTCCGAATTTGGTGATTCAAGAGCCTAGATTGTGGGGGGGTTTCGTGAGGATCGTCGTGGTGTGGTTGGTTTTAGCAGTTGGACCCTCGTTTCTGGTAATTTCTTGTAAATAGCTGCTGCCATTGTTGTCCTTAGTGTAACTTTGAGTTTTTCGTTGCATGTTCGTGTTGGGACTGTTCCGAGCCCCGAATTGTGTTCCAATTTGGAACACAAGTTCGGAGAGCTGTTTAGAACCTATTTTTGGGGTCAATTTCGGAATTTCTAGCACGGTTCCACTTTCCCCGTTTTACCCCGAAATTGGTATGTCTCCATTTCTTGCGATTTTAGTGTCTAAACAACCATAATAACGTTGTGATTCTATTTTTGATAGTGTGGCAGCGTTCCAAAGGCATTCGGAAAGGGAAAGCTCCGAAAAAGTGATTTTGGAACGCGCGTGATCGGCCTACAGGTAGGCTATAGCCTACCCTCTCTTAGATTGAGCTCGAGAATGTGAATGCATGTCGATTAGTTGGGATTTGGGTTGGGTAGTTATTGAATCATGCATATGTGAGTAGAAATCATGTTTTCGGCCTATTTCGGGAATTATCGGGTAATTGTGAGTATGCTATGTGTTATTAATTGACCCTCTTTCCTATGTGGAGTATATGTAGGCTTGATTACTGTTTATTGAAACATGTTGGGCCTTAGTTTAGGTTTGACTAGGACTTGCCTTAGAAATGCATGATTCGGAACCGATAGGCCTTAGTTTTACCCCGATGTCTCTCAGCCGACTTAGATCCCTATAGACTGGTGTAGCAGACTTGAGTCTGATAGTTTGGGCCTTACCTAGGCGACACGCTTGCTCCGACGATAGTTATACTTATTTCTCCGATACTACGGCTTCACGAGTTACGTCGGCAACATTGGGTTTCCGCTCCGTGATTTGAAGTTGGTTTTCGATTCGGTTCCAAGGACTTACATTGATTGGCTAAGTGTGGACGGCGTTCCACGGACATTTATGATTATGGATCGATTGGGACTCTTTCAGCAGCTACATTGGCACCTTTGTCGATCATCCGGATCTAAGTTCCGGCCTCGACCTCATTGATATCTTCGAAGAGCATCCGGTTCAACGTCCAGCCTCGATCTTACGGATACTTATATAGAGCATCCGATTAGAGGTCCAGCCTCAGTTACTTGATACTTGTAATTGGTTACTTGGGTACTTTTGGAGAGCATCCGATTAGAGGTCCGGCCTCAGTTACTTGATACTTGTGATTGGTTACTTGGGTACTTCTGGTGAGCATCCGGTTCGAGATCCAGCCTCCGTACTGTTAGATTCTACTAATTGGGGTTCAGGTTCTGGTTCAATGTTCTCCGGTCTTGGGTTCTCAGATGCAGTTCTCTTTAGTTATAGTTATTCTGTGTACTCGTCGGGCTTATAGGGGTCCGTTCGGGTTTTTATTTAAACTTGCGCACAAGTTTACTTTCTGGGCTTATAGGGGTCCAGTTAAGTGTAGTTAGCTTATAAATTACTTTAGTTAGTTCTTTCTACACTCGTGTGCATTCCATTGTTTACTTAGACTTCCGTTCTTGACCTCTGTTTGTGTTATTCCTTCTTTTCATATTGCATTTACTTTTCAAGTTCACTCGGCCTATAGTACCTGTTGTTTTGGTACTCATACTACGCTCTGCATCTGTTTTCATGATGTAGGTCCGAGCACTAGTGGCCAGCGTTGATATCCAGCTTGGAGCAGTTTGATTCGGAGACGGGGGTGAGCACACGGCATTTTGTACTATTTCAGTCTCCATTTGTATATAAAATTGTCTTTTGCCTTTCGAGACAGTCCAGTTTCTGTGGTCCACTTTGGGGACTTGTACTCGTTTTGTTAGTAGCTCTGTACTAGTAACTTCCAGGTTCTGGGAGGAATCTTTACTTGTATATATATGTTTTGGTTTGCTTCCGCATGTTTATATTGTTATCTTAAATTTTGCCTACTCTTGTTTAGTTTCTGCCCTCAGACCCATTACTTGTTGTTCCCCGTTACGGGTTAGCTTACCTACTGGTGGGTTATAGTAGGTGCCATCATGACTCGAGAAATAAAGCCGTGACAGTTTCCCAAAAGAATTTCCTTTGTTCCTCTTATTCTTTCAAACTCTAATTAGGCTCTGAGAATATGAAAATTCATATGCAAACTATACCTCACATTAATCACATCATCTACTCTTCCGGTGAGCCAGTAGTAACCATCTTTGTCCCTGAAACAGAAATTTGAACATGACAAAGGAAAAATCAGTCAAAACTGCTTCAAGTAATCAGAAGGAAAACAAATTATGCTTATACGTCCCTTATGACAATGTATATAGACAACAAGGAGTGTACTTCAGTAGAAAATACCTGCTGCAGCCATCACCACTGAAATAATAGCCCGGGAAGGCACTAAAATATGTGGTTTCATATCTCTCATGATCCCCATGAAGTGTTCGGAATGCCCCAGGCCACGAGCTTTTCACGCACAGATACCCACTGCACTCACCTTCAATCTCAACACCTTTCTCATCCACTATTACTGGCTGCATGATTTTAGACATCATGATCATATGTTGGAGAAAGCGCAAGGACCATATTTTAGAGGGTTTTCCTTGATCCACATTATCATGATAAATAAAGAAACAAGTGTTGCATGACTCCAAGAGTCATCATGTGTTAAATCTTAAATATATATTGCGTGGCATGGGTGACACAATCACATACTTGGACATTGGCTTCTACAAGAATATCATCCTACAAGAGGAAACACATAAAACCTCCCATAAACTTGGCAGCACAACTTACTTTAGCACTTAAACTACACGGGCGTTTAAATACCCCCTAACATCTTTCAAGTGATTTAAACACCCCCTAAGGGATGACATGGCAGAGAGAGCGTGTACTCTACTAAAAGCACGTGAAAAAAAAGGCTGAATTTTGTAAGCTCCTATGCAAGCCTTTTTTTATTGGTCAATATATAACTAATAGTTTATATAGTTTCTCTTGATATATTTACTCTTTAAAAAATATGTAAGTTTTCTTACTTAGAGGTAAATGAAATTTGTGGGTCCCCTTTTTAATTTCTTTGAAAAAAAAATCTTTTCATTTTGTTGTCTTCCTCAATACCTCTTTCTCCATTGAAACACCTCCTCCTCCATCTTCATCCCCACCTCTATCCACAATTTTCATTTCACTAGTCCTTTAATAATTTGTAATATTCAATACCAATGTCATTTTATTGACGTCGATTTCACTCTATATTATTGATGTCGATTTTGCAAATGTAAACTTTCTTCAATTTTGAGTGACCCATTTTGATTTCTAGATCCATTCAAATATTTCTCATAGTTCGATGAAGATAATGTGAATATTATAGTGAATTTTCTTCTTTAAAGTTATTTAAAAAATGTTGAATAGTGAAGAAGAAGAAAAGAAAGTATTGAAGATTGAAATGGTGAACAACAAGGAAGAAGAGGGGGGGGGGGGCAGTATGTATTTATAAATTAATTTAATTGGTGTAATTAATTTTAAAAAGTGTTTGAGAAAAAATGGTGAATAAGTAAAAAAGAAATAAAAATTAATGATGTGGTGCCTACATGGTTATGACGTGATGCTTACGTGGCTATGATGTGGCAGGTGAGAGTGGTGTTATGATCTCAGGGTGGAAAAAATCACTTCAAAGTTGTTAAGAGGGATATTTAAACGCCCGTGTAGTTTAAGTGCTAAAGTAAGTTGTGCGGCCAAGTTTAGGGTTTTTTTTTATGTGCTTTCTCTTCCTACAATACAAAATAAAAGATTGGTTTCTAATCATACTTGGTGATCTGTTTATTATCTCAAGTAGGTACCTGGACTCCAAAGAAAGGAAAAGTAGCAGAACCAGGTTTCTGCGGCCACGCTCCTGGTAAAGGAGTAATCTAGAAGGAAATAATTAAGACTGAAGTAAGATATTAATTTTTCGGTGAGTGATAATAATGATGAAATAAGCAGTAACTGAGAGACCATGAAGCCACCGGTTTCTGTTTGCCACCATGTATCAGATATGGGGCACCTTGCATCACCTATCACATTGAAAAACCACCTGCTCAAAGACAAACAGAAACTTGAAGATGGCAGCTCGTGGATGTCTTATTTAGAGGAAAAAGAACACACAAAAGATCTATATGTATAGTTGACACCTCCATGCACTTGGATTAATAGGCTCACCCACACTTCCAAGCACCCGTAAAGATTTGCGTGAATATCGAGAGACATGCTGAAAAGTCAAATAAACAAATATATATATATATAAGCTATGCCATTTGTATTTGTTGATATTAAGTTATAATCAATGTTTTAAAAAGCAAAAGCATGGAGTTTTATTTTTTCTATTTGATGAAATAAGTATATTATTATATGAATGGGAACACCTCACAGACAAGGTGCATATATAAAGCATGAAATTTTCATACCAAAGCATGAATTAATATGAATAACATCCAATCTGTAGTCTATGTTACTCGAACTCTTCAAAAATACAAACGGATGCATGTCGGACCCTTTAGTGCATTTTCAGAGGATCCAACGCGGGACATACAGTTGAACGAGGGATACACAAGGATGAATAAGGTAAATTATCTTTCCACTCTTTTAGAAAGGTTACATTGACATTTCCTTGTTTTATTCATTTCCAAGTATCTTTCTTAATAGATGAAATCTTTTACCTTTTCTTTTTGGATAAAGTCTTAAATTTCATTCAAAGAAGAGCAAAACATGCCCGTATACAAGAAGTATACCAAAAAGATAACCTTAGAAAAGATATGGTTCTAGAAAAGACATCCAATATAATGTACATCCTCATGGGAGCACCAAGAAGAAATAAGGGATAAGGGGCTATTCCTCAAGTATACGAAATCCTTACTCCCACAAAGCTCTCCTACTTTTCTCTCCACATAGTCCATATAAGTTCTAGCGGAGCAACATCCCATGTTAAGCATTGTTTCTTTCACAGTGTTCTCATCACTCACTCAAGTTCAAACTATCTCATAATTTCCCACCACAAATGAGATGTTATCCAATATACAAAGGAGGTGATTCACATCTTTAGTTGAGTCTTCATACATGATGCACCAACATAAGTAACCTTCTTCTTCTGCAAGTTCTCTACTATCAAGATCACTCCTTGAGCAACTAACCAAGTTAGAAAACACGCTTTCTCGGTACCCTAAGGATCCATATCAAGATATGTCAAAAAGTTGACTCCTTAATCAAAAGCTTCTCGTACTTGACACAAAAATCTTCATTTCCATGCCCCTAACTCCATACATCTTGAATATCCTATGAATTTCTTTGTTGGTGAAGCAAATCGACCAAAATATGAAATTCTTCAACCTCCCAATTTTGCAAGTTTCTCCTAAACCTCAAAAATCTTAAAATCACTTCTATCCACTGTGGACTCAATAATTGTAGGATTGATGTGTTTTTTGTGCATGAAATTCTTAGATGTTTGGAAATGTAATTCTCAAAATGTTGTTCCACCACCATCCATGTCTCCAAAAACTCATCCTATTCCCATCACTTATCTTGAATGAAATATTCCCATAAAGTTCATTTCTCATATAAGAGTTAAAGTAGTTTGTTAAGCTCTCTATTACCCAATATTGCAAATTTCTCGTGAACTCGTACGAAAGCACAAAAAGTGCCTCAGATACAAGAAACTATATGTCATGGACAAATATAAAATGCCTTTCCATCAAATCAATTCTTCAAGTATATAAATAATCATGAATGCCAAGCCAATCAATCTTTTCTTTTTCTAAATTTAATCATAAAAAGAACACCCGATAAATAGATTTTTCCATTTCCTTGAGTTATATTTTCAGGCTTTTCAAGCATGCTACATGATACCTCAATAGGACTTAAGCTCTTGTACAAAGCCAATGAGTGCTTGTTGTTTGCGTAACCACTAGACCAGCTCTATAATTGCCCTTTAAACGATGGTAATTTTAACTACATACAACGAAAAGTACATTCGCAGTACCGAAAACAACCATCTAGATATCAATGAAAATAAGTAGACATATACTTGCCTCGTCTCCCTCACGCATCAGAGATCTCACCAGTGTTGGAGCTGTATAAAATATTGAAACCTTATACTTATCAACAATATCCCAACAACGCCCGACATCGGGATAATTTGGGGCCTACAAATAAAAATAACAAAATGTTAGAAAGAAGATGCTAGGCAAGTGGAAGCCCTGCCTTCACAAGGTTACACATTTTTATCAAACTGTATGTTGTTCCCAATTTGTATTAAAGATTGTGAGTAATTCACGGAAAATCATTTTATGTATTAGATTTCTACCTTTTGGCGATCTGCTCGTATACGAGATATTTCTCATTATTAATAAAACTATTTAATTTATAGAAAAAATGGAAATACCAGAGAAAGAAAACTAAAATTAAATTATTCAAACTTGTCTTTTATTTAAACTACTTTTGCTAAATGATTTCACTTAATCAAGATATATTTGGACAAACAGGTTATGTTTGGTAATAATAAAATAAATACCCCTTCAAAAACCACAACAGTTGCTCCATTTAGCAAAGGTCCATAGGTTACATAACTATGCCCAGTAATCCAACCACAGTCAGCTGTACACCTACAAATATTGAAAATATCCAAGTAAAATGCATTTCAAGAATTTTGACCTAGTTTTAGAATAATGAACTAAAGTATAGAAGAAAGAGTAGTTCTTGGAATTACCAATATATGTCTGTCGGCTTGTAGTCAAATGCATACTTGAATGTAGTAGCAGTGTACACCATATATCCTCCCGTTGTATGCAAGACACCCTTAAAATAAAATGAAAAATATAAGACATTAAAGATGTGAAAAAAAAGAGTGCAACTCCAAGAAGCATGAAACCTTAGGCTTTCCGGTACTCCCACTAGTGTAAAGCAGGAAAAGGGGATCTTCCGCATCAACCCACTCCACATCACATGTTACTGGATATTTCAGAATAACATCCTGGAACCACGCAAGCAAATTGGACTCAACAGATCAATAAGAAGTGAAATTCAGAAGGAATACAAGAGCTTAGCAGCCTAATATTGACTGTATGGTCCAGATATACAATTGTCATGTACATTGGACTATAAAAATAAGGTAAATTGACAAGACACATACAAGGAGAAGAGTTGTCATCCAAAAAAATAAGGAGAAGACAACAATGAAAAACATAAAAAATGTTTGCAGTTGTGACACCCAACATAACTGTGTGCTCATTAACAGAATCCACAATTACTTAATATATCTGCCAGACAACCAAGCTCATTACAAAATTCAGAGTTTTGTACATATATCTTGCAAGCAATAACTCTTCTGAACATCTGCAGAAATCGACATTACAATTAGAAAATGAAAAATATTTACATGAATCCTAACTATGAGGTACAAAAGAATATAAGAAAGGTATGTCTGAGAGAGATCTCTGCAACTACAGAAGCTTCAAAGTTAAAGGGGTATCAATTCTCTAATTAAGCAAGGTATTGCTAACCTGCCACCAAATGTCTCTCCCCTTGGTCCATTTAGTCATTTCCTTTTTCATTGCTGAATCATTTTCATATGTCAAACACACATCTGCAAGGTGAAATAAGAAATGGAGATGGAAACCTATAAACCCTTGTAATGTAAACATATGTTGTAAAAATAGATTTCCAGTTAATGAAAAAGAGATAGATATTGGGTGCATAGTCCAGAGTTTCAAACTGTGCGCTAGCTGGCCCTCGGTGATTTCTTAGTTATAAAACCAAAAAAAAGATGTATATAATCAACCAAGTTTCTACACCGGCCTCCTTCACCCTCAACAATATCAATTACTATTGTGAACACAAAAACCTATCTCTAAAGTGGAGCCTAGTTTAAGCTGTCAAACAAGTGATGATTGAATGAAAGAAAAACCACTAGTAGGGATATAGATGGAGTCTCGCTCAGTAAAGAGAGTTGTAGGCAAGAAGCAATTCCCTATCTTGGCCGCGGGCAAGCTTCCTTAGAAGACTCTGAAGCTTTTTCCTTTTTTAGAGAGTCAGTCTATTTTTCGATAAAGTGAATGCTTGAATAAATAATCCTACACACATACATGGTTTTCTACGAGAAAAGGCATCCAACGCAGTCAGGCAAGTAAGCACCACATTGTTAACATTCTCTCTCGTATTCTAGTATATGACGTACCAACTAATGCAAATTGTCCTTGTCACTTTTTTTTTTGAGAAAGATTGTCCTTGTCACTTTGTTCTCAACTCTTCTCACCTCCTGGGTGAGACAAGCTACCTTTAGCTAGGAGCCTCTTTTCCTTCTGCTCAGCTCCCCGAAAACAACGTTCGATTTGCATGTGTTAAGCATATAGCTAGCGTTCCTTCTGAGCCAGGATCAAACTCTTCTTTTGAGTATGATTGGGTTTCTATGCTTTTCCCAGATAATGCGGGTTAAGAGTGAAGCTATCGCGCCTAAGGCGAAAGACTCTGTTCGGCTCGATAGGTGGTAGGCTCAGAACAAGAGGATAAAGACAAGGGGGAAGTTTAGTTATTAAGGTAAGGATAAGATAAAGAGAGGAAATATATATATAACTATTATTTAGTTAGACTAGTGACCAATAGCTAAAGAAAGTGAAAGAAGTAGAATCAAGCCATTCATCTGAAAAAAACTTTTTGCTTTATTTGCCCAATGGGCTGAATGGAGGAAGGAATGCGTTTTTGAGTTTGATTGGTGGAGATGGATCCAGCGACTGCTGAAAGACTCAAAAAGAAAATGAAAAACATCGATACCGACGGCAGCAAACCCTGGATGCCCCGGACCATTTTGAAGCGTTGGCTAAGATCAAGCTCCTCTATCTCATGAGATAGATGCTGTCGTTTTGGTCTTGGGGCGATCCCGGCAACCCCATGCGGAAGAAAGTAGCCGACTATCATCAACCAGAAGCCACTCTCCGGGGAACCCACTTCGAACTACTTATTCCCATTGAGTGTTATATACTCCCCTATGTCTTGTATATTCGGGAGTACTTTAGCATCTTCAATAGTCAACATTCCTTTTGCATATCCATAGTTTTTCAATAGGCTTCTGTACTTTCTAGAAGCAGCAGATGATAAGGCAGCCTTCAAAGTAGATAGCATCACCCAGTGATTCCAAAGAGATTCATGAGCATATATTCCAGAGTTTGTTACCGCATAAGAGATGTTTATATTCTGTTTCATGCTTCTTTAAGCAGTTTGAACCACTTGTGATGCTCTCTTTATTTGTATGTTGATGCTCAATAATTTGGTCTCAATTCATTCATGAGACCTAACCTAAAGCAAAATATGTATACCCCTTTATGAAGAATCATTTACTGCCATTGCCAGTTATTAGCTCTCCGTTCTTTATTAAGTCTTCCCATCCAATATTTGCATCATCCCAAATGATAAACCAAGAGAAATGAGCAACATCAGGCCAAATGGGTAATGCCACATCTTGGGTGGGGGCTAATACTGCTTGCTACTCTAAATTACCATCAGTGTGTCAAATATGACCACGTATTTGTGCAAATAACATTCTAATTGGTCTTCAACTTGAAGAGTAAATGTTGTCCAACCAATCAACATTAGTTCAATTAGGCTGAAATCTCGTTACTCCCTGGACTTATGTTGTGAATGTAAAGTCTACACATCTCCCTTTTGCTGATGGTGTAAAGCACAAATAGTAAATTATAAACAATATATGCCCTGTACAAGTATGACGATCAAACTGATCAAGTTGGACAGTCCAAGATCCTATCTTGTTCTCTTAAACCCTCCACTTTGTGTAATGATTTTTTACATGGATTAATTATTTTGAAATTGGTAACATGATTTTTTACATGGATTAATTTGCCCGTTTAATCAGGAAATGGAAATCACAATGCATCGCTTGACATCCGATCAATAATCTACTAAGACGCCACTGTCCTAAAACTTCACCACTGTATGAAAAACTATGATACTTATTTGTAATGAGGTAGATAATTTTATTGTTAATTTGAAAATCTCCTCTATACAAGTAACAAAAACATACCCCGTGAAATCCCACAGGCCACAAGTGAGGTCTGGGGAGGGTAGAATGTACACAGACCTTACCACTACCTCGTAGAGGTAAAGAAATTGTTTCCAAAAGACCATCAGCTCAGATGTCCTCTATACGAGTAGTATATGAAAAAATAGAGAATCTACAACATAATATGAATCTCCACAAACAACACCCAATCTTCTGTACACATTGGAATTTAATGGGTGCACCAAAAAGAAATTAGGAATGAAAGGTTATTCCTCAAATGTGCATAGTCGTTCTTTACCCATCAAAAGCTCTCCTATTTCTTTACATCCACAAAACCCACGTAAGTGCTAGTAGGAAACATCCCACTTTTTGATACGACAATTTGATTTACGAGTAGACAAGTGAGTTGCTAACCAATTTACAAGATATTCGACTGGTGCAAATTACTTCCTGCACCATGAAAGTCCACTTTGTTCATTTGTGAAATAAATTTTTGGAAAGATATGGTTTATCCCAGTAAGAAAGCATATTCTAGTTAATTCGTTAGTGATTAAAATAATCAACACACGCGAATCCCAATTGACAGCCACGAAAATTGAAGTTGTCAACAAAAGATAATGACAATGAACATATAATGATGGGTTTGACAAGCGTTCAATATTTGGCTCATGAAATTATAATAAGTGTTTGCTACAAATTGCACTATAAAAATATTGAGAAAATTAAATGAAAATAGAGATTTGATTATCTTCTCACCTGTAACGATGCCCTTCTGAGCAGATTCTAGAAGGGCACTATCAACAATTTCTTTGAGATAAATAATCTTGGACCCCCTCCTAACAGCATTGCATGTTATGACAACCTTCGGTCTGCAATCTATGATCCTTTGAGCAAGAGATTCAGCTGAGAAACCAGCAAACACAACCTGAAGTATAAAACAACCTGGATTATGATGTTTCCTACCCTATGTATCTAGTGATTACAAAGGAGGAAGATATGAAATGTTGTTTGCTCAAATTAAAGGTCATTGTTCACTTAGTAAGAATCAATTTGACAATTTTATGGAGTGAAATTGGACGATAACTTATGTGTGGTGTTAAAGACAAATATAGGCATTGGAATGCAACGCTAAGAAGAAAGCTTTAATAAGAATCCAAATTTAAATGAAAAAACAAGTCCAAAGATGATGAAGATTTAACTCAAAAAGGGGAGCGAACATTCAATTTGAAACAAAAGAGAATATAAATTAGACTAACTATTACCGAGTGAATGGCACCAATACGAGCACAAGCAAGCATTGCAATTGGTAGCTCCATAAGCATGGGTAAGTAGATGACAACTGCATCACCCTTGTGGACTCCAACATCTTTCAAATAATTTGCTAGCTGGTAAAAAACAATATTAGAAACTTCTACTATATTTTTGCACATTGTTTTATAAGAGGAAAAATTAAAATATATAAGTTTGTATGTGGAACAGGACGAAGAATGCCAAAGAAAACCTGGCAAACTCTAGCCAAGAGTTGATTGTACGTCATAGAACTATCAAGACCAGGTTCATTTCCTTCCCAGTAAATTGCTGTTTTGTCACCCTTTCCAGACTCGATGTTTCTATCCAAGCAGTTGTAGCAGATATTTGTCATTCCACCCTTGAACCACTGTTAAGAAACAATGGCGGACACTAAGAAAAACAAAAGTTGGTAACAAGTTTTTGAGAGATAAAATGGATAGGTCACTGACCTCGATCTTGATTTTCCCCTTTCGAACATCAAAATTCTCATGGTAAACCTGCTGGCCCCATTTCTCTCTCCAGTAAAATTCTGATGCAATGTCAGACCAGAATCCTGAGGGATCGTGGACCGACCTTTGATACATCTCCAAATACTAAACAGAAGATTGAAGGGTCAAAATTTTCCATGATAAGGTCTAATTGGAAGCAAGTCTTAGATATATAGATTGAAGAAAAGATGATGAGGTATGGAAGGAACCTTCTGAGGAGAAGAAACATGAGACTGGCTAGAGAAATCTTCGCTGGGAAAGACGAGATCATCCTCCTCGGAAGCAAGTGCCTCGCCTAAGATAAGAGCATTCAATCTGGTTATCCTGCCGGCTCCGGAAGGCAAGTGGGCCATGGATTCCACATGGCGCAAGTGATTGGATGTCGTCAAGTTCTTCCTTGGACTAACAGTAATCGATGACGACAATGAAGCAGTGAACGGGTCTTCCATCCTCACCAAGGGACTGCCCCCGAATTCAGACGGTAAGCGAGAAAGGAACGTGAAGGAAGGCCTCTTGACGCTGATTGACGGTCTGTTCAGCGGGGACTTGGCAGTGGGAGAGATCGGAAACAGAGATTTTGAAGTATAAATACAGCTAGTGCTGTTAATAATAGTGGTATTGTTGCTATGATGGGTCGTCCTTCCTTCCATAACTATTTTTATGGTGCTTCCCTATTTAGCAGGGAATACTAGTTTTCTACTGGAAAAATAATGAAGCTGAAAAAACTTCTTGTGTGCCTTTAAGTTCTTTGTTTTTATTATTTTAGGAAAATGGATTAAAATCTCTATAACTTATTTTGTTGTTTTCATACTCTAATCAATAAATGGCTAAAATTGCCTTTTGTTTTCAATTTCGGCTTAAGAAAGTTTTGAATTCGTCCAATAATACGATGAATCCGCCAATGAAGACAAGATGATAATGAAGAATCTCCCATTAAAGGAAATTTCATCAATATGATATTTTTAGCATGGAAGATTAAGTTTTCATCCTTTTTTTTTTTTTATGAAATCATGATAATGAAGAAAAAAATTGAGAATGGTGAATCTAACTTGAAGACATAAGAAAAAGCGATTAAAAAGTGATAACGACGTGGATCGCATAAAAGTTTTAGGGGAGCTTGATGGACACAAAGTAAAGACATACAATGTGTGGAATGTCCACCAAAGTTACGAGAAAGAAGAAAGAGGTCATTTGTGTAATTGGTCACCTCATAATTTCAAGAATTCACAAAATAATGCAACCAAACAAGGTATTTATCTCATTAAGGGTAAAACTGTAAAGAATGTGTCTTCTTTATTTTATTAGTATAAATAGTAGTCTTTTTATTTTGGAAGACTTAGACTATGTGGATTATGAATGTTAAATGAACAAACTTTTTCAAGAGTGTAGTTTAAGTGTGGAATCTCTTTAGGTTAGTCTAGCTTAGGGTGTGTTTGGAATGAAGGAAAATATTTTTCGGAAAATGTTTTTTCCTATTTTCTCATGTTTGGTTGGTAAAATGTTTTGGAAAATGTTTTCCAAATCAACTCATTTTCCTCAAATTCAAGGAAAATGACTCCCCTTCAAAAATTGAGGAAAACATTTTCCAAAACTTTCCTCCAACTTCAATACAATTTTTTTGTTGAAAAAATCAACTTTTTTTGTTGAAAAAATAAATTTAAAGCTTTTTTTAAAATATATTTTTCAACTTCAATTTTTTTATCCCTTTACCTCACCCTTACCCCGATCCTCCCTCCCTCTCGCCAGCCCCCTGCCCCTCCCCCCCAAAAAAAAAATTAAAGTTTGTTTTTAAAAATTATTTCCAATTTCAAAATTTTATTTTCACCCCACCCCTACCTTCGACCCCCTTGTCATTTTGTTCAAAATAATTCTTAAATAATAAACTATCAATTATATAAAAAAAAATGGCCAATGGATCGATGACACGTGGCATTTTCCCCCCAAATAATAACAAAAAAAAGATTAAATCACCTTAAAAAATCTTTAGGAGAAGCATCCCCCACCCCATCGTCTTCTCCAACGTTGGGGAAACAAACACAATAGCACACATCCCTTAATCTTCTACCATATACCCGAAATTTTCTCTATCTCTTTTACTTAAATATTGTTCAATCCTTCTATGGTATAACTTTAGTGAACTTGTGTAACTTAAATATTTTCAAATAAATGCAGCTCCACAAATTTTATTGCTAAAAAAAGAAAAAATCTCACCCCTACCCCCCCTCCAGCGCCAGCCCCACCACCCCACCCTCCCAAAAAAATTAAGTTTATTTTTAAAAATATTTTCAATTTCAATTCAAAAATTATTTTCTACTCTCTAGTAAAAATAAAAGATATTTTCTCAAAAATAATTTTCATTCATAAATCAAACACTAAAAAATCTTTTTCGAAAAATATTTTCTAGTGACCAACCAAACATGAGAAAATAAGTCAAAAATCTACTTGTTTTCCAAGAAAACATTTTCCTTCATACTAAACACACCCTTAGTGTAGCTTAATCTAGATAAGTGATGAGTGGATTCTCATTGTTGATCTAGGACCACTTGAAATTGTTCATTTGTGGTTTTCAATTTGAGTTGTTTCTTTTCGAATTCAAGTTTCTCTTCTTTATTGGTTGATTGTTTATTCAATTAATATTTCTTTATTCTCTTCTCATCTCTTATTTCTCACCTATCTTACTTTTGTGTTGTTTAATTACGCATTTGATTTTAATTTATTTTTATTTAATTTCAAATTTTTTTCTCTTTTTTTAACGTAAAACATTTGTTTTCTTTTTTCTTTAATGTCAAACTTTTTCTTTTTTTTAATGTAAAAATTATTTATGATTTTTGTGGTGTTGACACGTAGGCTTTATCCCCTCTCCTATATATATATATAAATAATAAATAGACCCAAATAAGGTCAAACTTTTTGGCTAATAAAGTAGTAGGTAATTAATGGTGTTAAATTGTCCAATAATATAAATTTTAAAGGTACAACCATAAAAGAAGAATGTACAACACTATCAAACACATATCATCTAACACTTGTCATTTGCTAAGTAGTAGATATTCCCACTTATAATATATATATATATATATATATCATTTCAACAACAACAAACAATTATGAATTTATGATGATTATGAGCTTCATTTTTATCATGCTTGCAAAAAACTATAATTAAAAATTAAATATTAACTCTATGATGTTTTCATCATTGTTCTTTTTAAAAAAAAATGTATTTATAATTTTTATGTAGTTATCAATTATTTCATTTTTCTGTTCATTTTTATATTTCATATTTATTTATTTATTACAAATAAAATTAATGCATAATTATGAATGCAATCAATATCTAATAAAATTCATAACTAATGTCTCTTCATCTTACTTGTAACTTCTACTTTTAAATATTATTCATAACTTTTTCATGTTTCTTTTTCATAAATTTTATAAATATTTAATTAATGTTTAGAAAATTATTATAAGCAAATGTAATAATAAAATACTTCAAATGTTTTTTTTTTTTACGAAATCAGAAGTTGGATAGAGGATAATAAAAAATATTTTAACATAATACAATATATTGTTATTTTCAAAATACGATCTCTTATTTCATTAACTTCACCACGATAAATATATATATACACTAGTATACGTATCCGCGCGATGCACTGAATAATATTAAATATTATTTTTAATCATTTTAGATTGTGATACCTTGTTCAAACATGTTAAATCATATTACCTTACAAAATGCAATTATTGCAATGTTCCTCAATGAAATGTACTCCCCTAGCTATTACACATTGGGGAGTTTTACCTAGTGATCACCGCAGAGTGCTCACTCAAAGGATAGAGGTTGTGACAAAGATTGTAGCAGTTGCAAATAATCCCGAAGCTTCTAAAAAAAATTGTACTCCCCTACATCCCTTACCACCCCCATAACATTTCTATATGAATAGCAACAATGAATCATGGATTATTAATAACTAGTCAACTTAGTTGCTCTTCGCGCGAACATAAAAATAACAGTAAATTTTAATATATATATATATATGCGCGTGCGTGTAAGAATCATATCATCCATTCTTAAATTTGTAAATTTATTTTTTATAACTGTAAATTTAGTAAACATCATACAGGTACGTAACAAAATAATTAAATTAGTAGGAATCTTATTAATTGTGTTGTACTTATGGAAGGGAAATGACTATTATCTATTCATTTATCTATACAAGTGTTTGACTAAATTTAAATTCATGTTGAAACATATCTTAGAGGGTAAAATATTTTCTAACAGAAGTGATTCCATATTCAAGGGTCAAATGTGAAATCTCTAATTGAGGATACTTTTAACACAATTATTATTAATGATTATCATCTAATCTAGAATTTATTGAAAATTGTTTAAAGCCATGAAAAATTATATTCTCATAAAATATCGGTGGTGCTCCCTTTGTCAGATATTATCTATTATGTTAATCTTTTACATGCTCTTAAAAAAAAATTGAGAGGACTTTGATATTTATATCTAATGATATAAATATATCCCTTCCCAAAGGTTTTCAAATAAAGAAAAACTAAAAGTTAATTAAGAACCGTGAAAAAAAAAATACTGACTCACCTCCTTCATTTTTAATATTTCACTTATGATAGAAATTATTATAATCATTAATTGTCTCCCTAAGTATCGTACTATTTAATTTAAGAATGAATTCCTCATAGTACTATACTAATATTCCTCTTTCCTAAACTTCCCACTGTTTCTCTTCTTCAATTACTTCACTTAATTAGCCCCCCATCTTCCTCTCACCTTGATATAATGAAAGATTCTAGAAACGAATTAAATACGTAACATTTTAAATTTTATATTATTGCAAAAAAAAAACAAAAAATTAACTGTATATCTTATGAGATACTGAATTATATATATTTATATTTATAGGTTATAATCTTAATTCCAAGAACCCTTTAATATAATTAATTTACATCTAGGCAAAATGTAAGAAAAACTATTCATTCGGAAGGTTTGTACCATTTCATAGCAAATGGCACAACACAACATTTTTTCAAGTGGGAGAAAAATGTAGAAATCAAAATTTTCCACCTACCATGTTTAAGTCATTTCTTCAATAACCTCTTAATCATAAGTCTGGTTTGATATAATCCTTCAAAAAAATTAGAAGATAAATAACATTTTCATTTCATAATATATTTTCATGTTCTTAAAAATAATAAAATGTACGATGCATGGAGATTAATTTTGTTTTGGATAAATGCATTAAAGATACAAATATTTCCAAAAAAATGGCCCAATCATGTATTTCACTTCATTCAAAATACCAATCGAAAGATTCAACTACGCAGTACATCTTTAAATCTAAATGGATAATCACACATACATGCATATAACTTTTCACTAAAAATTTCACAAAATATATTAGAATTTAACCAACATTTTTACCAACATAAATAATTTTAGCATAGTTTTATGAGAAGAAAGCGAGAAAATATAATAAATAAGTACCTAAGAATTGTTTGTTTGTTGGTGTGGCACTCTTTTTTGAAACAGTCCCTGCAATAATATTCTTAAATTAGGTATACAAATAAACTTTAATCATTTGTCACAAGAAGAAAAAAAAATGGTACCACATTATTCTTTTCATAATGTCTCGTAGTTATATAGCCAAATAAAGATACTAAATGGAAGGGAGAATAGTTGTTAAAGCAAAAAAACCCTTGAATCAACATTTGGAGGATAAAAGATTGTAGCAGCCCATACTTATCATTTGTTATTAAGCTTTTCAAGATACAATTGTTTTCATATCTATAATCTATAGTTTTGTCCATATATCTAAAATAAAATGTTAGAAGTTAAATAGTCACTAATATCACTTCTTTCTATTGATATTGACTTGATGTGATGTTCTCTTCTTTCGCCCGTAAACCATAGGAAACATCCGCCAGACATCTTAAAAAAGCTGGTTGGAGTTTGGGCAGTTGATGTTCTCACCTCCAAAAATAAACGGAACTGATTGGATAATGAATACTCTGACTCTTCAGTGTGCTCATTTACAACAATTCTTAATTAATTAACCGTTCTAATTATCCTTTACTATTCATTTTGCAGTTTTAGAAGCATTCATTTTTATTGTAATCTCATGTATTTAACTATTTATAATTTTTTAAAATCAAAAAATAAAAATAAAAATTCAAAAAATTCAAAAGATAAATGCAAATAGAGGCCGTGCCACATCACCTTGTTTATATCCAGCTTTATATTATATATAGATTTTTATGAATTATTTATTATATTGGTTATTGTTTAAAATTATTTTATTTTTTAGTATTAATATTTTTAGCTGATCATTTGGGCTGATGTAATTATCAAATGCTCTTCTTAATAATATAAATTAGATATATTTGTTGTAAAATTTAAGAACAAAAGAATAATATAAAGATGAAGACAAGAAGAATATAAGACAAGAGGAACAATATAAGATAACCTTCTTATTCAAGTGTTCACCAAATCTTCAAGTGTATACAATATGAATTCTTATGCCTCAATTTATAGTCTAACTTAGAGGCATACAAAAGGTTAGTCATAAACATGACATTAACATGAATATAATGGAGGAGGTTATGGAAGTGAAAGGTTACAAGAATAATGGTTATAAAGTTAAAGGTTATGGTTATCTTCATAATGGAGGAAAGTAATGGAGATAATGGGTGAGAGTAACTTCTTGGTGTAGTGGACATTCACACTATAATATTTTATAACACTCCCCCTTGGATGTCCATAGATAATATGCCTCGTTAAAACCTTACTAGGAAAAAACCATGTGGGAAAAAAAAAATCCTACTGAAGGAAAAAGAGTACACACATCTTTTAATACAATTTGAATGTTGCCTCGTTAAAAACCTTACCAGGAAAATCCAATTGGGATAAAACCATGGTTAAGGAAAAGAGTACAACACGTAGTTTTCTCCCCTGATAAAAACTTTACTTGATATCTCGGAGACGATGCATTCCAATCTTATATCACAACTTCTCAAATATTGATGTTGGCAATCCTTAGTGAATAAGTTTACAAGATTATCACTTGAATGAGTCTTTGAACGTCTATCTCACAATTTTTGTTGAAGATCATGTGTGAAAAAGACTTTTGGTGAAATATGATTTGTCCGATATCCTTTGATTGTATCCTCCCTTCAATTGAGCTATATATTATTTTTGTATATGGTGGCTGGAATATCCTTTTCAAAAGAAAATAACATATTTTCTGAATATGAAAGATATGATTCCAACCAAACACACTCCCGACTTAATTCATAGATCAATATTATTTCTGCATGATTTGAAGAAGTGGTTACTAATGTGATTCTTTGAATGTCAAGATATTTTTGTGTCTCCATATGTAAATAAATAGTTCATCTACGATTGAGCTTTATGCAGATCAAATAAATATTTTGCATCTACATAATCAAATTATTTCTGACTCGGAGATTGATCATTTCAATTTTACTGAAGCTCGTCCTTTCTTCTGAAAGAAAATCACACATCTTCTATGTGTTGAGTCGTTTGCTTTGTTAGTTTCTTGTCATAACTTGAATGATAATATGACAATCCCTTCACATAACTTTCGTTATGTATATAAAATATTCTTCTAGCATTTGCATAACCAGCAATCTGTAAGTGCACCAATTGCACTAATACCTGGCATTTTAAATCATTTTCATGAGATCAAAAAAATTCTTTCTCAGTGTTAAGCAGTCTTAGAATAATTGGGTACTCAATGAAATTGCTTTAAGACCTTTTAAATCCTTCAACGATTTTCATATAACCTTCGTCGTCTAGTTAGGCATAATAATCATTCATTATACATATTCAAGTATTTCATCTATTGCCAGACTGAAACAAGTCTCCTTGCATCCACCACTGGAAAATATATCTCCATTTAATAATATCAGAATTTTTGTGAAAATCCTTTATGCCCCGAGGCACAAACCACACTTTATATCTTACGGTTATACTTTCGCACAATGATTCATTTGTATCACACTGACATTATATTTTGATCCATGAACTATAAGATCAAAAACATCACTTTCTAAGTGAAACAAAATATATTTGAATAGTGTCAATCATTTATCTGTCCACACTATATGACAAATTCGAATTTAAGATCCTCGTAACCATTTATAGCATTGAGTGCTACTTCATATCAAATATACCGTCAATGGTCATTTTGATATCGATTTCAATACGACATAACTTATCGAGATCTCTTCATTTTTCATCATTTTCAGGTACCTGAACCTTTGCCAAGGTTTTATGAAGTGTTATGTCATAGTGCTCTTACAAAGCATGACTTACCTCATTATCATGACCATTTTGATAATTTGCTCCTCTCCTTCCTCAAGGAGTTTTATGTTTGGAATCGATTGGTCTATCACTCATATGGCGTACCATAGACTCTGTCATTTAAGGACTATTTATTGGAGCATATTTGCAGCTTAATTAAAATATTGGGTCAACAAATACATCTAGCAATTATTTGCAACATTTTGCAAATGAATTATCTCTTGAACTTCAAATTCACTTTTTTTAACAAGGATCTAGATAATTCAACCCACACATAATTTTCAGTTGCTAAACATTTTCCCCCCTAATGTTAGGAAATCTAACATTTACCCCAACCTCATTTGGGGATCCATCTTTGTGCGTGGTGGAGCAATAAAATCATATGTGCACACATCAAATTTTTAGATGGAAATTATTTGGTTCCTGACCCTGAACCAATTGTGATGGGAGAACCTTGTTGGCTTGATGCATACATGTTAAATAAACTCATCTAATACCAAATTTTATTTGAGAGATTTGTTCTCATAATCAATGGTCTAGCTATAATTGGAGGCAAATATTTCTGCTAAACCAACCAGTATTATCAACATAATTTTATAGTTTGAAACTTTGCTCTTAATTAATTTAACAATTTGAGCAAACAACCTTACAAAAATCAATTTGTAAGTTGATACAAATGCACAAGTGACCATACCATAGATGCATCTATTAAATCATAATAGTAAGTGGTCCACATGGCAGGTGAACGGGCTCGTATTCACCTTTTTTATATGTTCCAAATAATTTTAGGGAATACAATCCCAACCTTAGCTGGCACAATGATCATTTATCATGAGAACAAGCAACATATGAGAATTCTTGAAGAATCTTTTATTTCTTCAACATATAATCACATGAATTCTCAATTCTTTTGCATCACATTTGAACCGAAATGGTCAATCGGTTATGCCAACTGATATTTATTCTAGTAAACTTCTAGTTTACTTTTGCATGCAATTCCATCATCATGCCTATATTTGTATACGACAAACAAGAGAAAGGCGGGTAACCTTTTAGGTAAATATTCATAACCCGCTTTGATTGTAGTAATCTGAAGATATTTCATCTTTCAATAATTTACCGTCTCAATATAATAATTATTTTCAATTCCTCCGAAACTTAAAAAATTTCTTTTTGAGACTTACTACAACCTCAATATTATGAACTATTTTCATTTCTGGATAGTAACAAATTAGTTTTCCGAAACTCTTTATTAAGTTTTTGTGTACTGCCACAAATTTCACAACACTTCTTATGGTGACCATCTCCTTCAAGGAGAAAATTATTATTATTGTCATGATTAAAATTATTACATGCAAGACTTATTTCTTGACAACCAATGACAAATTTGTGTTGTGTGATTTTGGTCATGACCACAACCTTTATAGAAAAAAAATATTTATTTCTTTTGTCCTCCAATAGTTCATAATAAAATATTCCACAATAATTGTGTAGTACTCAAAGTATATGACCAAAATGACCATTTATGTCAAAATATTTCCTTTCAATCTCTCAAACCTCCCGTAGAGGTGAGATGTGACATTCATCTAACAATACATTCACATGTTCTTATCCATACAAACACAAGTCACATTTTCTTCAAGAAATGGACTACAACCATTTATATATTCTCCATAAGTTTTTATTAGAAACTCATTGTCATGCTTTGGCATTATCAAATTTATGTGACTCACCTCAACATCACTTTAAGAGGTCAAATGTACCAAATGTACTACCACTTTATATTCCTTTATTTTGATGGAGGATTTACAAAACTTTTCAAAATTGGGTTGTTTCAACAACAATGTGCCCAATATCTTTTCATACCACTTTGATGGATAAAAATTGCATTCACATTTGAAGGACCATCTTAAGAAACAATGTGCCCAATAACCTTACATACCACTTTGATGGACAAAATTACCTTCACATTTGAAGGACCATCTTAAAACCCATAATGTTCTTCCTTTTAATTACGACAATGATGACCATTAACATTTTACCACACCCATATTCATACATTCAATCACTTGTCATTTTTTAGACATATTATGCACTGCTACCACATTCACATAAGAGAATGAAGCAAATTTATTAGGCAGATTTCATGACTTTTAGTCAAAAATATATTATTTTATGTTAGTAATCATCATATCATCACTATATTGCATTAGGACTCAAACTCAATGTCTTACCCATATGAAGACGTCTTTGGTCATAAATCAATGGGACTTGAACCCAACTTTTTATTATCATGGTGCACCGAGACTTTAACTCGATGTCTTACCCACTTGGTGCGGTGAAACTTGAATTCACTGTCTTACCCTCAATCAATGTCTTAATAGGCCATGTATACTTGAACTCGCCTTCAAACTTTTGAAATATTACCACTTTTGTGATTTTAAACATAAGTAAATTAATTCTTAACAAGACATGAAATATAGTCATATCACTCCAATTTCAAGTTTCATGAAAAGACACAAAGACTAGCTAGCCCATCCACCTTTAGATCCAAAAATATCCAATTGTTAGATTAAAAAAAAATGCATAAAATCTTAACTTACCCAATTATGCCATAAAAGTTGGTATGACTAATCTGCAACTCAATAAATCATTAAGGCTCAAATATTATAAAAATGTAGAGACGATGAATTGAAATTATGGATGTGAACCACTTAGATTCTGGATCAGCTATGGATAATATGTAAATAATTAAATACATATGTTATTACTTAAGTTACTAAAGTAATCTTATAGTACATATTTTGTTGATCAAGAAACATACCAGTATATCACAAAGAGAACATCCGACCATTTCGAAAACAGAATTGCTCCATTCGTGAATATCCCTTTTCTTATTATTCCAAGTCTTCGAGTTAAAATAAATTACAACCTTTTAACTTCCTTCACAATATTGTTACGAAGATTAACATTATTTACTTACCATTTTAAAATAACCACAAAACAAACTTTGTTAGTACAAATAATATATTAATAACTCAACAAGTAAATGTAGAGGTGCAAAAGTAACCAATAATGATAATCCAATCAATATGTATGTGTCACATAACTCAATAACTTATCTTTTAATAAAACAAGATCATAAAGAACAATTTCTTTACAAATTATTAACTTACAAAACTAATTTTACTTTTTGAATATATAAGTGATCAAACTGCTGGACTCATATAATTTTGAGATGGTAAGAAAACTAATGATGCATAATCAAAAGTAAAATATAAAATAGATTATATAGTAATTAACCTTGTTTCCGAGAGAAAAATAAACACAAATATTTTTTACCTTCTTTATATTTACTTTGCTTCAATCCTTTAATAGTAGAACAATCGTGATGATAACGTGTTGTAAAACTTAAGAACAAAAGAATAATACAAAGATGAAGACAAGAGGAACAATATAAGATAACTTTCTTATTCAAGTGTTCACCAAATCTTCAAGTGTATACAATATGAATTCTTACGCCTCTATTTATAGTGTAACATAGAGGCATACGAAAGGTTAGTCATAAACATGACATTAACATGAATATAATGGAGGAGGTTATGGAAGTGAAAGGTTGCAAGAATAATGGTTATAAAGTTGAAGGTTATGGTTATCTTCATAATAGAGGAAAATAATGGAGATAATGGGTGAGAGTAATTTCTTAGTATAGTGGACATCCACACTATAATATTTTATAACAATATTTATTTTGTTTACTCATGAAATTTTTATTTTAAAATTTCTATTATATTGCTTACATTTCTTTTATTTGAAATTTATTGAAATAATGTGTATATTATCTAACTACTTCGTTATATTATAAATTAGTTCAAAAAAATATTCTTTCTCATCTCATCTCTTTGTTCTTTTATTTTTTTTAACTGTAATTTAATTATTTTTTGCTAATTTGATTTGAATGAATTTAAATTTTTATGTTATACATCATAAGTAGTTGAATTAGCTTCTTTCTTATTTCAAAATTACATCAAAATATTCTTTCCCACCCCGCATCGCCCTTCTTTGGTTTTTTCTACTGTATTTTAATTATGTTTTGCTAGTATAATTTTGAATGAATTTATTTTTTTATGCTATACATCATAATAAGTTGAGTTTTCTTCTTTCTTATTTTAATATATAGAATGCTGAGTTTAAACTTATGTTACTTCGATTTTTATATTTTAATGTGTCGTTATTTATTGAGATTTTAGTTATGTAGTATATACAATTTATAATTAAAAAACACTTCCTCATCTTAAAAAAAAAGTTGTTTCCTTCATTTTTTTAATACTACAATTTATAACATATTTTCTAGTTTTGTTCTGACTTAATAGCTATTTTCCATTTATTAACATAAATAAAAATTATTACATTATTTTTTAGTTTAGACTCACACAGATGATATTAAATTTGTAATTATTTAAGATGTTAAATAAAAGTTAACACGAAAAGTGTAAATTCTTGATAAATAATTATTTTGATTATCTTTAGCTAATTACTCAAGCTAGCTCACTAAGAAAGAAGTCATAACGTGAACGATTCACGCCTTCTCAAAATGTCAGACACCTTTTTATATAACTTAGAATGTAGATTTTAAATTATTTTGTATGATTGTATCATATAACCATATCAAACAATATGAAAATCCAAACTTCTTCATTAAATGTTAAATAAAAAAGAGGGAAAGAACATAGAAAATAAAACTAATCTTAAAGGCTAAATATATTTGAGTTTATGGATACCGAGTATATAAGCAGTGATTTCAAATTCAGAGGTTAATCGTACTCTGCTAACTTTGCGTAAGGCAGAGGTTTTAATTATTTTGGGTGATAGTGGAAAAGTTGACAGATAAGTCACCCTTACTGTTACTATACAGAACCGTACATGAGATTTTCACCTCATACCTTGTTCAATTCTTTCGAATTCATTGGATACTTTTCCGCATTTGAGAATCCCCCCCCCCCCTTCTTCTTTAAAAAGTTCCAAATTTTCGATATGAGCTTCTCCCAAAATTTTAAATTTTTGATATATTACATGAAAAATCAAGCTTTTTAAGAAACTTGATTAGCTAAACATAGAGTCTTAGGCCTCATTTGTTTGCACTTAATGGAGGTCTGAATCTTAATCATTCAAATTCAGTCCATTAAGTGCGGTTGATTTTTAGGTCTGAATGATTCAGATTTAGCCCATTAAGTTCATTTGTTTCTTTTTTCAAAAAGCCTCTTATTGGACCTGAAAGGTCTGAACGGATCAGATCTACAGGAGAGTCTTAACACCATTCAAACTTATTTAATAACTTATAAAATAATATTGTATCGTCTCTCTCGATCTTTGCGTGACTTTTGCTCTCACAACTACAAAGTTTCTTCCTCTCTTTTCTCAGCCAAACACCAATTTTTCCTCTTGAACTGGTAAGTTTTAATTTTATAATCTTTACAAGTATTTTTTTTATATTAATAATTTTCTTAAGGTGTATTGATGTTTGTCAAGAACACTTGTTGCAATAATATTTTTTGTGTATTGATGTTCATCAAGGTTTTTGAGTGAAAAAAAAACTAATTTGTAACAACCCGAACCGTCGTTATTTAGGAGAAACAAAAATCCGAGAAAATTTTGGGCCATTGTCCCGCCAGAGCGGGCCAGTTGCAGCTAGGGCAGTGACGCCAGGGCGGGGTAAGTTGGCGCTAGAGCGGGATAGGCGAGACAGAATGCAAATAACGCAAAATCATATTTTCTCCTTCTTCCTAAAATATCTATATTAGTCGTAAAATGCCTTAGAAACCCTCAGAAAGCTACTCTAAGCTTGGGAAGGAAGGATAAGGAGATTTCTAGCGTGAGGATGGCGATATCTTGCAGATTCTTGGCCAAATTCACCGTCATGTCGTTCGGAAAAGCAGAAAATTATCTGCAATTCCTTCGTGCAGCTGCTTGGCGCCCAAGTAGGCTAGGTTTTATGAATTGAGTAGTTATAAATCTGTGTTCACCACGTAATATATGTAAATCGATGGTAGAATTATGCGTAGGCCCTCGTTCACCGAAAAATATATGGTTAAATTCTAGGAAGAAGCCTCAGATGATGATCTAGGTAGGTGATGGTTGTGATTCTATGATTGTGTGATGTATGTTTGTTCTTGCTTCATTATGATACATGTATGTATATGAATGTTGCATTATTGATCACACTTGTTGTAAATGAGATAGATGAATGATGGTTACCATGAAATTATGACTTATATGTGTGATCTTGAGAATGTACTTGTGATTGTGATTGTGGTGTGTTGAAAGGATCGGTTGTCACGTTTCGGCATAACTAACTTGGATCGGTTGCCATGTTCCGACATAATTATGGAATCGGTTGCCACATTCTGGCATAAACATTGGATCAGGTACCACGTTCCGATATGCTAACAATTTGGGTTTGGGCTCCATGAGAGAACTAGTGATTTGATATAACTGTGATGATTGAGAATTGTGAAATTGAACCTTGTTCGAAATAATAATGATATTGTGATTCCCTGGAGTGGTTATATGTTTATGAGGACTTATATCTGACTGTTCTTTTGTGTCGAGTGAATTGGGAAGGTTGAGGGTTGTTCGTGTGTTGCAAGGGTGAAACGAGGGGGGTAGGTACGTGAAGTAAGTGCTTAGGTAGATTTCACTTTGGAGAAGGGAATTGGTGTTTAGTGGTTAGAAAGCTTGACGTAATGTACTATGTGGCCATGGCTGGGTAATATGAAGAGAAAGTAAGGGTATGACGTGAACGGTTAGTCGGAATGTTGTAATTGTATTTTGGGAACTTTGCTATGTGCTAGAATGGTTAGGCTATAATCAAGAACTTAGTAAGTAGGTTGACCGTGAGGGTGGTTAGTAGTGAGGGTACTAGTGTAACCCCGAGATAATATGAATAGAGTAAAGGTGGAGAAACGAATGGTTGATTTAATAATCTTGCTAGTTGATTTCTTATGTTATGTGGTGGGCGTTGGGTTGACCGATGATGCCCACCAGTACGTGTGTTTTGTACTGATACTACTCTTGTTATGTCTTTTGACATACACTGGATGCAGGGTTGGTTATGTTCCATTAGGTGAAGACAAAGAAATTCTCTAGCAGCTTCTATCTTTCCTTTCGCATGGTGGGAGTTGTATCTTTTAATCTATTCTGTCCAGTTGTATTCTTAGTAGCTCTTGTACCTGTTTAGACTAGATTCTTGGGGGTGTTAGTTACTTTACAAGTTTTAACTCCAAATTGTTTAAAAGTTCTATTATGAAAACCTTATGATTTTTGTATTCTCTGTTTTTCGTTAATTTTCCGCATGTTTTAACTATTGGGATATGAGGGTTCTCCTACTTAGGCGTTAGAGTGGGTGCCCGCACAACACGATGGGTTGGGTCGTGACAAATTGATATCAGAGCACATGTTACCGGTCTCCCAGTATAAGAGCAAAATGTGGACTAGACTCCTGCGGATTGGTGTGTTGACATCCACATCTAATCTTCAGGAAGCTATGAAACATTCTAGGAAATTGTCTCATTTTTTCAATCCTTTCGTGCGAGTGTCGCTTGTGATATGAGTTGAGTCCAATTGATATCTCCCGATTCCAATTGGTATCTCAGCAAAGTGGACCGGACGTCGTGGTCACGACTGATAGAACACTAGCAAGGTAAATTGGAACAAAGAAGGTTCCAATTAGTATCTAGCCCTAGGGGCGGTGTAAATACATGGATGATCAGTAATGGTCATCCATGGAACGAAGTAATTGATTAACAATTTGGACTTGTCTGTGAGTTGTAACTTGAAATCTGAGAATGCATGCTTCTTGTTTTCTGAATTAACTGTGAATGTGAAGGTTGTAATTGCTTGATTGTGACGATGTGGTTGTGCACTATAAATGTGTGTCTAAACTTTGATATGTGCAATGTGTTGGCCTAATTGATTGAAGTTATGCGAGTTGTAAATGCTTGAGTGTCGTGGAACCCATTGTGAAAGGAAGGCCCTGACTAGATTCGATGAGAGGGTTTAGATAAAACTACGAGGCGATTTGTGAGGAAGATCTGAACATGTTCGGCGCTTATGTAATAATCGCGTGAATTTTTGGGTGTATCTTGGGGATGTGTGCGTTGTGGTGCTAAATTAACAAAAATAAATTGGTTAGTGTAACGTGGGATTGACTGAGGGTAGACAATGATTATCCTTCGGTAAAGTATTTAATAAATTTTTTTGATCAAGCAGTGTCCCGCGACACCCCTTAACATAAGGTAAATCCGCCCTTGGTAACAACAGATAAAGAGAAAGAGATTGTTATTTTTTAAAAAAATAATAAAAAAATACGTTTTTAAAAAAGAAAAAAATGTAAATATATTAATTTCATGCGCGCAACAAGGAGTGCATTACACTTTTTGTGCCACATCTGCATAAAGTGTTTAAGTGGTTCAAATTCGAAAAGGTACATGTGTTCAATAGGTACAAGTTCTAATTGAAGTGTCAAAGTGGATTATGCGGACAACTTAGGGCTTTGAATCATCATATAAACAGCTCTAGAACAATAACATTAAACAATTTCTAGACAATGAGATTTCAAAAGTCCCTAAGTTATGGCTGGACAATTATCACATTTAACAAATTCAATTTTATTCTTTTAATCATCTCATAACTCAAAAAAAAAGAGCCCTACTTGTCTTGTATTATGATTGATAGTTGACACATTTTACTATAGGCTTCATTCGTGAAAAGTTTCCATCATATTTTAAATTTTATTGCTACTGCTGTTGTTGTTGCTGCTGCTTCTAGTACTACTACTAGTACTAGAACTACAACTATTGTTACTAATTAATATATTATAGTTATACTACTACTATTGTTACTAATTAATATATTATAGATATATCTTTTTCTTTTAAATTAATATTAAAACAAAGGTATTTAAATACATTTATAACATTTTAAAAGAATAATTTTATGAAATAGGAAAAGTTAATTTAGAGTTTTACTGTCAGTGAATTTCTATTTTAAAGCCCATTAAAAAATATTTTTGAAGTCTAATGTATTTTCTAAGTGGCTTTTCAATATGCTGCCACTTGGCTTTTTATTATGCTACCCACTTGACTTAATCACATAGAAAACTATTCTATATATATATATACTAGTAACGAAAGCCCGGGCGTTGCCCGGGCCCAACATTAATAAAGTTATATTGTTATTCTCTCCGTCCCATATTAGATGAGAATCTTACTAAATTTTTATTTTTCATATTATTTGAGCACTTATTAAATTAGGATAGAATTAATTAATTCTTTTCCATTTTACCCCTACAATTAATATGACCATTCCTATATTGTATGTGTATTTTTTGTAACTCATTTCAATGTGCATTGATATAAAGAAAGGGCAAAATGGTGAAGTCTTCCAATGTATTAATGATTTCTTAATCACCGTGTAAAGTTGGAAGTGCCCATCTAATATGGGACGGAGGGAGTATAGTTTATGTATTGTTATAAAAATAGTAAAGATTGTTATAATATATTTTGCTCATAAGTGAGCTAATATAGAAACTTATTTGTCATTTGTCTTTTTAATTTCAATTTTAAATAGCAAATAAATGTAGCGATAAGATTGAGGGTAGAAATGAAGCATATCTTTCTAAATTTAAGTAAAAATAAACAGAGTAGAAGTAACATTAGGGTTATCGATAGGACGATTCATTCGGTTATTTAAAAAAAAATTATATCATTCAATTTTTCGGCTATTTTATAATGTATAACCAAAATTAAAATTTTAAAATCATCCCAATCCTAATATATGTGACACAAGCAGTACAAAAATTAGTCTTTTTTTTGTTCTCTTGTAGATATTTTAAGTTATTATTTATTGTAAATTATAGTACTTTTTATTAAAGTTTTTAATAACATATGTTACTTTTTATGTTTGAGAGTTAAACCAACTTTTTTTTATATGT
>NW_006238930.1:4409254-4413406 GCF_000226075.1 Solanum tuberosum | reverse complement strand
CATATTATTTGAGCTCTTATTAAATTAGGATAGAATTAATTAATTCTTTTCCATTTTACCCCTACAATTAATATGACCATTCCTATATTGTATGTGTATTTTTTGTAACTCATTTCAATGTGCATTGATATAAAGAAAGGGCAAAATGGTGAAGTCTTCCAATGTATTAATGATTTCTTAATCACCGTGTAAAGTTGGAAGTGCCCATCTAATATGGGACGGAGGGAGTATAGTTTATGTATTGTTATAAAAATAGTAAAGATTGTTATAATATATTTTGCTCATAAGTGAGCTAATATAGAAACTTATTTGTCATTTGTCTTTTTAATTTCAATTTTAAATAGCAAATAAATGTAGCGATAAGATTGAGGGTAGAAATGAAGCATATCTTTCTAAATTTAAGTAAAAATAAACAGAGTAGAAGTAACATTAGGGTTATCGATAGGACGATTCATTCGGTTATTTTAAAAAAAATTATATCATTCAATTTTTCGGCTATTTTATAATGTATAACCAAAATTAAAATTTTAAAATCATCCCAATCCTAATATATGTGACACAAGCAGTACACAAATTAGTCTTTTTTTTGTTGTCTTGTAGATATTTTAAGTTATTATTTATTGTAAATTATAGTACTTTTTATTAAAGTTTTTAATAACATATGTTACTTTTTATGTTTGAGAGTTAAACCAACTTTTTTTTTATATGTGTTTTAATTTTATATGTGTTTTGTCCTTTTCCATTTTCAAAAACTAATACTCTCTCCATTTCATTTTATATGTCATTTATTTTTATAAATATATTGGTTATTCCCTCTTCTTATGTCATATATTATGAAATTTGAGAAGTTATTGAAATTTTTATATGATTTTAAAAATATTTTAAATTGTTAGCTATTGTGATTTGTAGTACCTTTTTTTACAGAATTTTGAAAATAATATTTATTACTCTCTTTGTTCTAATTTATGTGGCACATGCAAAATTTCAAATATTAAATATTTTTTATATGTCTCTTTATTATATTAAGTTGTTAATTATTGTATTTTATAGTACATTTTGAACTTAATTTTTAAAGAATATATGTTATTTCCCATGTCCCAATTTATGTGGCATTAATTGATAGATTTGTTGGAGTCGAGCGAATTTTTTTGTTAATTATTGTAATTTATAGTTTCTTTTTCGTCAATTTCAAACAATATACGTTTATCATATAATCCATTTTATGTGGTACCAATAGAATTTAGAGAGTCAATTATATTTTTTATATAACTTTTAAATATTTAAGCTATTAATTATTGTAATGTATAGTATTACTTATATTATTTTTAAATATATTTAAATCTACTACTTATATAAAAAAAAATTAGTAGATAAGTGTGAATGTGAGGGTATTTTTAAATACCCAAAATACCCTCACATTCACACTTATGTACTACTTATTATATATATTATACATTATATATTACTATTATATATATATATATATTTTTTTTTAGTAGATAAGTGTGAATGTGAGGGTATTTTTAAATACCCAAAATACCCTCACATTCACACTTATGTACTACTTATTATATATATTATACATTATATATTACTATTATATATATATATATATTTTTTTTTAGTAGATAAGTGTGAATGTGAGGGTATTTTGAAATACCCAAAATACCCTCACCTTGAGACTTATGTTCAACCCTCTCCTTTTTTTTGGTGCCATGTGTCAAAAGAAGAGTGAATTTTATTCACTCTTCTTATATAGTAATATATATATAGTTTGCATTTAAAAAGATGCAAGACAAATTCTAGTTTATGAAAAAATGTATCATATGGAGATGACGAGAATATCATTAATATTATTTGTATATATCTATTATTGTCTATTGACATGAATATAAATATTACATACTATTATCCTATAAATATTTCTTACAGTCCTCGCAAAACGCGGAATATTTCACTAGTATAAAAATACAACCTAAATCAAAATACTTGTTTTGTTTTAATTTGTTTGTTGTGGAGTTTGAGAAAACAAACAAAACTTTGAAATTATGTCTTTTAATTTTGTGATTTTAAACATACTATGTAGATGTAGGATATTCAAATTGAAAATTTATCAAATTAGAAAAATATCCCTTTAAAAATAAATTAAAGAAATTCAATTTAATTTTTTTAATCATCTGACAACTCAAAAAAAAGAAAGAGTCCTACTGGTCTTGAATTATGATTGATAGTTGCTACATTTTACTATAGGCTTCATTCGCGAAAAGTTTCCATCATATTTTTTTTATTTTTTATTTATTATTATTATAGTTATATCTTTATCTTTTAAATTAATATTAAGAGAAAATAGTCAAATGCCCCCTAACCTATTACCGAATTTTCAACTACACACTTATACTTTACGGGGATCCTATTACTCCCTATATATTTTTAAAACGGAATATATAGCCCCCTAAAAGGTCACACCCAAATTTGTGTTAGAAAGTGAGTACACTCGCCCTTGCCACATTTATATATTATTTTTAATTAAAAAATATTATCTTTTTCTTTATTCTATTTTCCTTTTGTATTTTTTTCTTCTCTTTTCATCCCCTTTCTTCTTTTCTTATTCTTTTTCTTGACAATTGTTTGATGCAACTTTTTTTGCCATTAAAGAGAAAATTTCAAATTTTATTTGTGACGGCTTTAAGCTTACAATAATGAAATGTGCAGTTATAAAATTTCAAGTTTTATTATTGAAAGGTGAAATTACAAATCTATAATATTCTTTTTTTTATGTTATTGATCAATCTTTATTCCACCATTTTCATCTACCTTGCAAACATCAAAAGTTCATCAATCAACCCAACTCACTCCTTCCTTCCTACCATTAATATTATCAAGTCCTAAACCTTTGATATATCAAAAAAACTCACGTTCAAGAGGAGTTGACGACACGTTTCATGTTTTCATTATTGATAACCGCAATGACAATTTTAAATAGTAAAAAATTCGCAAGAATTTTGATTCCTAACTGTTTCATCCATCATTTGATTGATACTCAAGTTAGTTTCACGGTTGCATTTGTCGAATTCTTCAGATTGGGGTAATGGACACATAACAATAGATTTTTTCATTTATATTTTCAAAATCATATATGGGTTTCGTTGACAACCCAAAATTCTTTTTGAATTTGAATTTAAATTATTAAATTAGTGCAAATCAAGATAAGAATTTTCCAACCCATTTGGCCATGTGGTTTGACATGTAATTAATAAATAGGTGGTTTTCAAAATTTCCTAATTTCATGCGCAAATTGAAAAATCAAAATTCTAGAATCAAGAGGAATAATGAAATTTCATGGTGAATCCAATGAATATGACGATTGTGGCAGCTTAGAGAAGGTGAGTGGTGGGGAGATTTGGTTTATGTTGCAATGAAGAAGAAAGAAAATAAATAAGAAAAAATAATAACTAAAAATACACATATTTATGAAAATTTCAAAAATAAAAGTTTTATTTTCTTTGTTGGTCCTCACTCTCTCTAAGAGAGTGAAATACACTCACTGTGCCACATAAGCGTCTATGGAGTAAATTCTTTTAGTTTTAAACAGTTCAGGGGGTGATAGGACAACTGTGAAGTTGGACTGTGTAGTTGGAATTTCGGGTATAAATTGGAGGAGGGGGGGGGGGGGGGGGGTTTAGACCATTTTCTCTAATATTAAAACAAATGTATTTAAATACATTTTATAAAAATAATAACTTTATGAAATAGTAAAAGTCAATTTAGAATTTACTGTCAATGAATTTCTATTTTAAAGCCATTTTTAAAAGTCTAATGTATTTTCTAAGTGGCTTTTCATTATGCTGCCCACTTGGCTTAATCATATTGCAACCTACTCTTATATATATATATAACTAGATAATGTTGCCCGTGCTATGCACGGGTCCAATAATATAAATGGTATATTTTGGGCTAATAACTGAGTTTTTGAAGCGATTGTTTGCGTGGATAAAGGAATAAGTTTTTTTATCACAAACCTGTACTTTCTTTGACGCTATTTAAGGCATAATAAGACTACTCACATACAACATTTTTGATATTTTATGTTGTCAATTATCATGATTTATAGTATTTTTACGATAGATTCACTTCAAGAATCAGTGAAATTTT
>NW_006238930.1:4408919-4409072 GCF_000226075.1 Solanum tuberosum | reverse complement strand
GGACCCAATATATGTTATTTTTGTTGTCTCAATTTATGTGACACAAATGAAATTTGGAGTGATCCAAATTTTCATTTTTTTAAAAAAAATGTTTGAATTATTAATTATTGTGATTTATAATATTTTTATGTAACTTTCAAATAACGTACATTA
>NW_006238930.1:4405553-4408014 GCF_000226075.1 Solanum tuberosum | reverse complement strand
ATATAGTAGAGTTCTACTATATAATAAATATAATATATAATATAGTAGATATCTACTATATAATAAATATAATATATAATATTCAAGAAAGTCCCAATCTTAAATATTATATATTATACTTGGGTATAAAATAAAATTTTAAAAGTCCCACAAGTATAATATATAATATTCAAGAGTGGGAAAAGTCCCAATCTTGAATATTATATATTATACTTGGCCCTAAACTCTCTTTTATAATATAGTAGAAAATAAAACTTTCGCAAATAGCTACTATAATAAATTTAATTATGCTCCATAACTATAGTTTGCATATTTACGAGCTATAGCTACAATTTAAGCTTCCTCGTTTGTATAATTCGCAAGTTTGTATAATTTGCGGGTACATTTGTATAATTCAGTTATTTTTATATAAACTCGAAATAACAAAATTTATAATTACAAACATCATAAGTGTAAACAATTATACAAAAGTTATACAACTTATATTATACAAATTCCGAATTATACAAACGTGCGAATTATATAATACTAAAAAGTTGAGCCGCGTAATTATAGCTAAAAGTATGTCGCGAATTATAATTAAGACAAACTATAACAATGTTAAGTAATTAACTAGTATATGTTTGCTTATATGCATAATTATATATATATATATTTATTACATACTATCATCCTATAAATATTTCTTATAGCCCTCACAAAACACAGACAATTTCACTAGTATAAATTATAACCTAAATCAAAATACTTGTTTTGTTTTAATTTGTTTGTGTGGAGTTTGAGAAAACAAATAAAACTTTGAAATTATGTTTTTTAATTTTGTGGTTTTAAACATACTATGTAGATGTAGGATATTCAAATTAAAATTTATCAAATTAGAAAAATATCCCTTTAAAAATAAATCAAATTAAAAAAATATTCACTATATTCACTTTTACTTGTTCATTTTGAGTTTTACATGCTCCTAGAAAAATAACGATTAATATAAATATTTTATTATAATATCTATATTAATGTATAATTTTTGATCTTAAAAATAATATAAAAACAAATAATTAATACGTATTAAAGATAAAATAAAAAGAAAATGATATTTTTTAATTTGTTAAAAGTGATGATTAAAATTTCTAAAAAGTGTTTTTAAAATAATAAACACTAAAACTAAAGCACAGAGTAACAATTGTAGGTAAGTAGGTGGGGTGGGGTACAGGCACATCCGAATAGCGTAATACTTTTTCAACTTAAGGGCTTTGGGCTTCCGCCTGTCAAGTATCGCTCTCTCGCCGTTGGTTTTTGATGATCGAGTCATGTCCGTTGCTTTCTTAGAGTTGAAGACGAAGACAAATGGAGCTGCAAACGAAGGTCGCGCAAGCTGTTCACGTGCTAAATCACGATAGCCGATCGTGCAACCGTGTTGCTGCTAATCAATGGCTAGTACAGTTTCAACAGACAGATGCTGCTTGGGAAGTCGCCACGTCCATCCTGACATCCAATTATCACCAGCAATTTGTTTGTGACTTTGAAGTCGAATTTTTTGCCGCTCAGATTCTCAAGCGAAAGGTTAGAGCCCAATAAATTCTCTTTCTCCCCGTTCACCTTTTTTTTTTTTATTGCATATGAAAGGTCCCAAACCCTTCTCTTCATTTACATGTTTGGGGCTCGTCAAATCCTCAGCCGGATGGGTAAGGAAACATCTAAAAGGGGCACACAACTTATTGTTTAAAAAGCTGTAATAGGGTGGATACCCAGCACACTCGATAGTAATCACTGTTCCTTAAATTTGATGACAGCAAAGAGGAATGTAATGGTACTGAACTAATTGCATCATCATTTTGGACAAATTGGGACGGTCTAAGTTACCAAATATTCCTTGTTTTTCTTTCTTTCATTTGTGGCAGGGAGAAAATGAGTTTGCAATTATCTCAAACTTTTATTGGTGTCTGTCATAGTGTTATTGGATGTGTTTTGATTATTGTCTTTGAATTCTATGCAAACATATAGTGAAAGACTTGGGGGTTTATCCATCATTTTTTCCGTACATTGTAAGGTCATGATGTGTGATTATATTAGTTTATTGAGATTATTACATGATTTACAGTACTTAGGTTTGATTTAGTTTTATTCAATTACTATATTTATACCTAGATTAGATCTAAACTTGCCTAGAATCAGTAGTTTACCAAAGTTATACCACTTGCAATTAATATATTTCCAACCAAGCTTAAGAGAATGATAAAACTAACACCATTGATTAGCTTCATTCCTCTGTCAATGGAGTCGACTGGAGAGTAACTGAATTAAGGGAGAAAACTTGTGTTTGTATTGAATGTGAATTAAAGCTTTAAGAATTACAATGTGACTATATATATATACACAATCACTGATCAGTAGAAATTAACTAACTAACAAACTTGTCTAACTAACTCTACTGTACATAACCGACTCTACTGTTCACAACTAA
>NW_006238930.1:4404178-4404602 GCF_000226075.1 Solanum tuberosum | reverse complement strand
AGTGTAATCTACCCCAGCTTGTTGTGTATAGCCTTTGACCACCAGCCTAGCCTTGAACCTCTCCACACTTCCATCAGCTTTGTGCTTGATTTTGTACACCCACTTGCATCCAATAGCTTTCTTCCCATCAGGTAACATGACCATCTCCCAAGTGTCATTAGCATACAAAGCTTCAAACTCCTGTGTCATGGCCTGCTGCCAGGCAGGGTGCAATATTGCTTCCTCAAATGAAATAGGCTCACATTCATGTGAAATGGTTGTTACTAACTGTTGACTATCAGAACAAAGACTGGTGAAACATACATGTTTATGGTGAGACAGAAAAGAAGTGAGGGAGTGTAACTTAGGTAAGGTGTAGTTGTACTCCTTTAGGTAACTAGGAGTGTGTATGGTCCTGGTTGTTCTTCTAGGTCCTGGTGGTCTT
>NW_006238930.1:4401371-4402651 GCF_000226075.1 Solanum tuberosum | reverse complement strand
CACACACATTTGCTGCAGAACCTGTGCCTTTTCCCTTTTGGAACCTTGGATTTGGATTGGATGGGTATCCATGAAGCTTGTAACATCTATCCTTTGTGTGTCCTGATTTCTTACAGTAGTCACAAAACAAAGAAGACTTGCTAATGCTAGAATTTCCTCTAAACCCAGTATTATTGTTTGTATTCCCAAAGCTGGTTCCACCTCCTCTAGATGAACTGTAGTTTGTCCTAAATCCCTTGTATCCTGCACTGCTGTTGGTCTGTCCATACGCATTGAGAGAGGTAGAATCCAAGGCTGTATGATTATGAGGCTTCACCTCCCTTTGTTTTTCCTCTTGGGATAATATGGCAAAAGCTTGAGCCATGCTTGGAAGTGTGTTCATCATGAGAATGCTGCCTCTGACAGTCGTATATATCTCATTCAATCCCATTAGAAAATGTATCAATCTTCTGTCTTGTTCAGCCTTGTGTAATTTGCTTTTACCCCCACAAATGCACACACAAGTACACTGAGAATTGACATCAATGGTACTCATTTCCTCCCACAACTTCTTCATTCTTGTGTAATATCCAGTGATGTCTAAAGTGCCTTGGACCAGATCATTAATTTCCTTCTGCAGTTGATACAATTTACACCCATTGGTTTGATCGTACCTTTCTTCCAACTCTGCCCAGAGTTCCTTGGCATTGTTCACGTACTGCAAACTATCACGCAATTCAGGGGACAAGGAATTTAAGATCCAAGATGTGACCATGTCGTCACATCTCTCCCACTGCATGAAACTAGGATCAGTAGGAGCAGGTCGCACAATAGCTCCGTTTATAAACCCTGTTTTGCTCTTGACTGAGAGAGCTCTGAGAACAGCCCTTCGCCAAGATCTATAACCAGTACCATCGAAAACTCCAGGTAAAAGAGAGGATCCCGCACTCTCTGAGGGATGCAGGTAAAATGGACTAGCAAAGTCCAATCGAACTGTAGTCGAACTAGAACCGGAATCAGTTTGAAGATCAACCATGGTGTTCGAGTATTTGTGAGGAAACTCAACACAAAGACAACCGGAACAACTAATCCCAAACACAAAATCAAAAAAATTGACAGAAACAGAGAAATCACCACACAATTCCTCAATCAGGAAATCAAAATTGACAGAAAACAGAGAATTCACAACACAAATCCCCAAACAGCTAATCGAAAAACAACACAGATGAGTTTCTGCAAATGTAGATGAATGAAGCTTACGAAACGAAGAAGAACTACGATCAATCAACCGTGCTCTGATA
>NW_006238930.1:4347262-4399625 GCF_000226075.1 Solanum tuberosum | reverse complement strand
AGGAAGATTAAGTGGACAAAGCCTGGGAGTATTATAGAAGTCCTACAATGCTGGAACAGGGATGGAAATGCAGGAAAAAATGAGAAGAGATGGAGGATTGTCCCAGCTTGCATTTGGTGGACAATTTGGAAGGAAAGGAATCAAAGATGCTTTGAAGGAAAACAGAACAATATCCAGAAGATAAAGACTAATTGCCTAGGGCTTTATTATTTTTGGTGTAAGCAAGTAGTGATAGGAGATGCTGAAAATGTGTTTAATATTATTGACTGGTTGTAACTAGAAGATCCTAGGAATGATGTAAGTAAAACTTTTTGGAGGGGGACTACACTTTGATGTAGTATACCTGTGGATATATAGAAGTAATGTTACCTTTCTCAAAAAAAAAGTAGAAATAAGAGATATGATTTCTCCTTCCCTAAATACAGCACAGTACAATTTAATGGAAGTATAATCAGGTGCTGAGGCGCTGCATAATGAACTTATAGGAGGGGGAAGAGCAGTCCAAGGGCATGGAATGTTGCCACTTCAGCAATTATGTGGATTATTTGGGAACAGAGAAATAGGAGAGCATTTGAAAGGGTTGAAAAAGATTTTGTAAAGTTGCAAAGTAGTTTGTTGTTTCTAGTTTCCTTTCGGTGTACCCATGAGATACCTCTTGTATACGGATTTTTCCACTTTTTACTGAAATTATTACCTTATTAAAAAAAGAATGGAAAGGTTGTATAAATGAAGCACAAAGATTATGCCAAAAATTACATACAGTTTACTTCCTTAGGAATTTTAACAATTGTGCATCAATTAATCTTTGACTAACCTCTCAGCAATAACTTACCATTCTTAACTAAGAGAACCTTGGCCCACAAACCATAGTTCGCCTGAAGCGGATCAGTGATATATAATGATTACTACCTCTAATTTTACATTGATAGTACTAGGAGAAATCAAAATAGATAGCAACAGGGGTTATTTTCCCGTGGATTGATAGAAGCAACTTAGCTGCAAAACTTCTCGTAAATTCATCAAAAAAATTGAAACTTCAGTGAAGGATGCCAGAGTCTACAAATACTGAGTACTTGAAGAGAATAGGTGAATAATCATAAGCTTGATTATTCTCTGATGAGATTATAAAGTATAATTAGTTAGTTGTGAACAGTAGAGTTTAGTTGTGAACAGTAGAGTCGGTTATGTATATATATACACAATCACTGATCAGTAGAAATTAACTAACTAACAAACTTGTCTAACTAACTCTACTGTACATAACCGACTCTACTGTTCACAACTAAACTCTACTGTTCACAACTAACTAATTATACTTTATAATCTCATCAGAGAATAATCAAGCTTATGATTATTCACCTATTCTCTTCAAGTACTCAGTATTTGTAGACTCTGGCATCCTTCACTGAAGTTTCAATTTTTTTGATGAATTTACGAGAAGTTTTGCAGCTAAGTTGCTTCTATCAATCCACGGGAAAATAACCCCTGTTGCTATCTATTTTGATTTCTCCTAGTACTATCAATGTAAAATTAGAGGTAGTAATCATTATATATCACTGATCCGCTTCAGGCGAACTATGGTTTGTGGGCCAAGGTTCTCTTAGTTAAGAATGGTAAGTTATTGCTGAGAGGTTAGTCAAAGATTAATTGATGCACAATTGTTAAAATTCCTAAGGAAGTAAACTGTATGTAATTTTTGGCATAATCTTTGTGCTTCATTTATACAACCTTTCCATTCTTTTTTTAATAAGGTAATAATTTCAGTAAAAAGTGGAAAAATCCGTATACAAGAGGTATCTCATGGGTACACCGAAAGGAAACTAGAAACAACAAACTACTTTGCAACTTTACAAAATCTTTTTCAACCCTTTCAAATGCTCTCCTATTTCTCTGTTCCCAAATAATCCACATAATTGCTGAAGTGGCAACATTCCATGCCCTTGGACTGCTCTTCCCCCTCCTATAAGTTCATTATGCAGCGCCTCAGCACCTGATTATACTTCCATTAAATTGTACTGTGCTGTATTTAGGGAAGGAGAAATCATATCTCTTATTTCTACTTTTTTTTTTGAGAAAGGTAACATTACTTCTATATATCCACAGGTATACTACATCAAAGTGTAGTCCCCCTCCAAAAAGTTTTACTTACATCATTCCTAGGATCTTCTAGTTACAACCAGTCAATAATATTAAACACATTTTCAGCATCTCCTATCACTACTTGCTTACACCAAAAATAATAAAGCCCTAGGCAATTAGTCTTTATCTTCTGGATATTGTTCTGTTTTCCTTCAAAGCATCTTTGATTCCTTTCCTTCCAAATTGTCCACCAAATGCAAGCTGGGACAATCCTCCATCTCTTCTCATTTTTTCCTGCATTTCCATCCCTGTTCCAGCATTGTAGGACTTCTATAATACTCCCAGGCTTTGTCCACTTAATCTTCCTCTTTTGGATAAACATCTGCCACAATTGATCAGTCCATTTGCAGTGTAAAAAGAGATGGTTGACTGTCTCCACCTGTTCTTCACATAGATAGCAACTAGAGCGTAGATTGGGTTTCCTCTTGTTTAAGTTCTCATGTGTCAAGACTGCCTGCTTTGCCAAGAGCCATGTGAAGTAATTCACCTTGTAGGGAATTTCTGTTCTCCAGATCATCCTCCAGGGCCATCCTGCATGCTGCTCCTCCGTAGACCTGAGTTCTCTGTATGCTGATTTTACAGTGAACTCTCCCTCTCTCTCCCCCTGTCATACTAGTCTATCTTCCTCTCCTGTCAGATTGGTAGCCATTTGCATTGTATCATGAAATCTTGCTATGGTTGTCATCTCCCAATCATTTAGTCCCCTTCTTAGAAACAGGTTCCACCCTTGTTCTGTCCATAACTCTGCCACTGTTGCTTCTTGTCCTTGGCTCAGACTATGTAGTACAGGGAAGGCATGTTTGAGTGCTTCCTGTCCACACCAAATGTCATTCCAAAAAGCTACTTTTTCTCCATTGCCCACCTTGCAGCTTGTTCTCTCTTTGACCAGCTGCCATAGGTTCCTGATAGACCTCCATACACTACAATTGTAAGGGTTGGTGATCACCTCTGTCATCCATTTATCCTCCATGCCATATTTTTCTATTATTACTTCCTTCCATAGAGATACTTCTGGTGAGACAAATTTCCACAACCATTTCATCATCAAACTCTTGTTTTGGGTTTTCAGCTCTATGATATTGAGTCCACCGCCTCTCTTACTTACCAGCAATTCCTCCCATTTGACCAAATGGTACTTTTCCCACCTTGCAGCTTGTTGAGGTTGCTTATATCTTATTGATAGTGTGAGGTTATTGTCTAATTTGCAGATACAAAATGAAGGAAGCTACTTGCAAATGGGAGCAAAAGATGCTCTGCTAAATGCTCTTCTATTGGCTGCTAAGAGATTTAGTTTAGGCCCTCCACAGGTGATTCAACGTTCTGCTTGCAATTTTTTTTTTATGAATGTTAAAAATGTTACTTATATTTGCTGAGATCTTATTTTGTTGGAAACAGCTGTTGACTCAAATTTGTCTTGCTCTCTCTGCACTCATGCTTCATGCTGTAGAGCATGGAAAACCAATTGAGAAGCTCTTTCGCAGTCTCCAAAGTTTGGAAAACCATGATGAAGGCAACATCGCTGTCTTGGAAATGCTCACAGTCCTTCCAGAAGTCGTGGAGGATCAGAATACTGAATACAGAATTAGTTCGGCTCAGCGACGCGAGTATGGTCGAGAGGTTTAGAACTCCTTTTTGATTGTTTTAAAAGCTGCAGTGTTTTTCTTTTGGAAAAGTTGATGCTTTATAATGCATGGCTGCCCTTTATCCAGCTTCTATATCTTACATGTATATTTTCCTGCAAGGAGCAGCTTCTCTCACATACTTCAGTGGTTCTTGAGTTCCTTCATCGTCAGAGTGATATGAGTTTTAACAGTAGCATTCAATTCCAGGGCAGGCACAGAAAAATTTTGCGTTGTTTGTTAAGTTGGGTAAGTTCATCTTGACTAAATACATTAACCAGGTCTTTTGGTGGTCAATCGATAACTAGAAGAAATTAAGCAGATTCTTCTGATTCATTTCTGAACTTTGCCAGCTCCCTGACTCTTAACTAACAATGTAAAGGAGAGCCAACCTTTTGCTACTTTGCTTTTGTAACTATTATGAATCTACTTGATGCCTGCAATAGAACTAATTACTTAAATTAAAAAAAAGAAAAAAATAAGCAGAGACTGTTTCAAAGGAAAAGATTAAGATATGAGGACTGATATAATGCTAATAATATGATGATAAACACTGGTATTTGGCTCTATTAATCAATAATTGTCATCAACTCTTTGCCGGCAACTAGATTCTGCAAATCTTATTTGTTCTTGAGTATTTTATTTATCCTTTTTTTTCCACTTTAAAAGGAATTGGAGTCTCATATATCTGATAAGAGACAGAAAAAAAATCTAATCATCGATCCTCCCCCTCTCTATTTGCACTGACCAAGATTTAGGTGTAGTCTAACTTCCTTGGGTGCGGAGAAACCCAATATTCTAACTTCCTAGCAAAAAGGAACTCTCACAACTATATAAAACCTGATCTTCACCCTAGGTGTATAGTATACCTGGTGCAGCTAAAATCCTAGCCCTAGCTGGGTCTTTCAGTTCATTGAACTACTGGATCACCAAGAGAGTTATCATATTCTGAATGAATCACAGTACTGGTTTGCCATCTTTGGTTTGATGGTCGTGCTTACTCATGCCTGTTCTGAGTTATTTTGATCTCATAAGAAGACTTTTTATGCTTTTGACATAAATATTTTTTCTTGTAAAATAATGGGGAATCTGCTGGAGTAATAAAATTTGTGGGTGTCCAATATTAGCCTTATGTATTGGAATGTCTGTGACTGAGGCCACTCAGAGTCTTTATGGTATGAGCTAAATGATTTTTTTTGTTGATTGCTGCCTTCTGATATGCAAAATGAATATAAGATGACTTCTTTTTGATAAGAGGGTGGCATCTTGTCTTACTTCTATTTTGTCGGAAACACAATTTTTGTTGATAATAAAATAGGAAAGAACAGAGAAGTTGGAGGAAATTACTTTGAGCAGTAGTCCTGCAAAAAGTCCAGGAGAAGCAAATTGTAACATTCCGTGTACCAGCAACAAACGACTGTTTGATATGAAAAGACAATTGACTATTCATGAAAAAGTATTCCCCGGCTTTTGGATTTTCATTTCTTTATGTAAAAGAGAGTTGGATCAAAGGCCTCATGTCTGTACCCTTCCGGAGAACTACTCTTGAAATGAAGAATTATGTTCTATTGTTGCTAAGCTGTTATTAATCCAACACTGATGGGTCTGTTGACATTTAAGAATGTTTTGCATCACACAAGTGGGAATATAATATTTTGCAGCCCATTGAAGGCCCTAAATTCTTTAATTTCTTATAAATCTCAACCATCCATGATTAAAGTATGTACACGCTTCAACTATTTGACTGGTATTTATTTATATTTGTTAACTCTTAAAAAAACTAGATTATTTAACTAAAACCCAACTTTGTCCTGAATGGAAACTGTTATCGGAAAATATGCTTTATTTAATTCTTATTTGCATCTTGTCGTTGAGTGGGAGTGGTGCCAGAATCAGATACATGGGTCATTTCTTGTATTTCTCTTAAATGTCTCTACTACCTACCTTTGTTCAATAGGTTCGAGCTGGTTGTTTCTCGGAGATTCCACCTAACTGTTTGGCTGGACATCCACTTCTGAGTTTCGTTTTTAACTCGTTGCAGGTAATATGTATTGCTAAATATTCTTAAAACCTAGCATGCATTGGTAATATTCTAATGATGTCTTCAAGTTGCTTCAAGTTCTGAAGTTGTTAATACCCAGTTACCTACTCAAATGGTTAACAGGTTTCGTCTTCATTTGATCTAGCCATTGAAGTTCTCACTGAACTTGTGAGTCGACATGAGGTATAATATTCATTTTCTTGTAAGCGACTTATGTGAACTGGTTTCTTTATTTATATTAAGGAAAAACAGAGAAAAAGGATGGAAAAGTAAGTATACTATCCCCACAAATTGGACATTTGGAGTGTGAAGTAACATAACATGGGTGGTCCTACATTGGATAGACCAATTTTGAAGATGAGTCTCGCTCTGACCATGTTAAAAAATCTGAGCATCCAACCCAAAACCTTAAGTCCTTAGAAGCTTTATAACTCATATCAGACGTATATAAGCTAGCACTCTCACATTGTGATCCAATTTTGAGGTTCCACGCAAATGTAGTTGCAAGTTTACTATTTTGAGAACAGGGCAGTGTTATCAAGAACATAAAGCACAAAAAAGCTCTGGGGCTTTTAGTGCAAATAAAGCATGAGCTTTAATGAAAAAAGGCACAAAGGGAAAAAATACGAATATATATGTTTAGTCCAAGATTAATAATTATAAGCATGAGTGACAAATATATGAAGAAAGAAATTAAGAAAAAAATTCACGATAAAATGTAATATGAATTGTTTAGTATAGTCTCTTTATAAGAGGCTCATTGATAAGAAAAAGTATGCTTTAAACCTTGATGACGATACTGAAGCGCACATTAAGGGTGTGTTTGGTATGGAGGAAAACATTTTCAATGTTTTCTAATTTTCCCATGTTTGGTTGGCTTAAATGTTTGGCAAGTGTTTTCCAAAACTCTACTTCATCCTTTAATTTTTGTTTCTTACCCTACCCATACTCCGTACCAGACCCTCCCCATTCAAAAAAAATAATTAATATTTTAAAATTTTAAAATTTCAAATATATTTTTATCCTTACCACCAAACCAGCCCCCACCCTCAAACAAAAAAAATAAACTCACCCAACCCCTACTCCCTACCCCCCTTCAGAAAAATTGCTTTTGAAAAATATTTCAAATTTAATTTTTTTTAAAACTATTAAGCCACTCCCCCCTCCACCCCCGTCAATTTTTTTTCTAATTTTTTTTTTGGGAAATATTTCAAGTTTTAAAATTTTTCATTTTTAACACCACCCCCACCCAGGCCGTCCCCATCAAATTGTTTTTGGAAAATATTTCAATTTTTTTTATTTTTTATTTTTATGCCCCCTCCCCCACCCAGGCCATTCCTGTCAAATTTGTAGATATTATATTGATGTATAATTACAATAGTTGAAGTACTTATATCCAAAGAAAATCAAACTTAACGGGTAGTTTAACGAGATAAGAAAATCTATCAACGTGATTGGCTCTAAAACATTGGCCATGGACAAGTCACATCAAAGAAAAAGATTACATTAGTGTTAGAGATAAATGATGTTTGCTCCTCTTGCCTCCAAAGGTTCTTGTATTTCTCACCCTCCAAATGATCCACCAAATAACTGCAAATATGGTGTTCCAAACTTTTGTAGAGGTTTTAGATGCTTCCCACTATTGCCAAGGCAAAAGAAAGGTAAGGACCGTTTCAGGAGAGAACCAATTGCATTAATGTTTTGGTTGGATGCTCATACTTCATAACACTGTTTCAAAGGTAGACACATCGTGATATACATGTTATTTTATTTCACCTTCCAGATGGCTAAGCCTTAGGAGTCGTTTGGTTTGAATATAAATTATGATAGGATAAATTATGATGGAATAAGTTATGATGAGATTAGTTATGATGTGATAAGTTATACTGTGATTATTTTTTATTAAGTGTTTGGTTAGTTGTACTAAAAATAATATGCTTTTCATAATTTAAGAAATTATTTGTTTACAAAAATACCCTTCATGAATGTGAAAAGTGATGTATAAAAAGAATTTAAAGGGTTATCTTTGTCATTTACCTATTTTATCTTGGATAACTTATCCCGAGATTACTATACCACCTAAGGGGAGGGATAACTTATCCCGGTACTATTTATTAATTCTGGGATAAGCTATCCCAGACTTGCCTACCAAACAACAAATTAAGTGTCATTATGAAAGCTTCAGCAGGAGAGAGAAACACTCCCAGGCACGATTCCCAAGCTATGAACTAGATACAAAACCAACATCCATTTTTCGGTGGTGCTTTTGATCACCGGGAACCTCCACCCTCACCTTCCCTCCCTTTTCTTTCCTTAAACCCTCCTCCGATCAATGGAGGACTGTATTTACTTTGCAGTAGGTTTTAAATCTTTCGATCTCGAGAGAATCAAAGGAACGACGGGCGACTGATACGAATGGTCTGAGAGGAGTAAAAGAAACATTACTAGAACTTCTTTCAACAAGGAATCAATGATCTGGATCACAGGTCATGCGGGAAGCTTCAAAGACGAAATGAAATGTGGTGGAGAGATGGAGGAGACTAGAACCTCTATCAGAAATATATTTGTGCTAGGAATTTCAACAAATATGGCAGATATATGAGTCTGATAAACATAAGGGGAAGAAGGAGGTCCGTTATCATAATCCCGGAGTTGACTTTGAACTCAGGATGGGAAAACATAGCAGACAAAATGGGGAGATTCCTTTCTAGTCATAGAAAGGAGGTGGAAAGTACGAAGCCGAGGTTGGTAGACAATAATTTCCCCTTTGCAGAGGCAGTGAGGAGCATTAAATGGACTAATAGAAAAGGAGACGGAGTTAATGCCCAAGCAACATTAATGAAGGAAGAGGGAATCATTTGCATTAATGAATCTTCAAACACCCACAATGAAGTTTTGCAGAGAAGTCTAGTTGGAGATTTTGAAGGAAGGAATAATGTATTGCCAAACCTAGCAGAAGTGAGAAGCTGGGCAAACAAGTTTTGGAGACAAAGCCATGGACTAAACATTTATGAGATGGGAGCTGGAAAATTCTTGTTTGAGTTTGCGATGAAAACCACGGCAGAACAGGTGATTGCAGGTGAGTGTATTTGGAACAACTCGAGGGTCCAGTTAGAGTGGTGGTCCCCAACTTTAGCGGCCACAAATATGGAGAATAAACCAACATCGACCTGGACCAAGATTGTAGGCCTTCCCCTACATCTCTGGTCAGAGATTGTTTTCAAGGCCATCAAAGATCTTTGTGGAGGTTGGATTGAAACTGAAGAAGAGACACAACTACGGAATCATCTCAAATGGGCTCGAATCAAAGTGAAAGGCGATGGGTCAAGGATCCCGAAGGAGGTGACCATTATCAATGTTGGAATCTCCTTTTCCATGCAACTATGGACAGAAATTCCGGCGAGGTTCACCATAGTAGAAGAGGCAAAGGAGAAACCCATTACCCAACAGATATCGAGGATTTATCCAAAGGATAAAAATGGGGAAAGTTGTGGTGTCAACAGGAGATAAGGCTGGCAATTGGACAGGACCGGTTTTATCGGAATCGGTCCTCGTTACCGGATTTATTTACCGGAACCGGTTTTACCGGAAATTCCCAAAGGTTCCGCCCAGTCCCTTAGTTACCGGATAGGAGCCGGTTTGGACCGGACCGGTTCTTACCGGATCATTGTGTACCGGTAATTTTTTTTAATTTTTTTATTAACTTTAATTATTATATAATATTATATTATTAAAAAACTTCAATTTAAAACTTTAAACTTTCAAGTAAACTAAAGTTTCAATTGAATTTAAGTTTAAACTTTAAACTTTAAAGTTTAAAATTGACTTTAAAGTTTAAAGTTTATATTGAATTTAACCGGTATTTCTTCTTTCGGCATTGACCCAAATATTTCATCTATTTCGTCTTCTATTTGGCTATTTAATTGTGTAGTCCGGTATTTCTTCTTTCGGCATTGACCCAAATATTTCATCTATTTCGTCTTCTATTTGGCTATTTAATTGTGTAGTCCGGTATTTCTTCTTTCGGCATTGACCCAAATATTTCATCTATTTCGTCTTCTATTTGGCTATTTAATTGTGTAGTCCGGTATTTCTTCTTTCGGCATTGACCCAAATATTTCATCTATTTCGTCTTCTATTTGGCTATTTAATTGTGGTAGTTCGGTATTTCTTCTTTCGGCATTGACTTAATCTCGAAACAACATCGATATTTCCAAACTATCCTTTGCTACTGAATATCGATGATCTCCAATCATAAATTTCGCCGCACTAAAGACTTGCTCCGAAGCGACCGATGATGCTTAATTGCTAGCACATCTCGAACAACCCTAGCAAGGGTCGGAAGTTGATTGTCACGATTCTTCCACCATACTAATATTTGAGCTTGAAGTTGTCCTTCTTCATGCCTAATCTTTTCCCGTGCCTGATTGAAATATAAATCAAAGTCATTATTAGTAGATGATTCAAGCTCAAGATAATCATCCATCCAATCATCCGTATCATCACTTCTAGGCCTACAAGATGGAGGTTCAACTATTGGAATATTTTTTCCATAGCTTTATATGTATTATATAACTCTCTAGCTTTTGTATATATGCTATTTTTACAATCTTCAATACTAGGAGTTTCATCATCTTTAATTTCTAAATTTGCATAAATCTTTTCATCAGTCACTCTGGAAAAGATTTATGCAAATGAAGTATGGACTATAAAGCCATTGGATTACTGAGGAGGCTCTTGGAACTTTTGGATGCAGTGTGTGGAAGACTATTAGAAGATTATGGCCCCAATTCAAAGGCAACATCTCACTAAAAGTGGGAAATGGTAGGAAAATTGATTTTTGGAATGAACATTGGATTGGGGATGAAAGCCTGCAATCACTCTTTCCAGACCTGTTTGTGCTTCACCACTCAAAACAAGGCCACAATCTCACAACTATGGAGCCCTCAGGGTTGGAATCTCATATTCAGGAGAGCTTTCAATGATTGGGAAATCGAGAGGGTCATTAATCTGTTTCAGATCCTCAATGCCTTCCCAGGCACCTCCACTGAACCTGATAAGCCTATTTGGAGATGGCAAAGCAAAGGTGTGTTTACAGTAAAGTCTTGTTAATGCAGATACAATATTGGCCAAACACTGGCCATGGAAGTTAATATGGAAGATAAAAATACCCTTGAAGATCTCATGTTTTGCTTGGTTAGTGTGCAAAAGGGCCTGCTTAACACATGAAGTGCTTCAAAAGAAAGGCAGACAAATATGCTCAAGATGCTTTATGTGTGATCAAGATGCAGAAGTTAATTGTCACTTATTCCTTCATTGCAAAGTATCTACAAACTTACGGAACATGTTTCTTGGTGTATGCTGGGTAATTCCAAAGTCCACTAAGGATTTGCTCTACAGCTGGAAGGAGATAGGAAGAAGGGAGTCTAATGAAGATTGGTAGGAGTTAATCCCAGCCTGCATCTGGTGGTCCCTATGGAAAGAAAGGAATGGAAGATGCTTTGTGGATAAGAGGAACAACATCCAGAAAATTAGAATGAATTGTCTTGGTCTTTTGTACTTTTGGTGTAAACAAGATATGATGCGGGATATAGAACTCTTTGTAGACTTTATAGGTAATTTGTAATCTCCCATAGGGTAGTTTGATATGCTCTGATGAGATTGTAAGTGACCTATGCTCATCATTTATTTGATGATGAGCCTTTTGTGAATACACAGTTACCTTTATCTCAAAAAGTGTCACTTTGATTTAATCCTAGGACTATTGGGTGTTATCCTTCACACCAAACGATCCCTTAGTGTTTGGGGGTACTAAAATCTTCAAGTGTATTAGCTTTGGTCTCCTTATATAACTCGGGCCTAACTCAACCCAAAAATTTACCTCAAGTGGTAACTATTATTTAAGGTTGCATAAGGAGACTGTAACTCATACACTTATTGATCTTGGATTCTAGCATTTTCCTCTCTCCCACTTGCCCAAAGTTGAACATTAGGAGTGTTAATACATGGCACATGTGGCTAAGCATTTGGTAGCACAACATTGAAGATGAGTTTGACTCTAATACTTTGTTGAGAAAATTGACCTTGACCTTGACCTTACGCAACTTTGAAAGTTAGCCAATATTCTTGAAAGATCCAATATCCATTTTATCAACATAGTTATAGAGCCAACTTTTGGTATTGCTGAGATGGCTTGGTATTGAGTGGGTAATACTGAGAACTATGAAAGAAACTTTGCTTAGCTGGGCTCATAGAAGACGGACGAGGAGATGCATGGCATGTGAAGTTGCCCCTTTAGCATTGTCATGGACCGTAGAGAGAGGAATATGAGAGCTTATGATGGAATAGAGAAAGATTTTGTACACTTGAGAAAAAGCCTCTTTCCCCTTATTTCTTTTTGGTGCAGCCATGAGGTTATTGTGTATGGATTGATTAGGTGGCATTCATAGAAATCATGTATTTAAGATTTTCAACTTTTTGTATATGGGCTAGTTAGTGCCCTCTCATTAATGATATTCTTACTTCATTAAAAAGAAGTGTAGATCGTCACAAGAACATGCATACGAAGAGAAGTCATAACCGAGAAATATAGAGTCCGTTTGGATTAGCTGATAAGCAGTACGTTATGATAAGCAATTTAAGTGTTGACATCAATTTTATAAATAAACAGTTAAATGTTTGGATAAAAGTGTTGAAATTGATAATAAACAGTTGCCGTGTTTGGTAAAAATGTGCAGTAAGTTGTTCTTTCTATAAAATGACTAAAATACCCTTAATTATATTTACGAAAGATCATAAATTTAAAAGGATCTTTGCAAGGAAAATGATGAATGGCAGATGTGGGATGCAGAGGAAGTTAGAGCTTTTGTTTTGAAAAGGTATTTTAAGTATTAACCCAAGGGTGCAACCCAGTGGTCAATGAAGTGGGATGAAAAGCTAGTGGGAGGTGATAGGTATCCCGTGGAATTAGTTGAGGTGTCGGAAAGCTTGTTCGGACACCACGATTATAAAAAATATTATTTTTTAAAGAATAAACATCTCGGCCAAACTAAAAGTGCGTATAAATTGAAAAAAACATATGTTGGGGGTGACCAACTTGCAACTTTTGGCTTATTAGCACTTTGGATGTTTACCAAATGCATAGATAAGCCAATTATAAGCCATTTTGACTTGGCTTAAAAGTCTAGCCAAACACCCTTACAGTGTGCGGCCAGGGGAATGGAGGGCCAACTGAATAACAATGCCACAGGGAATTCCCTATGGGGACATACAACAAAGGGTGGAGAAGATTTCTAGAAAGATATCCAGATTGATGCGGGAAATGTTGCAAGGTATCAACTTTTGAGAGAAAGGCGGCGTGGATACTTTGTTTTATTTGAGGCTTTCCCAACAATTTTGAACATTTCGTGTCCCCACTATTTTTTTCTGTATTTACCAACAAGGAGACGAACATTGTGAGACCTGAGATTTAGAAGAATTTGCAAGATTGGGAGATATTTACTCAAACTTTATACAAACAAAGGATTTCACATGTGGAAAGAGACTTGGAGATGGAGTGGACTGAGAAAGGGTAAATTAAGAGTGAAATTGTGTTGCCATATGCTGCTGAAGATGGATAAAGTGAAACCTAGTTGTAGGGACTTTATAAAAAAAATAGATAAGTTGGTACCATGTGTATGGATGCAGAGAAGATGTGAATCATTTGCTACACCATTGCTCAATAGCCTACTCGTTGTGGTGTACTATATGAGACATGTTTGTGGTGGGACATATAATACCAAAAACTATTAGATAAATGTTATTAGGATGGAAGTCCTGAAGGATGGAGCAACGAAAAGAGCACGGGAGATAGTTCTGTTGGCAATGATGTGAACTAGATGAAAGGAAAATGAAGCACAATTGAAAGAATTGGAAATATATTTGTATTAGTATGATGATTGGGTGCTATTACAGGCGAATCATACTTAATATTCTTCGACTCCAAAGACATTTTAGCACATTCAAGACCATTTTTGAAGAATTTAAAGTGCAATTTGTGTTCTTAAAAGCTAACATAAATATAATGAAAGAATCCACCACTCTCAAATTTGTATCACCGGAATTCGGCTACCACCGCTTTGTGGCAACTAATCAGCAATAACAACATTTGCTTCCAGGATCCAAACAAAGAGTAGTATTGTTTTTCATTATTGAAAATTCATGAGATGATGACGATGTAAATATTAGATAATTTTCCATTTTAGAGAGTAAAAGAGAGTTGTTTGTGAGAAATTAAGGAAGTTACAGTGTAAAAAGGAGTTTTTTAAAAGAAAAATAACAACAAAAAAATATGATTTTGAAGGTAATTTTATCATTTAAGAGTTGGAGTCTAGTGGCTATGGTGGCTAACTATTCATCTTATTTCATCTTTAATGATGTCAAAATTACCGAAAATAGAAGAAAAATCTACACCCACTTAAGCATATTTGAGAAATTTAGACGAGGAGGCTAGGGTTTTGAAGGAGGAAATAAATCTGAGAGAAAAATGGGGTTGGGTTCAGATGAAGAGACGGGGCAGACAAATTAATACTAAAATTAGTGTTTAAGTATTTCCCGTTTGCTTTCATTTCGTTTAAGGGAATTTTTGGTCCATTTCACTGACTACAAAGGCATAAATGGACCAAAGTATAAACAAAGGGCATTTTTGATCATTTCACATAAGGGCATTTTTTATCCTTTTCCGAAAAATAATTAATATGAGATCCATCTGGAAGATTTACACCAAACAAAATTGGCCCAACTTAATTCTCTTTGGATTTTAAACCAACCTTTTCTACTTTTGCTTTTGCAGTGTATACCACAAGTTTTGCTATGCAAGGTTGGATTTCTTAGGGATGTACTTCTTCTCCCAGCTCTTAATAGTGGAGACGAGACTGTGATAAGTGGTCTTGCTTGTTTTTTGTCAGAAATTGGTCATGCTGTAAGTATTTCAAACTCCGAGCTAGAATTGATTCTTGCAGCCAAATAGAGTAGATGGGTCCTACCTATGCTTCGACAGCTTAGCATCAAGGATCTCTGAAACTAATTAACTATTGTTTTCTTGTATAATAGGCTCCGTCTTTGATTACTGAAGCAAGTCCTGAAGCATTTGTACTGACAGATGCACTCTTGAGGTCAGATGCCATTTCTTATATTTCTTTTTATGTGTTGCAAGAATATCTTTTATTTGATATGGTAAATAATTTTATTAACAATTTGGGGGAAACCCCATATACAAGCCGTATACCATCAAAATATGGTTGTCAACAAAAGAAACCCAAATGCCCGACCCCTTCAAATGCTCTCCCATTGCTCTCTTTCCAAATAATCCACGTAATTGCTAAGAGGCAACATTCTATGCCCTTGAATTTCTCTTTCCCCTTCTGCAAACCCAACTGGGCATTACCTTCTTCATTGTGCTCGACATCATCACCCATTGCAACAAAACCCATAAAGAACCACCTTCCCCAGTCGGTTAGTCACTTGACAATGCAATATAACTTTTCACCCAAACATTTACACATGAAACACCAACTAAAATAGGCGATCTTCCTTTCTCAGGTTTCCCGTTGTCAAGATCATTCCCCTTGCTGCTAACTACGTAAAGAAACACACCTTCCTTGGTACCGTGAGACTCTATATTAAGCGATGATGGAAGATACATTCCCCTTTCCCTAATAATCTTTCGTTATAAAATTAATAGTTACAAAACAATTTCTACCCTCTCGTCGTTCCATCCATCCGATCTATCAATGTATCTCCTGCCCATACAATAACTCAACCATAATATGAAACTCTTCCATCTCCCAACCTGTAGGTTCCTCCTAAATCTCAAATCCCAATGAACTTCCCTCATGCGACCTATAAATTTGTTTGACTATCATATCTTTTTGGCAAGAAACTTAAATGTCTGGAAAAACTTCCTTCAACTTGTTCTCTCCGCACCACTTACATGCCCAAAAACTAATCCTGCTTCCATCCTCCACCATAAAAGAGATATGTCCACTAAACTCTTCCCACCTCTATAAATACTCTTCCATAAGCCAAATCTAAACGATATTCCAATGTTTCTAGTCATCGATCCTCCTTCGATGATACCATATTTTTCTGTTGCGCCCCCCTCAAAAGTGCCTTCTCTTCCACCTCAAATCTCCATATCCAATTCCTTAACAACGCTTTGTTGAATACCATGTGATATTTCACACCGAGTCCTCCCCATTCCTTCAGAGATGTGACGTCTCTCCAATTCACTAAATGAAACTTTCTTTAATAGACGCATAAAATCCTTGGTTCTAACTTCTATCATCATTTTGTTGGCTCCATCGTAAGCATAGTTTTCTGTAATCTGAAGCTTTCTTTATACTGCCCCTACTTCTTTCCTCTTTTACCAAGAGAGGCACTTGTATTGACTAGGGGGAATTGCCCGTACCAGCACGGGCCCAATATAATATAATATTGAAATTATTAATCTTGGTGAAAGCAACAAATATCAAGATAACTATGCATAGTTTATTTTTGAATCAAATAAATGCATAGTCTCTTAATGTTCTAATTAAATTCTAAGCACTTGATTATATAAGGTATAACAACATTGATAAACTACTGATTGATGGAATAGAAGCTGAGTATCCAGATACAATAAAAGGGAAAATCTTGAATTATTACAAAAATATGCGCCATGAAGCAGAAAGTTGGAGCCCAGATTGGATGGCCAAGATTTGGGGAAAACTTTCAGAATCAGACAGGGAATGGCTGCAGAGATGCTTTACAGAGGAAGAAGTTCTCCTGACCTTAAGAAAGGGCAGGAGATTAAGCTTGTGCGATCTGATGGCAACTTTTTATATTTACACATGGAGGTGGTTTTTTCCTAGAGTCTAGATGCAACCTTCATTGCATTAACTCCAAAAAGAAAGAGGCAACCTAGCTTAAGGATCTTAGACAATATGCCTTTTAGGCAGTGTCTACAAGATCATAGCTAGAGTCCTCACTAAGAGGCTGTATTATGGTAGATTGATCTCAGGCACATAGAACATGTTCATCCATGGAAAAAAAATTATGGATACAATTTTAGTTGCCAATGAGAGTTTGGACTCAAGAATGGGGTTAGGAGAAGTTAGAAACAGTTTTCTGTAATCTGAAGCTTTCTTTATACTGTCCCTACTTCTTTCCTCTTTTACCAAGATAGGCACTTGTATTGACTAGGGGGAATTGCCCGTACCAGCACGGGCCCAATATAATATAAGGAATTATTAATCTTGGTGAAAACAACTGTTCGAATAGAATAGGTATACACAATCCTACACAAAATAAGAATAGTTTATAGTCTCCTATTTGGTAAGGAATAGTATCATAGTGTCTATAAATAGGGTTCTCTATGTAATAATTAAAACACAATTTCAATAATATTTTTCTCCTTTATTTCTCCCATGGTATCAGAGCATCGGTGAGAAACCTTTATAGAAATTTCCGGCTATTGCCAAAGTTGAATTTTGTCATCATCTCTTTTCGTTAGTGTTGTGTGAAAACCAACACCACTAGTGGGTCCCTCATTCTCCGGCGACGAAACCCTAGCCAGACCCACCGGAAAATACCACCTCATGCGCCGATCAGAGGTGTGAATTTTCTGGCGAGATCTGACCACGCGCCGGCAACTTTTCTTTTTCCAGATCATACCACCTCGGATTTCTTTTTTGAACCTACCCATTCAATTATTTCCTGATTCCGACCATTTTTTTGCAATCAGATCTGATTATTTTGAGATTTCGGCGATTTCAGCCACTTTTCCGGCAATTTCAGGCTGTTTCCAGCCATTTTTTTCAGCATATTTTTTTTCCAGTAGGGTCGCCTCGTAATTCTGACCCTACCGATATAATTAATTATATTTTTCTCTTCTTTGATTTCTGTCCACTTTCAGGTGGCAGATTTTTTTTTTTGCCTGATTTTACAGTGTTTTTCGGGATTGATATTTTTGGCCCGAAAAGTGGAAGTTTCAGCCCAATGATCACTTCAGAACCGTTAATGGGAAGCTCAAATTATTTAGCTTGAGCTTCCTCGTTTGAGTTGTGGTGCAAGGGTCAAGGTGTCAAAGATCACTTAACGAACATTGCTTGTGTGGTAGATGAAAAGGCAAAGCCTAGTGGGGAAGATGCAAAAGCCAAAGCACAATGGGAGAAGGTTGATGCTCAATTATGTAGTCTCCTATGGCGATCTATTGATTCCAAGTTGATGCCCTTGTTCCGTCCATTCCAAACATGTTATTCAGTTTGGAAAAAGGCTTGTGCTTTATACACTAATGACATATCTCGATTCTATGATGTGATATCTCGATTGACCAACTTAAAGAAACAAGAATCCGATATGTCTACTTACTTGGGACAGGTACAGGCAGTCATGGGATCCAGTGCGGAAGCATAATATCGAGCAATGGTTGTAGCAACTTGTGAGCTAGTTCGGATCAAACAGTTGCTTGGAGAATTGAAGTTTGGAGAAACCGGTCATATGGAACTTGTGTGTACAATCATGGAGGAATTTGAAACATATATGCCAGTCACTACGGACGTGCAAAAAACAACAAGACCACAGACAGACATTGTTTCTAATTCTTAAACTTGCTGGACTTTTCTACTAACCATGATTCAGTGCGTGATCAGATTTTAGCTAGCCCTACAATTCCTATAGGTAAGTCTACTGTTGGTTGTCGTTGGGTTTATGCGGTCAAAATTGGTCCAGATGGTCAAGTCGATCGGCTTAAGGCTTGCCTTGTTGCCAAAGGGTATACTCAGATATTTGGGCTAGATTATAGTGACACTTTCGCTCCTGTGGCCAAAATAGCATTTGTCCGTCTCTTTCTATCTATGGCTGCCGTTCGTCATTGGCCTCAAGTTCCTCACCGGTCCTTGTATTAATTACATTTGTAACAAGCTAGGTACATATAATTTGTATGCACCAGCTTGAGGGGGAGTGTTAGAATAGAATAGGTATACACAATCCTACACATAATAGGAATAGTTTATAGTCTCTTATTTGGTAAGGAATAGTATCATAGTGTCTATAAATAGGGTTCTCTATGTAATAATTAAAACACAATTTCAATAATATTTTTCTCCTTTATTTCTCACACAACAAACATCAAGATAACTATGCATAGTTTATTTTTGATTCAAATAAATGCATGGTCACACTTAATTATATAAGGTATAACAACATTGATAAACTACTGACTGATGGAATAGAAGCTGTGTATCCAGATACTTCAATAAAAGGGAAAATCTTGAATTATTACAAAAAATTGCGCCATGAAGCAGAAAGTTGGAGCCCAGATTTGGTAAAACTTTCAGAATCAGACTGGGAATGGCTGCAGAGATGCTTTACAGAGGAAGAAGTTAACTGAAGTATTTTCTAGGTATTGAGGTTGCATAGTCTAGATCAGGTATTGTTATTTCTCAACACAAGTATGCTTTAAACATTCTTGAGGAGACAAGAATGATGGGATGTAAACCCATTGACAGTCCTATGGATCCGAATGTTAAACTCCTTCCAGGACAGGGGGAGCAACTCAGTAATCCTGAAAGGTATAGACAGTTGGTTGGAAAGTTGAATTATCTCACGGTGATTAGACCAAACATCTCTTTTCCTGTGAGTGTTGTAAGTCAGTTTATATGACCTTAAGAAAGTGCAGGAGATGAAGCTTGTGTGATCTGATGGCAACTTTTGAATATTTATACATGGAGGTGGTTTTTTCCTAGAGTCTAGATGCAACCTTCATCGCATTAACTCCAAAAAGAAAGAGGCAACATAGCTTAAAGATCTTAGACAATATGCCTTTTAGGCAGTGTCTACAAGATCATAGCTAGAGTCCTATGCGATATATAAAGTCAGCTCCTGGTAAATGACTACTCTTCGAGGATCAAGGCCATGAGCATATCACCGGATATACAGACGCTGATTGGGCAGGATCACCCTTTCATGAGAGGACTAAGCACATTGAGATTGATTGTCACTTTGTCAGAGAAAAGATACTCTCAGGAGATATTGTTACTAGATATTGTTACCAAATTTGTGAAGTCAAATGATCAACTTGCAGATATCTTCATCAAGTTCCTCACCGGTCCTTGTATTAATTACATTTGTAACAAGCTAGGTACATATAATTTGTATGCACCAGCTTGAGGGGGAGTGTTAGAATAGAATAGGTATACACAATCCTACACATAATAGGAATAGTTTATAGTCTCTTATTTGGTAAGGAATAGTATCATAGTGTCTATAAATAGGGTTCTCTATGTAATAATTAAAACACAATTTCAATAATATTTTTCTCCTTTATTTCTCACACAACAAACATCAAGATAACTATGCATAGTTTATTTTTGAATCAAATAAATGCATAGTCTCTTAATGTTCTAATTAAATTCTAAGCACTTGATTATATAAGGTATAACAACATTGATAAACTACTGACTGATGGAATAGAAGCTGTGTATCCAGATACTTCAATAAAAGGGAAAATCTTGAATTATTACAAAAAATTGCGCCATGAAGCAGAAAGTTGGAGCCCAGATTTGGTAAAACTTTCAGAATCAGACTGGGAATGGCTGCAGAGATGCTTTACAGAGGAAGAAGTTCTCATGACCTTAAGAAAGTGCAGGAGATGAAGCTTGTGTGATCTGATGGCAACTTTTGAATATTTATACATGGAGGTGGTTTTTTCCTAGAGTCTAGATGCAACCTTCATCGCATTAACTCCAAAAAGAAAGAGGCAACATAGCTTAAAGATCTTAGACAATATGCCTTTTAGGCAGTGTCTACAAGATCATAGCTAGAGTCCTCACTAAGAGGCTGAAAAGTATTATGGGCAGATTGATCTCAGGCACATAGAACATGTTCATCCATGGAAAAAATTATGGATACAATTTTAGTTGCCAATGAGAATTTGGACTCAAGAATGAGGTAAGGAGAAGTTAGAAACAGTTTGTAAACTGAACTTTGGAAAAGCCTATGACCGCGTAAACAAGTCTTTTCTGTCAAAATTATTGGTACACATGGATTTTTTTGACAAATGGGTGGATTGGTGAAAGATTCCACTGCCTCTGTGAAGTTCTCTATCCTCAGTAATGGTACACCAGTGGGCTACTGTTGGTATTGGGAGCTTTGAGCAAGATTTTAAAAGTCGCAGGGATAAAGGGTTGGATCAAAGGGTTTAGAGTGGGAAATGGGGGTAATAATCAGCTGGAGCTTTTTTCCTGTTGAGAACCATATTTTGATGTAGGTTCTCTTCTTTTTATTTATGGGTTTCCCCATTTATTAATAAATTTATTTACCTTAAAAAAATAAATCAAATCAGCGGGAGCTTTCATATTTGCTGTATGCAGATGATACCTTGATATTGGCACTTAATGTAAATCTGTCCAAGGGCTGCCTGTTTCCAGTGAACATAGTTAGTTACATTCAATCCTTGGCTGCAATACTAGTATGTAAGTGGAACATTTTCCTGTTACTTACCTTGGTCTACCACTAGCTCAACATAGACAAGGAGTAATCTTGAAAGGTGTGCTGGGGAAGACTTACCCTCACAGATAGTGTCTTAGTCGGATGCCAACATATTGCTTTTATCTACATTTATCACCCTCAAAAATAGCAAATCAGCTTGACAAGCCAAGGAGGGATTTCCTATTGTCAGGGAATTTGGAGAGCCGTAAATTTAATTTAGTGAAGCAGTCACAGTCACAACTCCAAAACAATGGGGTGAAATAGGGGTGAGGGACTTGAAACTACATAAAAAAAAGTCTACTTTAAAATGGTTTTGGAGGTTTAGTTGCGATCAAGATGTTTTATGGAGAAAAGTTGTCACTACAAAATATGGAACAGTAAATTGTTGGTGTATCAAACAAGTGATATTCCTATGGGTTTGCTCTATGGAAACAAATAAGAAACTTATGGGGAGACCTTAAAAATTTGTCCGTGATATCAGTTGGCGATGGGAGGAAGACAAAAATGTGGGAGGATCCTTGGCTAGAAGAATCCCCTTGATGATTTCCGTCCCAGATTTGTACAGCTTAGTTCCGAAACAACATGCCACACTGGCAGAATGCAGATTTGGAGATGTATGGAATTTAATGGTCAGAAGAAATTGTTTCAACTGGGAAACAGAAAAACTGGCTCAACTTTTTCTACAACTTGGCAGCTTCTATTATTAGCAACAGAGCAGGACAGATTATTTTGGGATGCCGATAGCAAAGGAAACTATACCGTCAAATCTTGCTAAAATTTTGTGCAAACCAGCAGGAGTAGATTATAGATGGCAAGACATACAAGAAAAATGTTCATTTTCTGTAATAGGTGATCTTGTGCAGGAGATTGAATCTATTAATCATAATCTCCTATACATGTGGGAGGTATTCAGTGAGTGACGCCTCAATCTATTAAAGAAGCTCTGTTGGCATGGCAAGGATAGAATGTCAGGAAGCTCCTCCGGCAGATGTGGAACACGATGCCCATTTACATTTCTTGGATAATTTGGAGAAAAAGAAAAAACAAATGCTTTGAAGACAAATACTCAACAATTTTTTGTCTTAGGTCTAGATTTTAGCATATGTTGAACACCTGGTGCAATCTGAAGCTAGAAGACAAAGTCGATGACTTTTAAATTTATTAGAATCCCAAGTTACTGTTTCAATTTTTTTTCTCAGAATCCCTTCAATCATAGCGGATAAGGAAGTTTCTATTTTGATGTACATAATTTTTGGGAGCTTTCATCTAATGAAACATCTTTTACTTATAAATATAAGTACCTGACATGCAATGTATGATGGCAGTTGTGTTTCATTTCCAAGTGAAGATTGGGAGATCGCAGACTCGACTTTGCAGTTCTGGTGCTTTTACCTTTTCATAATAAAGTTACTTTTGTACAAATCGGGGCCCGTTACTTAACTATAGACAGGGTCCAGAGCAGATTGTTGAAACGAAATGTGTAGTTCAAATGGTTCCCCCTATCCAAGAACACTCTCACTTTGCAGGTGCAGTCTTGCCGGCTACATCCTAGGCCTGGATGCAGATCGTGGAGAAAATGTTAAGAGCGTCAAGATCTTATTTTTTCCTGTTTTCTCGGCGTTGTTGGATGCCCTTCTGTTGCGTTCTCAGGTTAGCTTCTGTTTGCATGCATTTTGACTGCAGATTGTTTCTTTATTCTGCTTCTATTTAGTCCCATCCACAAATTACTCTATTGACCTACCTTTCCATTAGCATGTGCATTTGTTGGATTTTAAAATATTGTTATATGATAAATTTTATGCTTCACAGAGAGTATAGCTGTGATAATTGAAAGAAAATTCTGTCTATGCACTTAACAAGGTTTTCTGTCTATCCAAAATTATTGTTTCTCCCTGGTTTTATCTTAAATTTGGGTGTTCTTTCACTGTGATCATCAGGAAATTGGAGGAAAAGTATGACCCTTGGCTCTTTGTTCTGGAATTGATGAGATATCAATAATTAGTTGTAGTTAATCAAAGTTGTGTTTATATTGAGACAATCCTTTTTGATATGACATCTCATCTTTTTGTAACCATGCACTACACTATTTAAAAAACATTGTCAATACTATTAAATCAAAAATCCAAGTACATAATTATAAATCATATATTTATATAAAAGAGAACCCTAGGACTGCTTACGTGGCGCCACCACAGCAAGAATTTCCTTTTAAATTTATTTATTTCCAAAAATACCTTTCCCCTTTCATGAAAAGATGTGATTTTTATGAAAAATTGTGACTTTGATGAACAGTTGCGACTTTTATGAAGAGTTGCGGCTTTTATGAAAAATTGTGACTTTTATGAAAGGTTGTGACCTTTCTAAAAGGTTGTAGCTTTTCCAAAGAGTTGTGACATTTCCGATAAGGGACAATAAACATTTGTTCACACTACCCTTTTTGCCTATAAATAGAGAGATTTCCTCTCATTTTAAAACAACGAAAATTCTAAACTTCTTCTTCTTTTGCACAATTAAATATTCGTGTATTTTGCTCTTGTTGAGTGGCTCATTGACACTATTGTTTTTGTATCAATACACTTGTGAATAGAATAGTTCCATCCCAAGAGGATCCCGAGAGGATCTATTCCTTTAAACCTCAGGTACTAGAGGGGAATAATTTCCTTAAGGGGACATTGTGCATTCAATGGGCTCAATTTTTTCCTTTCTGTTTCATTATATTATTATAGATCCTAGTATATTTTTTACAGTCATTAATTTATGCTTATGATATTAATTGTTGTTTTTGAGTACATGTTTTAAACTTTGTTGTTTATGTTTCTGCAAAAGTTATTGTTATAAGTATTTGTTAGTACATATAAAGATTATTTATTTATTAGAAAATTTAATATCTCATGTTGATGTTCATCTAATTTCCCAAAAAAATCAAATAGTAACACTTCCTGGAGGCAAAAGATGATTGAAAATCAAATTATTTTCCTTTTATTATTAATGTTCGTTACTACGTAATCTTGTATGTAAGATAACATAGTGTTTTAGTTTTAATGACTGATAGGTTTTATGTATTATTTTATAAGTTTTGTGATATCAAATTCCTGCACAAAGCGCAGGTAATTTTACTAGTGGAATAATAAAGTATAAGTTCCTATGAATAGTGGATGTAAACTTTCTTATGATTACTACTAAAATTGTCAAATCAATATCCGAAAAACACCTATAACCCTTCGGAAAAAGTCACAACCCATTAGAAAAGTCACAATCCTTCGAAAAGGTCATAACTCATCGAAAAAGTCATAACTCTTTGGAAAAGTCAAGACTCTTCAATGTGAAAAGGTGTCTGCTTTTAATATAATATTATATAGTATAACTAAATAAATAATAAATAATATAATATAAAATATAGAATATATACTAAATTTGGTGTTTTAAGTCGGGGATATTATAATAAGTTAACATTTAAGATAGGTAGTTCATACTTTTGAGGTAGTACTAGTTTTTTGACACGTGTTTTCTAATTCAAAAAATATATGTTATAGTAAATAGTATTGCTTATTTAGGCGAAGATTTGAATACTAAGCTTAGCACAAAATAATATTGCAGATTCTTTTGTTAATATTCAATGTGGATCGTCATATATATCTCTTATAGACGATATTTGTTGTGTATTTTTCTTGTCATCTAACCAGATGTTTGCACGTGTATTTCACGTTAAACTGTTTAGATGTCATATGAACATGTGAAGAGAACAACTACATTTTATAAGTTATCACATAATAGATGATGTTCTTGTTGTTGGCTCTCAGACTTGACTTCTTGAATGACTGTGTACATAAATAAAAGAAAGTTATCTGACTGTCCATTGCTAACTGAGAAAGCTTCTCTTTTTTTTTTACCAGAAAAAACTAAAAATTAAAATTAAAGAATATATTTTATGTGTGAATTCATATATATAACTACATGTTCATCTTACACCTAAAAAAGATATAATCCATATACTCGTAAATTGTTTCGATTTATTCAACCGAGTATGATTCGTCAAAGGAAAAATTACAACACCATGTTATCACATATATATGGGCGGTGTAATAATATGAAAAATTATTGGTCAAAAGGTAATATAAGGATAGATGAAATATAGAAATTAATGTAACAACTATGGAATTCATAATGTTATACCTTAGAACGTAAAAGAGTTAATGTGCAATAGCTGAATTTCTATTAAATTTTATACGTACATAAATAAATAGGACTTTTAATTAATGTTACTATTTTTTTAGTTATTAGATTTTAATTTAATGTAGGGGCAAAATGTAAATGTTTATTCCGTATTACTGAATATAAAATTTATTTTGTAATTGATAAATTTTAAATGATTCATATATATTCACATATTTTCACATTTGTTGTGAGTGTTTATTTTTAAAATAAATAAATAACTTGGAACATTTTAAAATAATATTTTAAACATAGAAGATCTTGTTAACTTGATAATACATTTGTGACATATATAATACTTTAATTTAAGTACAAACACCTACCAAAATGTAAATATATATTTTCATTAATGAAAAATATTTATCTCATAAAAATTAGCTATTAAATAAATAATAAAAAATTAAACTAATACAAATTTCAACTTGCGATAATACAGTCATATGAATTTCTCTGTCTAAAATACTTAAATATCATGAAATAGTAAATAAGTAAAACAAAAAGACAATGTTTATATAGTAATAACTATTTTGAAGCAAGCTTCTTGACAATCTAAATCACATAAGTAGTATTGATAAATAAAGTCATTCTTTTGTCTTGAGCATTAAAAAAACAAATCATGACAATTTTCTAAATTTTAGAAAAAGATATTCAGAAGCATATATCTACATCACAAAAGAAATTGTTAACAAAAACAAATGAAAATAGACTACATCATGTTAACTTCATATATTGGAACATTACATACTAATGTATATATTAAGCAAAAAATAATTATTTTCCTCAACTACTTGAAGTTATGGAATATACCCTCTTAGGATAGAACGATTTATACTTCATCATAATAGTGCCCCATATTTTGTTAAACTTCAAATTCACTCAACGACGATAAATGACACAAAAAAAATTATAATGCAAGAAGAAGAGTAGAAGATTTTAAAAAAAAACATGTGGTTGAAAAATGAGAGGAAACCCCTCTATTTATAGTCAACAAAGGGTAGCATGAACAAGTGTTTTTCGAAGCTGTGCCGCCTTCAACTTTTTACTGTGGCCTTCAATGGTTGCCACGTGTTATGCATCTTTGCTATTTGAATATAAATTATATTAATATTATATTAACTTATTTCCATTAAGCTGCCTGCTTGATTACCTTCTTCAACCTTCCATCTTTAATTCGTTTTAGCTCCAAACTTCTTCAACTTTACACCAATTTACTCCTACATAAAATCCATGCTCAAAAAGGGCAAATATAAATAATAAATGTGAGACAAATAATGATAAGAAAATATATTTTTAGCCTCACATCAGACACCACGGTCATAAAAATAAAAAAACAATAAGAACCTCAACTTTAATTTAAAATAAAAATAAAAATAAAAATAAGAACCTCAACTCAGCATGCTTCACTGAAGGAATTACCAGCAATAATGTCATAGGTTAATTGGCAGATAATCTGGAAGACTCTTAGGGGTCGTTTGGTGTGAGGTATTAAAATAAATAGTGATGGGATAAAATTTTTGTATCTTGTTTGGTTGCCATGTTTGGGATAACTTATCCCACCATTTATATCATAGTGATGGGATGAGTTATCCCATATACATTGTGGGATAAGTTATCCCAGGATAGCTAACCCCAGGATAACTAATCCTGGGATAACTTGTTCCCAACCAAACGACCCCTTGCCTTATTTTTTCCTACACTAAGGGATTGTCAGTTACTTTTTTCTTCTCAATTTTTTATTCTCCCTTTCTCTCAAGTCTGTTGGGTGGTCTACATAATTTGGTTGTTAGAGGTTGCCTCTAAAATTTGATTAGTGGACAGGTCAAATTTTTGCTCATGCTTTGATGTCATCAATATAAACATATTGTACTATAGTGGTAGACTAACTTCTTTAAAGTAAGCTGTAAATCATTTTGATAAACTAGTTTCAAAATGATTTCCTTGGCTAGCTTTCAATGAATGTCCTTGTACTTACTGTTAATTGGAGTGCATAAAAGTAAGCTCAAATTAATGCCATCTTTTCCTTACTCTTTATTTTCTGTTTTATTTATTTTGTGTTATGGGTTTCGACTTAAACAGGTGGATGATTCTACATTTTATGGCGAGGGTGCAATGGTTGACCTGCCTGACACCCTTGAACAATTCAGGATGAGCCTGACGGAGCTTTTGGTGGATGTTTGTCAGCTTTTAGGTTCTGCAGCATTTATCCAGAAGGTGTCATTGGGTTGGCTTATTACTTTGTGCTGTTTTAAATAAAGATAAAGTTGATTTCATATTAGTTGCACTCGAAATCTCTAAGCCTGTTTCTCATCTGAAATAACTAAAGTTAGTATGCTCCTTGTATATGGGTAAACTTTGTGCCCATTGTTAATTAAAATTTATTACTTGATGAAAAAACAACTGCTAGCAAATGGATAAGATTTCCAAATATTTGTCCAACCAACCCAATTAAAAACGAGTTGAATAACTTATTTATTTGAAGGGCATTAAGTATGGATTGTATCAATTTAACTCCTTTTTTTTAATGAAATTTTGAAAAATAACAATAATAAAAGCATCAAGAAGATGCACAGATTATAAAAGATGGAAGTATCAGTCCAAAGGGAGACAAAAAACTATAAAAGAACTAAATAGCAACAACAACATACCCAGTGAATCCCACCAAGTGGGGTGATCAAAGAACTGAAGAGCTTATAAAATCCACGAAGGAGTCAAGACTGATTACATGGGTGAGATTGGCCCAACTAAAAATATTAACTAAACATCAGGCTTTAAGAGTGTAATTGGCTGCCATAAAAAATCTACGACTTCTTTCTGTGAGAAATATAGGAAAAAGAATATTATTGAATTGTCGTTGTTTACATTATTACATTGAGACCCTAGAATACAATCCTTTACCAAGTAGGATACTATTTAGTATTCCTATTTCTATTTCTATTTCTATTACTATTCCTATTCTAATAGAATTGTATATACCTATTTCTATTCTAATAGGATTGTATAAACCTATTCCTATTCTAACACTTACCAAACATATACACCAAAAAATCAAGCAGGAATCAAAGACCAAAACTTTTTGATGGTCTTCCCAACTGGCCATGAGCATCAAATATGATAAACCTCTTTCACACTGCATGGCATGACCCAATGAAGACCAAAAAGTGATTATAACATGTTCCATATGTCTCTTGCAAATGGACAGTGAAGGAACAGTGGTTTAGTGATCCAGGGCTGCACTGAGCCACTTACACATGTAGCATCTGTTTGCAAGCAGAAATTTCCTCCTGGAAAGATTGTCTTGAGGTAAAGTTGCACCCTTTGGAGTGCTCCAGGAGAAACAAACGTAGCAATTTAGTTCTCCAAATCAGCTTCCAAGGCCATTGATCAATCAAATTCTTCTTGGATCTCAGAGCGCAAGTATCCTTCCTTGACTGTATAAGACCCATTTCTGCTGCTGCCCCATTTGATTCTGTCTCTCCTAAGGCTGTTGACTGGGCTGTTTTGAAGGCAGTTAAGGAGTGCTAGGAAATCTTCATTTTCCCAGTCATTTAGGTTTCTTCTTAGTATCAAATTCCATGAGTTGTCCTCCCTATTCTCAGCAATAATGGGGTCTGGGTTGGTAGCTAGTGAGAACAATCTTCGGTAGGTATCCTTCAGAGGATTGAGACCTAACCATTTGTCTTTGCAAAACAGTATATGCTCCCCATTTTCCTGCCTGAAGAGATGTGCTGAGTGAGAAGGCTTCCCATAAGAGCCTGATACCCTTCCATTACCTTGTTCCATCCACTTTGGTACACCGTACACCAGTGGTTGGTGAAACCAGCTTTGCTTGCATAACTTCCTTCCAAAACCGGCATCTTCCTGGTCATATCTCCAAATCCATCTCATTAACATGCATTTATTGTGGAATGCTATATCCGTAACACCTAGGCCACCAAGAGTTTTAGGAAGATTGACCTTGGGTCATTTGACCAAGTGAATTATGTGAGTTGTGCTATTCCCTTCCCATAAAAAAAGACCTTCTGATCCTGTCAAGATGTTTCTGCACCATGCCTAGAATAGGAAATAGGGACAATCCTGTCAAGGTGTTTCTGCACCATGCCTAGAATAGGAAATAGGGACATGAAGTAGGCGGGGATACTGTCTAAAACACTATTAATAAGTGTTGCTCTGCCTCCAAGGAAAAGATACTGTTGCTGCCAGGATGCCAATCTTTTCTCGAAATTTTCAATTACCACTTTCCAGAACTCAACAGTCTTATGGCTGGCACCTAGAGGGAGGCCTAAGTAAGTAGTGAGGAAGGAACCAATATTTCAGAACATAATTTCAGCCAATTCCTTCAGGTTAGGAACCACATTAACTGGATAGAAGATGCTTTTTGACATGTTAATGTGGAGTCCTGACATTGCCTCGAAGGGCATGAGGGTGATAATCAGGTACTGGACGTGAGCTTTCTTTGTACTACAAAAGTTAAGAGTTTCATCAACAAATAAAAGGTGTGAGATGGAGACTGAACTGCCTGGGTCTCTGTCAACATCAAAACCTTTTTACCATTGCATTTGTCTGGCCCTTTCCAATATTCTGCTAAGACCCTCCGTTGCCAATATGAAAAGGAAGGGAGATAAGGGAGCCCTTGCCTAATTCCCCTCATTGGGGAGAAAAATCCCACATGAGTTCTGTTAACAAGTCTAGAATATTTCACCGTGGAGAAGTTGAACATTATCTATTTGATCCACCTTTCCCCAAATCCCATTTGCCTTAGGATTGAGATAAGGTAATGCCAGTTGAGTTTGTCAAAAGCCTTTTCAATGTCAAGCTTGAAGAGGAGGCCTGGATCACCACTTTTTGACACCAACTAACACTTGATTAGCTATGAGGGTTGCATTAGTGATTTTCCTGCCTTTAATAACGACATTTTTGTAACCCGAGACCAGTCTCCCAATTACCTTATTTGATCTCATAGTTAACCCGAGACGAAGGAAATAAAGGCATATAGTTGGTAGGAATGTTGTCCAGAACACTATTGATTAGATTGAGATCCCGTTTGGACAAGCTGAAAAAAGTAGCTTTTAAGTCAAAAAAATAAAAATTCAAACTTTAAATGACTTTTAAGTCAAAAAATAAAAAATAGGGGGAGTCCTACTTTTGGTTTTTAACTTTTAAAGTTATTTTTAACTTATTTCAAGTTATTTTAGCTTTGCAAAACATTCCCAAAAGCTAAATATGACTTAAAAGTAGGTTTGACCAACTTTTAAGCCAATCCAAACAGGCTCTGAGTCTGCCTCCCGTAGAGTTGAAGCAGGAAGACAAACTAAGGAGAAGATTCTTTTTTATTTCTGAGATCGATCTACTTACTGCAGCCCAGGAAGAAAAACGTCGTCTAGGACGTGTGCTGAATCAAGAACAGACAGTAAACACCTTTATTATGGATGCTTTATTTAGTCTCCACTTATGAAAGGACAAGCTAACACAATAGGCATTGCGATGCGAAGAGCTTTACTTGGGGATATAGAAGGATAAGACTAAGGAGAAGATTCTTGTGGGAAGGTAACAACTAAACTCATAAGTTCTCTCTGGTGAAATGGCAAAATGTTATTCTACCCAAGGCCCAAGGGGGGTTGGGAATTAGAGACCTAAAGATGCATAACAAATGCCTGCTTATGAAGTGGCTTTAGAAATATGGGCAGAATGAGGCAGGGTATTGGAAGGACATCATCGAAGCAAAATATGGAACTCATGATCACTGGATCCCAAAGATGAGCAAAGATCCTCATGGTGTAGGGGTCTGGAAACACACAAGTACTTTCCAGGATGAGTTTCTTCAGAACGTTTACTTCAAACCTGACAATGGACTCAACATAAGATTCTGGTTAGGCTAGTGGATTGGGGGCACTGTTTTGTAGGAGTTCTTTCCACAATGGCCGATACAAAGTTGACAATATTTGGAGTCTAATTTTCAGAAGGTATCTGCAGGATTGGGAAAATAATGAATTTCTTCTCCTGTTACAAACACTGGAAAAATGAAACTGATGTTCTCAATCCAGATAGACTACTTTGGGGCAGCTCCAAGGAACGGATCTACACTATGAAGAAAAGCTAAACTACTGGTGTGCCCAGAATGACATACTTGAAGACTTTCCCTGGAAGCATATTTGGAGGACCAAACAACCTCTTAAGGTTTCCTGTTTTGCATGGACAGCCCTTCGTAAGGCATGTCTAACACAAGACAACCTTAGGAAAAATGGCATCATGCTCATCAATAGATGTCTTTTCTGTAAACAAAATAATGAAAGTGTCAATCATCTTTTTTTGCACTGCTCCATAATAGTTGGCATATGGCATTTCTTCTTCTCATTGTTTGGCCCTCCAATGGGTTATGCCCCTCTCCATCAAAGATGCTTATGCTAGCTGGATATGTCGGAAAGTTGACAACACTATCAAAAGTACCTGGAGGATGATCCCAACAGTAATTTTTTGGGCATTTGGAAAGAGAGAAACTGTAGATTCTTTGATGGAATATCAATTCCCATGAGCACCATTAAGACTAGATGTTTAGTTAGTCTTTATATTTGACACCTTCTCTCCCCTATTAACAGTATGGATAATTTTCTGGATTTTGGTAGCTCCCTAAGTCTAGCACAGTAGGGTTTAAGGGGGTTTATATTTTTGGCTGCTTTACAGGTTCTTGCACAACTTTAGTTTTAGTTGTAACCATTGCATCTCCTTGATGCCTTTCTAATACAATTTAATTACTTCACCAAAAAAATAACTTGTAAACACTACCAATGACTAATGAGACTAATAAGTCTAAGTCTTTGAGTTCAATTGCACCTTCTCTTTTGGGAATAAGTGCAATACAATAAGTATTGAAAGACTTTACCATGTGACAATTTCTGTGAAAGTGACTGAGGCTTCCCATAACATCCCTTTTGGTAATCCCCCAACATCTTTGATAAGAAGTCTTTGAGAATCCATTAGGACTGGGGCTTTTATCAGGGGCACAAGAATTAATAGCATTCAAGATTTCCTCCTCATTAAAAGCATCTTCAAGGCTAAGTTGCATGGACTCTTCATTTTCGCTGCCGCACCCGTGTCGACAAGAGACGGGTGCGGAGTACGTGTGGGATTCTGTTAACCCACTTTGGATACTTTGACTAGAGTACATGGACAAATTTTGGGGAAAATTGAGATTTTGATAAAAGATAATATAGATTTAAGACATGAGAAAAGGCATACCTTAAATATTATAGTCCCTTCGTCGTTTTTTTTTTTTTTTCTTTTTTTTTTGGTTATTTTTTTTTGTTTGAGGCTTCCCATAACATCCCTTTTGGTAATCCCCCAACATCTTTGATAAGAAGTCTTTGAGAATCCATTAGGACTGGGGCTTTTATCAGGGGCACAAGAATTAATAGCATTCAAGATTTCCTCCTCATTAAAAGCATCTTCAAGGCTAAGTTGCATGGACTCTTCATTTTCGCTGCCGCACCCGTGTCGACAAGAGACGGGTGCGGAGTACGTGTGGGATTCTGTTAACCCACTTTGGATACTTTGACTAGAGTACATGGACAAATTTTGGGGAAAATTGAGATTTTGATAAAAGATAATATAGATTTAAGACATGAGAAAAGGCATACCTTAAATATTATAGTCCCTTCGTCGTTTTTTTTTTTAGCTTTTCCTTTTGGTCAATATTCGTTGTTTCATGTTTCAAGCTAAACGAAGAGAAACTAAGAATTCAAGCGGTTGTGTTTTGACTTTTGGTAGACAGTAGCAACGATCTGTAAGGAGAGTTGGTGGAAAGCCTTGAATGACTTTCTTTTTCTTTTTTGAGGGGAACAACCAGAGAGCGTGAAAGAAAAAGTTGAGGGCCTTGGGAATGACGACCTAGAAGATCTTTCAAAATTTAGAATAACGTTATAGCTCAATTTTATAATTTTGGATTTCTTTAGCCGAATTCCAACACCCGTATCCATACTTGGAATCGTAGCCCCAAATCTAAAAATTTAGATTTTGCCAGATTCACCCCTTGGATTCACATCTGCGTCGGTTACCTGCACCCGAGTCCAAGCATATTAGGTTCAAAGGTCTCGTTCTCTTTAGCATTCCAGCTTCCCAAACCATCAAAAGTTGCAGAAGGCCTCCAGTTCTCATTTTCAGTGTACAAATCTTGATAGAAATCAAAAACCACCTCTTTCACCTACTCTTTGTCTTCAATGATTACATTCCCCATTTGCAACTTATCAATGTAATTGTACCCTCTGTGAGAATTGACCATTTTTTTGAAATATTTAGTGCTTCTATTCCCTTCTTTCAGCCACAAGCACCTTGATTTTTGTCACCAAGAAGTTTCTTCATCCTTAGCTAACTTCTGGATCTCTAGTTCCAGCTGCATTAAATTGTTCTTATCCTCTTGAGTGTTCACCTTGTTTGAGATTGTTCTATTGACTATTTATCTTTGTTCAAGTTGGTAAATAGTAGTTTCTGATTTCACAAATTCTTTTGAGTAGCAGCCATAGTATAATCCTGGAAATTCCTGCACAAGTTTTTCCATAGTTTCCATTCTTGACTCAAAAAACTAGACCAGATAATTCCAGAAATATATAAGCTGACTGTAATTTGAACCTAACCCGAGAAACAACGTTTTTTTTTTATTGGACTTGTTTTTGTTTTGTTTGGCACTTTGTATTTTCTGGGTTGCTCAAGTATGTCACTTCTCTTCCTTCTCATCCTATCAATACCTGGCACCATCCATTTTACCCTCTCATCTTTAACTTCAACAGAAATATGCAAGAATTATCCGTATCTAGTTTTCTACCCAGTATCTCCTTGTCATATTTGCATTTACTGCTAAATAATGATCTTATTTGGTTGTTTCCCTTTACAATTATTTTTCTTTTCACCTTTTGACAGGCTTTCAAATACCTCTGGAACTTATTTTCAAGTTAGCAACTTTATTATCTTTCTTCTATTAGTGAAATGACTTTTGCTTTTTTATTTTTATACCAGATCTTCCTTGGAGGTTGGACCAGTAACAATGTACATATTCCTTGGAAGGAGGTGGAAGCTAAAATGTTTGCACTTAATGCGGTTAGTACTGTGAACCAAAACCTTGACAGTAACATATGCATTGTTTTGCTCTCATCTCCTACTTAATGCTTTTATTATACTCAATTCTTTGTGGGTTTTGCTAATTAGCATTGGGACAAGGTCAGAATCTGAAGCAGAAAATGAGAAGAAAAAGCATAAAGGACAAATAGAAGAGAAAATAAACCATGAATTCTTCTGGAAATCGCAGGAACAACAGTATATTTTACATTTGTAACTGTCACTGCAGCAATCAACCTTGGATAGTTTAAGCCATCAATTGCTTGGTAGAGTTGGAAGCATGATTCTAATAAGACAATACCTGCTGGATGATTGTCTATACTCCTGTTATTGGTATGTGTAGCATTGTAAGGTAGAAGTGTATCAGAACAGTGAGAACGTTAGTACTTAAAAGCATAGAGCATTGACACTATTTTAGCTGCTGTATGAACTCATGCAGCTTTGTGAGAAGCAAAGTCTCAATCGTTGTAGTTAACACCTACTTTTAACTGCATCTATGCCATAGGTGAAAGCAGATCCCACTTATGTCTGGTTATAAAGCTCGTATCCTCAAAACTGTCGTTAATTGAAATTATGAATCGCTTATTTTATGTGTTTGGAAATGCTAAAATCATGTTCTTAGAATCCAAGTTCTTATAGTCCAAAGCTGAACTACGTGATAATTAGAAGTTGAATTATACCTGGTGACATTTTTATTTAGTTATCCTCAAATTGTTTGACAGATTAATGGTCATGATCTTTGCTATGACATTTTTGACAATAAATCCCACTCACTGAAATCTCTGTCAAAACATTAACTTCATCTTAGGTTAGGTGTTTGCCTTTTTCCCTTAATATACCCCCAAGTAAATGTGCCCCCAAGGCCTAGCTCGAGTGGCAAAAGGTGGAGGATTTGTGGATTAGGTCGCAGGTTCAAGTCCCACACCATGCAAAGCGAAGCCCGGTATTTAAGTGGAGAAGGGTAGAGGGGCGGGCCCATTATCCACCGAGTTTAGAAGGCTGTGATTGGTCCAAAGGGCGGGTCGCAGATGGATTTCTCGGTTATCAAAAAAAATAAACCCCCAAGTAAATGTCCAAATGTATTTTTTTTATAAATTCGAAGTTGTTTTACTAAATCACCAAATGGTGCCAAAACATTTATATTATTTATCATTTATGTAAGCTACCTATCTATCTATACAATAAACGATCACAAAATAAAAACTTCTTTTTATGTTGAATTGTATGACCACTAAAAGCTCAAGTTTTTAGAGAGAGGATTATTTACTTAGAGCTCATTTGATTTAGCTTAATTTAAGTAGTTTTTTAGCACCAAGTGTTGAAAAACACTTCTAAGTGTTTCGGCTGAATCTATGAATAAGCAATTACGTGTTTGAATAGAAGTGCTAAAACTGAAAAATAAGTTGTTGATATGTTTGGTAAAAGGTGTTGATAAGCACTTTTCTGTTAAAATGATGGAAATGTCCTTAAAGCTGTTAACAGTAAAATTGAGCTTCAAACTTCCATATTGTCTTTCACCTGACATTTTGTTTCCTCCTGCTAGACCTACATAATACATCTGTACAGAAAATGTGATATCCCTTAGTACCTCCATGTCATTCTATCTGTCATCTCCAATTGTGCTATACCTATGTATCTTCTGTACATGCACTAGTTGTCATGATCATGTCAGTTTGTGTAAACACATATTGACATCTAGTTTATAGAATATGCCATTAAAGGTGATTATATTTCACACATTTGGTAGAATGGAAGATTATGTATAAGCCTCTTCCTAATATCTCTCTTAACTAATAAGAGACAAGTCCCTGGAATCTCTCCAGCAATACAAGTACCTACAATTATGCTAACTATATCAGCACTACAAAATACATATTGATTGGCTTTTCACTACAGTGTTAGGTTGGATCTTAGATGTTAATCATGTCCAACTTGTTATACACATAGTTAACTAGAGCTCCATGCAGGACTTTTGTGAAGACATCACCTAACTGTTCTCCTGTCATGATATGTCTCATCAAGATAATCTTCTGTTATATCTTTTCGTAAACACCAACAACGTACCTAGTGAAATCCCACAAGTGGGGTCTGGGGAGGGTGGTGTGTATGCAGCCTTACTCCTACCTTGTGAAGGTCCAAATTAGAAGCAATATAGAGAGCATCACGATTATCACACTACAACTTAGCAGGTTGAGTTGTCTTAAGACTAACCTCATCTGTCAACTGCATGTCTACATTACCTTGCAAATGGATTATGACATAGCTCATTACTTTGATTCAACACTAGATCAGGGGACTACCACTAATTCTTACTTTCTATACTACACCGAATTATATCCAACAAGATCTGTATCCTCTTGTTCCCCGGAAAACTTTAGATCCCCTCCGATTTGCATCTAGAACAACACCCAAGTGGTTTCTATATAACAGACTGCGGCAGGTGTTCCTTCGAAGTGACACACGATTTGGCCCAAAGTCTCCTAATAATTACTAGTTGGAGTAGACATGAATATTCAGATCACACTGCCCTAGTAAGCAGTGTCAAGTCACATTCTGTAAGATGGTTTTAACTTCCCAGCTCATCATCTGTGCATCTCAAGATCTTTAAACAATGAACTCCCTCTGCCATAAGTTGTAAGTTGGTTGTCACAAGTGCACTGCAAGGCTATCCCCTGATTTTTCTATTTCAACCAATAAATTCGGGTCATTATTCCTCTTAAATGAGAAGGTAAGCTTCTTGAGCCTTGTGACTTCAATTCCCAAAGATACTTAACAAACCTTTTTTCTTATTTTTGAAACTATTTTGTGTTCAGTACTTTGCCATAGTAGGAATCACTTCACAATGTTATTTATACTTTCTTTCATTTTGTGAAACTAATACAAAGCACGCCAGGTGTGCGCAAGCTGGCTAGGACACCACCGTCATGAAAATAAATAAAATATATATTTATAATTTTTTTCGCAAAATGTTTCTAACTAATTAGAGATACAAATCCATACAATCAGTATTTTCTTGAGATGCTACTGCCCAACTCTCTTCTCTCCTGCCCCGCATCAGATCTTTGTCTGCGCCAGGCTGCCAGCCATTAAATTCCCTGGCATCAACAATCTTACGATGTAATAGTAAGTGATTGAAGTCATTCCTTCCTTTGTACGCTCTTTTGTGATCACAATGCTTCCTTGAGATATCTCTAAGCAAATTCTTCTTTACATTCTTTTGTTCTGTTGGAGTACATGCATGATTTTCAGCTGTAGTTTGTGATCATGTACTTGTATTTTCTGTAGAGATCTTTTTCTTTTTTCGAGGTCTAGCTGTTTTCAGCAATCCTTTGTGTGCTGCATGATTTGATTATAAAAGAACAGGTAATTTGACATTAGTGTGTCATGCTTTCTGCGCTCTTCATTGGCTTCACTTGTGATTTGCATGCTCAAATCATGTTGTTTTTCTTTTAATGATCACTTTTCAGTTTTCATTTATGAAAAGGACACGAACTTGATCATGCTAGGAAGTTCACTGTGTGATTTCCTTTCTTTTTCAGATAGCTGAAGGTATTATCACGGAGACCCATGACATTGATTTCTCATTTGTTATTCAGTTGGTCACAATTTTATCTAGTACGCCACAGGATGATGCTAAGGGCTTCATGAAACTTGTATGTGTTATCTTACTCGATTTTTCTTGTTTCTCTTATCCTCGTTGCCAAAGGGGGATGCTAGAATAGATGAAGTTGTTTGGAAGAAAGAGAAACATACTGAAAATTTTGTAGACAGTGATTCTGGACTAACTATTTGCTTCATTAGGTTTGAGTTATGACAAAGTGTAGTACTTTTTGATTGACCTCCTCCTCTCTTTAATTATGTTCCGTTTCTTTTGTTGATGTTCCAGGTATATAAATCAGCTGCAGAGGTTGTTGCTTCCTATTCGAAGTGGATATCGTCTTGTCAAACTAATGCCAGATCTTTGCTGTAAGAATTCTCTTTCCATATTCTGTAAAATAAAATAGAAACCAAAAATACAGTGCTGAAGCAGGTCATGTCTTATCAGTTTAGGCTTTGTTTTAGTTTCTGATGTATTTTTTAAGCTGTAGGCGTTGGTTTCAAACCTTTTTGTATTGCTCTACTGCATAGATAGACACCTTAACTTGGTCTCAATTTGGCCTCAACTGTCAAGTAAACACCCCAACTTTGAGAATGCACATCTAGACACCTCAACTTGGTTTAAGTTGGCCCCCATAAACACGCGTGCAATGCCTTGTTATGGAGCCAACTTAAACCAAGTTGAGGTGTGTAGATGTACATTCTCAAAGTTAGGGTGTTTACTTGCCAGTTAAGGCCAAGTTAAGGTGCCTATCTATGTGTTATGCCTTAAAATTAATAGTCAGGGTAACTTAAAAACTTCAGCTATATTTTTTGGTAGGGTTCTATAATGAGTTAAGGTGTCTATCTATGTGTTATGCCTTAATGGTCAAGGTAATTTTAAAACTTCAGCTATAGTTTTTGGTAGGGTTCTATAACGAGATCTTGTGGGTTTTAATTAGCTTTTTGGAGATTGCACTTTTCTCTCTCGAAAAAATTGCTGGTGGCTGTTCTTTCTGGAGTTTTGTTTTATTTAAACCAACTTGATTCTGCATTGCTTTTTTTTTAAACCTCTTCGGAATTGTTTCACACAAATCTCTGCAAAATGCACCAAGTCATTTGTACTAATTGGGATCTCTTAGGTGCTTAGCAAGTTTACAGCTTAAAAAGAAGAGCAAGATTTTGTGTAATACGTACAAAGGTTTTCAACCCCTTGAAAAGCTCTTCAATTCCGTTCTTTCCTGGTAGTCACATCAACGTGCCACTCCCTACACTTCTCTTTTTTCTCCTAAATTTCCAGCTTAATAGTTGTCCAATGATTCTAAGAAGGTTCAGCCAATGTCGGGGCTGAGTGCAATAATGGATGGTCCACATCCTCCCTCGAATTTTCACACATTTATTCTTACTAGTTTCTCGATACATGTGTTGCACGTGCATATCAAATTATGTATATGTGATATATCTAAGACAAATCAACAGTCACGTGACGTCAAAATGTTCCTTCACAATACAAAGAATAATTGAAAAATAATTTGTGAAAGTCCCTCACAAAGGTCCCCTGCAAATTTTTTTTGATGCACATTCAAATTTATCATGAACAAACACAAGCTTTCAAAATCATGTATCATTCGGTTCTTTTTTTTTAAGGGGGTAGCAATGTGTATCCGTATCAATTTACAATTACAAAATACATTATTACTTAAGCAAATAACAAGAATTTTTTCATGGAGCAATTAAACTATCAAGGAGCCATTATAAATTGTACACTAACTTTGAATTTGGAAGCAACAAATTTTAAAGTGTTATAAATTTTGTGGATCATGACTTCTAATGCAATAATATTATCATAAGTAAACTTTTACTATATGTGAAAAAATATACATTGTTTTGGTAGTTCTACTTTGATACTCATTTTGATTAAACTTGAGATGGTTAAGTAGAAAAATAAAAATATATCAAGCCGTCTTAGCAATTTCAAAAAGAAAAATCAATTCTAAAAAAGTAGAAAAATAAAAATCTTGGAGGTTATTCTACCTTAAATCTTGCTCAAGCCTATAAAAAGGGACACCTATTCTCTTGAAGATGACATCTCAAATATCCCATAATTTGATCCTTGGATATTCAGAAAGAGATCAAGACATCAAATACAATCTTTCTCAAAATTTACCCCGTGATCAAATATATCTTGTCCAAATCAACCTACATTTGAGAAATATGCTATTAATGGTCCTCAAATAACGGATAAAATTTACAGAGAATAATTAAGGAATGAACAGAGTTATATTCACAATATTGATGAATAAAATTACTTTTTATTATTTTGTGATTACATTTTATTTTGTTACTTGCTAAATATGTATTCAATAAAACATGAATAGTACTCAAAAGTAATAATAATAAACCAAGATGATAGAATGAAAACTCAAGTTCACTGAATTCACGATGTGTCCTTAAAGGAAATTATTCCCCTCAAGTACCCGAGGTTATGGAATATGTCCTCCCAGGATGATAGAGTGATTTACTTCAGCGAAATAATGACACCTTTAATTCCACTGAGCTTTGAAATAACTTAGCAACTGCAAATCGCAATTGAGTTGTATAAGAAGAGTAGAAAACTTAGAAAATTGATTGTTTGAAAATGAAAGGAAACCTTTCTATTTATAGCCAACAAATGGTAGTATGAATTAGTGTGTATGGGGCCTTATTAGAAAAGTCACAACCCTTTAGAAGTGTAAAAAAGTGTCTGCTTTTAATGTAATATAAATAAATATAAATATAAAATATCAAAGATATACTAAATTGGGTATTATAATAATTTAACATTCAAGTTATGGGGTGTTTTTAGTTGGGATATTATAGTAATTTAACATTCAAATTAGAAAGTTCTTGCTTATAAGGTAGTATGTTTAGTAATGAGAGGAAACCCCTTTATTTATAGCTAGCAAAGGATAGTATGAACATGTGCTTATTGTATTTTCTTAGAGAAGTAGCAATGCTTTGCAAGAGTCACAACTCATCAAAAAAGTCACAACCCTTCAATGTGGAAAGTTGTTTGCTTTGAATATAATATAAATAAATATAAACATAAAGTATAGAAGATATACTAAATTGGATGCTTTTAGTTGGGGTATGGGAGTTCATGTTTTAAGGTAGTATAGATAGATAGATAGATAGTAGCTTGCTATGACTCTTCCCACGTGTTTAGTTCTCCAAATGCACTTTGTAGTACTACCTCATTAGAAACTCATAATGCTTTAAACCTTAAGCATCCCATATTCATACATGTGAGAGATATTGGAGAAGAATATTATCAAATTGTGTATAGTCCTCTCATGAAATATTGATTTGATGCAGAATGCCGATAAAACAAAGAATGATCAGTTCCTACATGAGTCATGCCAAACTTCTGAATTACTGTGTTGAACCTCTCAAATCAAGCTCGAGAAGATTGTTTCAGACCACAAAGTGACCTACACAATTGGCATACAAGGCTACTAAACTTCCCCTGAGCAACAAAACTAGGTGATTGCTCAGATGGTCCTTATGTCTTCATAGTGCATGGTCGCCAAAAAGTGCTCAAAATTTGGTATAAAATATATGGATCATGTTAGAATCAAGAGACAAGTCGAATTGGAACAACAAAGTTGCCAAAATACTGTTCGGACATGTTCACGCATCCGTGTGTGGTACTGACATTGTCACTGGAACCCTAGATCTAGTCGCGCATAAGGGATCTGCGAGGGAGGTTGATTCAAAATGACATTGCTTGCGGTTTGGTTGCACGGAGACAGTGTACCTCTTGGCGGTGTTGGTTTTCGCACTACTAACAAAAAGTGAAACTATGTAAGTCAGATATGAGGAGTCATCCAAATGACGCATGGAACAACGTAAATCAAATCTCAAGAGTCACTAAAATGTCACGACCCAGGGGTGCCCCTAGATGTAACATGGCATACAAGACCCCGAGAGGCCTCATACAAGCCGCTTAGCTTTCATAGTCAAGATAATAGAAATAGACGGGATTTTTAAAACATTTCAACACAATCAAAGTTTGCATTTCAAAAGCGGAAGTCTAATACACTTGTCTTAAAAACCATCTAATGCAATCGATTCTTGGGACACATCCCATACAACAATGTTCACAAACTAAAATAAAAGAACATAAGAGAAATAGTGGCCAAATCCTCGAATGCTATGAGGACTCACCAATATTCAACCTTGCCTCTACTATAAATCCTAGCCACAGGGATGAGAGTCGAGATCGTCAGACCCTACATTTGGATAAGAAATGTACGCAAGAGTATGCGTTAGTACAAACATGTACTAAATATGATAGCTTGCATAAACAACATAAACATAAGCATTAGACAACATAAGTCATAAAACATAATCAATGCACATAATAGATCATCATAACATAGGAGGAGTACTTCTTGAAGTAACCTCAACTTATCCTTCATCAAGTCTTCGGTAATCTGCCTCTAGTCTTATATATCATGGAAGACAACTCAAGCATCAATCCAAGCTAATTATTCATCTTAGCATTTCACATATTATTCTTGCTTACTTTTAAAGACATGGGGATTCGCCTCTTTGCCTAACTATAAAGGCTCATGGGTACTCGCCTCTTGCCTTGCTACAAAGGATCATGGGTAGTCGCCTCTTATCCTTCTTACTTTGGGATCGTGGGTAGTCGCTTGTAGTCCCTTTATTTAGGATCATGGGTATTCGCCTCTAGTCCAACATTCATGTGACATGGGAACTTGCCTCTTGTCTTTTACATCATAGGAACGTGGGTAGTCGCCTCTTGTTCAACTTCAAGGAATAAGGGTAGTTGCCTCTTATTCTATTCTAAGGAATATGGGTAATCGCCCCTCATCCTACTTTAGGGAATATGGGTAATCGCCCCCTTATCCTTCTCATATGGAGATCAAGGGTAATCACCTCTTTGCCTCATCAATTTTATAGCCTTCTTAACTTAGATTCATTTTAGGTGAACAATCCTTTCAACCTAGAATCATTCAATGTGAGAAGGCCTTTCACATTCATACATACATAGAAGAAATCATGTGGGAAATTCCCTTCCACAATCAATCACATCAACAATTCACAATTAATGCATAAGCGTCACTCTCAAAGCCCTTCATATCATAAATCATCATATATGCTTCAATATCAAGCAATTCTAATCATAAATCATCATATATGCTTCAATCTCAAAGCAATTCTAATGTATCTTATCAATCCTATAAGAATACATCTAAACCCATAATTTCTCCTTTTATGGCATAAAACCCATCTACATCAACTTCTACTTAGAATCATGGGTTAGGCATGGGTACATGGAAATTCATCATAAAAGCATGTAATCCTCTCAATTCATGCATAAACAATCCTAATTCCATCAATTGAATCAACATTCACAAAGACCCATTACTTAGAAGAAAACCCTAACTCAAATTGGGGAATTTCTACTTTTTAATTGGGAGAACTTAGGGGCTCCATGGATGAAAAACTATCATACCTTGCTATCAAAGCCCACAAATGCTTAAGGAATGGAGACTTGACCTTGACCTTAGCTTCAACCCTTTCTTCTTCTTCAAGTTCTAGAGAGAGAAATATTTTGGAGAGGAAGAACCCAATTCTTTTGGTGATTTTAAGAGAATGACTTGAATAAGTGAGTTTTGGGGTTAAAATCACTTATACAGGGGTCCTAGGCATGGGTAAAACGACATGGCTTTGATTTAATTAAATATGAAGAAGACCCATATGCCCCTTAACTAAAAGCTTCCGACCCACCTTCACGAGAGGCTTTTCACAAGCCGTGGTCCTAAACTAGTGGCTTGGGTTGCCACCCTTAAACTCATCTTCCCCACACGCCCACCTCCACGAGCCGTCAAGGCCTTCACGAGCCATCAAGTGGCTCGTGGGAGAAGGCTACCTAAGCATACTTACTGCCTAGCCTTTTAGGAACATCACCACGACCCGTGGTCCCCACCACGAGCCGTCATGGTGGTCGTGGGAGGTGAGGCTTCTTTGGTTAGCTACTGTGAGCCACCACGACTCGTGGTGCCCTTCACGGCCCGTATGGGTCCTCGTGAAGGGTGCTTAGGCTCAAATCTTTGTCTAGTGATTTGACACTTAGCCCCTAGCTTAGACTACTAGATTCCGAGGTCTTACATAAAAAGACATACGGTGTTTCACAACTTAGATATGAGAAAGCAGTCCAAAAAGATGCACGGTGCCACACAACTCAGATATGAGAAAGCAGTCTAAAAAGATGCACGGTGCTACACAAATCAGATATGAGAAAGTAGTCATCGAAAAAATGCATGGTGCTACGCAAATTCAATATGAGAAAGTAGTCACCAGAATGGTGAATGGTGCTACACAAATGAGATATGAGAAAAAAGTCACTAGAATGATGCACAGTGCTACAGAAATCAGATATAGGCATGTAGTCACCAGAAAGATGCACGGTGCTACGCAAATTCGATATGAGAAAGTAGTCATCGGAATGATGCACGATGCTCTACACAAACACTAATAAATATGGGGTTGACACCAAACAGTCTAGAAAGTCACCGGAAATTGTCACACGGTGACCTGTCCGACTGAGTTTTCTTCTCCTGAATGTAGGGTTCATGCATATATCTTTGGCCATTGGTCAGGCAGGCGATATATATGGGTCATAGCCGTCCCTCGGAGTGGAAGCTCTTTGATTCTCTACCAGGATCGTAGAAGCTCTGATACCTTGTGAGAGAAATATTGGAGAAGAAAATTATTGAATTGTGTATCTACGTTATTACATTGAAATCCTATTTATAGACACCATAATACAATCTTTTTTCAAGTAGGATTCTATATACTAATCTTTTTCCAAGTAGGATTCTATATACTATTCTTGTTCCTATTTCTATTCTAACAATACCAAATGTGATTGTCTTCCAATTTAGCTGATGATGCCTTTTCACCTCCTTAGTCATATCCGCAGAAAAATTCCTCCATAACCTATGTGATTTTTCTGCCACAACAATTGGTTGATGACCAATGTAATAATAACCAATTATGCAATAGTAGAGGATGAGGCAGACCTGAAACGTATGGAGGAAAGTTATTTCAAAAGAGTTAAAATTTCTTAGAATCAATGCATACGTAGCTGAAGATAGAACACAATAGAAACAATAGAAACAAAGAAATAGTGTCCAAGGTTAAGTGTGAGATCTGATGAATCCCTTATTCGCCGTAGAAGGCAAATGATATAGTTTTTAGGATGAAATGTACCTTCGCCTTCTTTTTTTTTTTGGATGAAATAAGGTGTTTTTATTGTTGGCTTCATGAAGATTCATAGTTACAAAAACAAGTAAATGTTGGCTCCAATACATTGTTACAGAACTCAGCCCAGGAAGCTAACAAACTAACAAAAGGTATATGGGTTAAACTGGAGTGAGTGAACTGATGAAATCTAGGAGGGAGACAACATCATTTACAAGGGAATGAGTGTTCTAACTAAAAAGATACAAAAGGCCTTTAGCTTCCAAAGAGTGGCTTGGAGTTGATATGGCATCAAAACATTTGTGATTCCTTTCTTGCCAAAGGCACCAAAATATACTTGCTGGGATCTTCTAGATTTTCCTGTTGGCTTTGTCAACTTTCCACTCACTCCAACCTTCTACTGCCTCCCTGATGTCTCTATGTACGTAAATAGAGGTCAATGAATATAGAGGGTTCATATGTCCGATCCCAACTTATTTGGGATAGCGGTATAGTTCATTGACAGTGGCACAAGCATGGTACACATATATTAGGTAGATGCACTAGGCCTCTTGATCTACTTTCCCTCGTTGTATTTGTGTGATCATGCAATATCCTCCCTCTTACCCCCAATAATCTTGCATCACCCTTACTTTCTTTTTCCGAGAAAAGTGATGGATCACTACAGAGAGGAGTGGCATCGATTGTCGGAGAGAAATATTAGTGTCAATAATTGAGAGAGGAGCGGTATCGGCTTTTAGATAGGAACAATGTTGGTAGCCTAAGTGTTGGGGTGTTCATGGTTTGGTTTTCATCGAAACTAAACCCAAACCAACTATTTTTTGGTTTTTTACTGGTTTGGTCTTTTTTGATTATTTTCTTTTCAGTGGACATGCTATACAAATTCAACCCATTCAATCTATTAAGTCGTGAATAAACTTTTCCATGAATCAAGCCAGTTTTGTGATCTACTAAAATATTCTAATGTGAGAAATTCTCTTTGTAATATATGATAATTGTTCCCCTCCATTAATATATCTTACAGTTATATAATTTTAAGCCTAACCAAATGTTGATATTTAAAAAGGATAAACAAATGACTCTTGAAATCTTCAATATGGATGCAAAACTCAATATCAAAACCTAAATATGATATGTTTCACCTACTTTTAAGAATAGTTGGTAAAACAATATCTCAAAGTCTGAAAAAAATACATGACCTTAATAAAACTTGTCTTGTGAAATTGAAAACAGCACATGCTAAGAAAGTGGCATACACGTTAGAATCAAGCATTTAAATAAGCATAAATCTATCCTCTATAATAGTCATTAAATATTATGTTATAAGCAAGGATCACTAATATGTCTAAGAAAAAATTTAAAGTTAGTTTGATTTGATTTTCAATTTGGTTTTTAATCGAACACCCCTACTTGAGAGAGAGAGAGAGAGATGCTGGATTATGGAAGCGGGAGTTGTGCTGGCAGTGGGAAAAAGTAGTAGTTCCAGATGCTCAATAGAAAAAAGAATCATCCGACTTGCAGCAGTGCAAGGCTGCCGGCTAGTAGGTTAGCTTTATTTGAGTCTCTACAAAGATCCAGTGCTCTGATACCATGTAAAGAAATAAAAGACTGAACACGAGAGATGTATAAAACTTGATTTTGACATTACTGAACATGAGTTTCTTGAATCTTATGTGCTTAATCTAGTACATTAAGATAAAGTAGTTATTCTCTACTTACAATATGTAAGCAGTTATTATCTACTCATACAAAGGTATCTAAATATATTTGTACATTTAATTAGAGTATCCTAGAATGTCATATAAAATATTCTACAATATTCAATTATTAGGATACTATTTTGAAACATAATGACTTTGGTGACATTATAATACAAAACTACGTTATTTTTTGTTGATTTTCAACAGAACTTACGGGTCAAATTCTCTAATGGAACGGCCCCTTCTTTCTTTGTTACAATGGCAATACAAAAAGATATTGTTGCTCTTATCAACTTTTCAAGGGATATAAAATGAATGGAGTGAGTACTATGTAATTTTTGTTTACTCTGCTCCAACACTGCTAGAAGAAAGCTTCATCGAATGGGTCTGGGAAATTATCCCCACAGCATATGTCTAGCCTGCTTCCAAACTTCCTCTTTTGAAAACTCCCGTGTTCCATTTCCTCATTCCATGGCTCCTATTTGGTTAAAATTGATTCCCTACATCCTTTTTTCGCGACATACTTTTTCTACAGTTGTTTGTATAATATCATGAATTGCCCTCTTCTCTTCGTACTCTTCCTCTGACAGTCCTCGTGTCCCATTTCTTCTGCAAAGTTTTTCTGTCTATTTGTGTGGTGAAAGCATTAAAAAAGACTTCCATTATCAACCACATACCTCTTTTTTCCCCTTGTTTTTGGGTGGCATTTGTTGTACCTTGTCCATGAGCATTCCTGTTGATGTTGTAGTGATATCTTAATATGTTATTTTCAGATTATTTCTTGCAACGGGCATCTCAGAACCCTTATGTTCAGCAGCTTGTGCCAGTGCTTTGCTCAAGTTATGTGAAGATGCCGCTACCCCTATGTATGAACATTCAAGTTTGGAGATCTTACTTTGGATTGGAGAGGTTTGTCCTATAAACTGTATGGTGTATCAAAATATTTTTACTTGAAGGTCCTTGGTCTTTGTTCAAGTAATTTTGTATTGCAGTAATTTTCAGGTAAAAATAGTTTTTTTTTTTTTGAAACTGATAATGTTGTTTTCCTCAGCATTAAGGTATGCTGGAGACCTCCAAAAAGGTAGTAACAAACTAGAACGAGAAACTAATTACAGTAATCCTAAAAGATCTACTAATTGTTCAGCATTTTCTATACAATGTTCTTTACACCAAAAGTAGAAAGTTGCTATGCAGCTCTCTTTGATTTTCTGAATGTTGTTGAATCTATCTTCAAAGTTTCTTCCATTCCTCTCCCTCCAGATAGTCCACCAGATACAGTGTGGGATTATTCTCCACCACTTCTTCTGTGTCTTGCTTCCCCCTCTCCTAATCCAGCAACTTAACAAGTCTGCTGTGTGCTCTGGCATTGACCATTTTGTCTCTGTTAAACTGAGGAACATAGTCCAAAGCTGAGATGTGACTTTACAATGGAGGAACAGATGATTATTTGTCTCTCTAGCGTCACTACATAACATGCATCTGGACACAATTGGCAATCCCTTTTTCTGCAGGATTTTTAGTTATTAAGACATTGGTTTGAAATGAATTTCCAATAATATTGACTAAATGTCACGCACTTGTACATGTTCATAGTTTATTGAAATTTAATGAAAATTAAAATTGGAAAGAAAAAAGCATATGATAGTTGATTTAGAGAGTGAGAGGAGTTGAAAGTATAGCTATCCATTTCAATATTATGACCTTATCGACTTTTTCTTTGTCTTGATAGTTGGGGTGATTGGAGGGGTATTTTAGGACAAAAAATTTGATAAACATAATTGTTTACCTTTTAATAATTCGTATAGATATTTCTCATTTCTTGGATCTGTAAGTTTGGTTTTATCATTTATTGGAGTGATAATTAAAGTGTAATTGCTATTGTTTCTCTTGTTCCTTGTGTTGGACATATTTTTTTAGAGTTTGGATGAAAGGCATTTGCCTCTAGAGGATGAAGAAAAAGTAGTCAGCGCGATTACCTTGATACTTGGTTCCCTTCCTAACAAGGAGCTGAAGAATAATTTGTTGGCTAGGTTGGTCTCACCTTGCTACAAAGCTATTGGCAAACTAGTAAGTTCATCTTCTTCTTTTCTTGTATCTCTTTCATGTCATGAACTTATAACAGTATATAACTATATTGTGGTTCTATAAAGAGTGTTGTATCTCTCTTTTTCCCCGTACTATTTTGAAGTTCTTTCAACATTTCGTATTAAATAATCTTGTTTGAGTTGTGTCACCTAGTCTCCTTCTATGTAGCTCGGATTCTTCAAAAATATCAATGTGTGTGTGTCAGATACTTCAAATAGTGTATTTTTAAAGTATTCAACTCAGGTGAGGCAACATTATTGGAGATTCCAAGTAACATAGGTCTCCTTGTCGCAATACCGCCTAAAGTTATGTCTTATTTTTGTGAGTGTTATGTATGGACCAATTATCAACTTTAATATTTTTATAAAATGAAATTCATATTTTTATAAAGTACAACAAAAACAAGATACCTAGTGTAATCCCACAAGTGGGGTTAGGGAAGGTAGTGTGTACGCCGAACCTTGCCCCTATCTTGGGAGGAAGAGAGGTTGTTTTCGATAGACCCTCGTTTCAAGAAAATAACAGGAGTGAAGAAACCAAGGAAAAATACTAAACACGACAAGACAAAGCAAGCTTAAAAGGAGCACTAACTATAACAAAATAATACGATAATCGAAGTATAAAGAACAATAAATAGTAACAAAAATCAAAGAAACAAGAAACTACCACCACTGTGTAGAACTTGCCTTTAAGTTTTGGTGACCCCTTCTTGTCACACAAGACTCCGGATTCGAGCCTCTATTTTTCATCCACCATGCACCAATACAGTGTGTGACATCATTGTCAGTCTTCTGATTACTTAGTATTATGACCTATGATACTTAAAACTTCCTTTTTTCTGGATGATCTGGGTATTAAGCCTCACTTTCACGCCAACCTCATGAGTTACGTCACTGAACTTGCATTCCTAGCAATTTGTCTTGGTCGTGCTCAACTTGAACCCTTTAGTGGGTGTTTGGACATGAAAACAAATATTTCATTTTATTTTAATTTTTTTAAGTTAGAGTTGGAGTTGTGGTTGGCCATACTTTTGCAAAGAATATTTAGAATTTGAATGTACTTTTTCTAAATATGGTTTATACTCCTGATTTCTAAGAACTAACAAAATCACCTAACTTGTCTCAAAATAGATACGAACATAATGTCATAATTTAGATCTCATATAAAATCTACTACATACTATTACAAATTTTTTTTACTTAATTTGAAGTTTTTGAAGTTAGAGAAACGGTTATAATTTTTGCAAATAATATTTATTTGTTTGAATGTACTTTACCTCAAAATATGAAATATAATTTAAAAGAGGTAATTTTATAAAAATAAAATCAGTTCTGGTAAAATTGGAAAAAGAAAAATATAGTTAAAGTGAAAACAAAGTTCTTGGTGTTTTCCAAATTCCAAATACAACTTCAATTTGAAATTTTCATGGCCAAATGCGGATTTTCGTATAAAGTAAAAAAACAAATCCGAAAGAAAGTTAAAAATCCTCATGGCCAAACAGGTTAGACTCTTGTGTTTGTCTCCACACATCCAACTTAGCATATTTTTATTAAGGGAAAGAGAAATAATCCCTGCATAAACAAAAAGCACACAAGATCTTAGAATAACAGAAAAAAACATGATTCTACCTGAAAAAGCACTCAAACTTTTATGTTACTTGTATTTCATAGGTGCTTCCAACATTTGTGCAAAATAACATGAATGTGATCCGCTTGTACCAAATTGTTTTGTATTGGTTCAGAATCTTTCTTTTCGAGTAGTCCACATTTGTACCTTTGGTGTTATGCCTCATGCTCTTTGCTTTGTTCTCTACTTCAGTATTTCTATACCCTTTTCCTTTGAATTTTCACCCCATCAGCATTCACTGGCAAACGCTTTGTCGCTTAAAGTGCAAAATGAAGCGAAGCGACATGCTGTCGATTTATTCCTTGAAGCAATGCTATGGTGAAAAAGTGAGCGCTTCTGGGACTGAAGTGAGAAGTGTGACATTTGTAAAAGCGAGAAAAAGCTCGCTTAAGCGAGGTCAGCTTTAACTAGGTTTTTTTTAAAAAAACTGTAAAGATACTTAGAGACTTCTTTCCAAACATTTCCCTCTTTTGTGCGACTGCTGCGACTTTCTTTCAACGACTTGCAAGGTAAGTTTTTCATCTCTTCTTTTTCTCTTCTTCTTTTATCTGCTGCGGGTTACTGCTAGGGTTTTCTTTTTCAACTTACTGTTTTTCAATGCTACTGTAAGTCGCATTCTGCAATACTCTGTTTTGTTGAAGAATAAGAATTTGCTCCCCTTGTGATTTGGTTATGCATTTGTTTATTTTGTTATTCCCTCTATCCCAATTTATATGACTTACTTTCCTTTTAGTCGGTCCCAAAAAGAATTACGCATATTATATTTAGTAACAATTTAACTTCAAAATGCCCATTTTACCCTTAGTGAAATGATTTATAGCCACACAAAAATCTATGACTTATCTTAGACCATAAATTTCAAAAGTCTTTCTTTCTTAAACTCCATACCAAGTCAAACTAACTGACATAAATTGCGACGGAGAGAGTATGACTTAGGAGGATTATTGACTTTCTATTTCTAGTATCTATTATTTACTTTTTAATTTAAGAATTGAAAGACCTGCTTAATATATTATTTCTATTGAGTTCTTGGTTATTTATCCATGCATATTTAATATTTTCCTATTTTTATACTAAACAACACTTTATTTGAAAAAAGTGTGTGCTTCGCTTTATGCTTTTCGCTTCGGTGAAGCGAGCCCTCATCACTTTTTTCCACGTCTTGCTTTCCAAAACACTGTTGAGAAGAAGAAAGAGAAGATCTAGGGCATGGGATGTTGCTCCATAAGCATCATGCATATTCTTTGGAAGGACTAAAACATGAGAGTGTTTGAAGGGGTTGATAGTGATATTGTGAAATTGCAAAGCAATCTTATGTTTCTAGTTTTTTTTTCTTTTTGGTTTACCCATGAGACCCCAATGTGTATAGATGATTGAGTTTCTTTCGTAGAGAACCATATTTTGGTTTCATTAACCTTTTCGAAAAGGCCTGAACATATATATATATATATATATATATATATATATATAAAGGAGACACA
>NW_006238930.1:4301303-4345825 GCF_000226075.1 Solanum tuberosum | reverse complement strand
TATATATATATATATATATATATAAAGGAGAAACATAGACAACGTGATGTGACACCTCTCTATGATCTCCATTGGCATTTATCTTTTTTTCTCCTTTTTTTGGGTCTTTTCAGGTTTGTCCCATTTTTATAAAATTATTCACCTTAACCAAAAAAAATTGGATCAGTTTGAAAGCACATGATGCAGAGTACTATAAATTGTTTATTAACTGTCCTCTAAGCTCTTACCTTAACTGAGAATGAATTTCTCTGTTTCAGATTGATGAAAATCAAGACCAGTCTTTAAGGCATAATCCTGCTTCTTATTCTCAGTTGACTAATGCTGCAAGAAGAGGTTTACATAGGTTTGAACCTATTGCTACGTTATTATTTTTTGCATCTGCATTAGTTCAGATATTTTTCTTATCAAGGTTTGCATGCCATTGCCACGGAGAGAAATTGAAATGTAACATTCACAAAGATCATGTTCTATGTTATTCTGCTCTCTAGTTTGCAGTGCAAGGCTATCATTGGCACAGAAGCATACCAATTTTGAAATGTTCTGCCATCTTTCGACCAATACACCATCTGAACATTTCCTGGTAGCATCCTATTTTTAAAAGAAGTGTGATAAAATTGTACCTTCTTTTTCTTCCCAAAAGTGTGAAACCTGGTATGAGACATTTCATACAAAATTGAGTCCTTACAGAGCATTTACTTGAGAAGTGAACCAATCCCCTCCACATGACTGATGCAAAATTCGATTATTAGTTTTTTAGAATTTTATCTGCAGTATGTGTATGATCACGTGTATTAATCGCTGCTATACTTTCTATCATTTTGTTCTCTATGTCAGTCTTAATTACCACGAAGAGTCTAAAACAAGGTATTTGACGTAGATTCTGCAAAAACACTAGTTCTATGAAGGTTGGGAAGAATCTAAACTTTTTTTCCCCATTCTGTAAAGGACTACTATGAATTACTTGCTGGTCTTTGCTTTCCATCCGTATACCTTTCTATGTAGTAAAGCCTTGGCCAATTGGTCAGGTTGGGAACTTTATTCAGCCATCTGTCAACAGAGTCTTCTGCTGGTTCGGATGTGGATGATCCTCTTGTAGCGCTGCTAGGAGTATTCTGGCAAATGTTAGAAAAACTTTTTCAGTCGGAGCACATTGGAAATGCTATTCTATCTATGGCAGCATGCAGAGCTCTTTCCCAAGCAATTCAGTCATCGGGTACTTCTTTTCTGATTTATTTAAAAAAAAAATCTCTAAAACCAGCATTCAATTCTCTGAAATTTTCCCCAAGAACGACAGGCTTACCAATTACAACTTTTCCTTTTCCATATTTATACAAGTAAATTTTGTCACCTTGTGGACATGCATTAGAAATTGGTACCTAAAATTGTCACCTAGTAGGCCTAATTCGATAATAAACTTAAGTATATCTCAGATATAATACTATAAGCAACTGACTATCCAAATATTTGTTATCCAACAGATGTCGTGAGATGACATGTCAAAGCCAATTGGCAATTATCAATTCAATAGTAACCCAATTCAACGTCTGTAAAATGTAAGAAGAGGGGCGAGCCACATCAACAAAGTGTATTAGTCAAAAAGGCTTACTTAAGCTCATCGATGTGTACTCCTAAGCTGTGAAAGAGAGGGCGAACCAGGAATAGTGAATGATTACTCAGTCCAAGGTGGACAAGCAATATGCAAGTTCAAAATACAAAAGTACATAGTTCCACATATAAACTAATATATTTTTGACTATGGTACTTTCAGTACACATTGCATATAACATATCAACTGGGGGTTCATTAAATGTATTTCAACTAGTCGTTGCTCTCCTAATCCCTTGTAGCTAGGGACCCCTATATGCTACCAACCCCAACTTCTGGAATGGCTGGATAGGGTAAGCTCCACCATTGCAGGGGCGTATGTAGGATTTCTCATAAGCGGTGTCGACATAAAAGGTGTAAGTTTTGGTACCGAAATTGTACAATTTTATTCATCCATAGAGATACAAATTTATAATATAGAAAAATAAACTAGCTAGCAATCAGATTCCTTAATTCTAGGAGAGTTGAGAATCAAGGGATGATTCTTATATCCTAACTTATTTAATAATATAGCAGACATGATTTTGTTAGATCAATTTAAATCCTACAAAATCATATCTAATCACACTTAGCTATTTACAAATCAACATGCCCCCTCAAGTTGGCTTGTAAATATCTTTCATGCCTAACTTGCTTACGAGAATTTCAAGCTTTGGTTTAAACAAGCCTTTTGTAAAAATATCTGCAATTTGTTGATTTGTTGGGACGAAACGCATGCACATGTTTCCTTCTTCAATCTTCTATTTTATGAAGTGCCTATCCACTACAACATGCTTTGTTATGTCATGTTGAACTGGATTGTGATTAATACTTAATGGCGGCTTTGTTGTCACAGTACAATTTCATTAGTAACACAAACAGTTTTTTTAGTTTTCCATCATCTTCTTAAGCCAAATCATTTCACAGATCCCATGGGTCATAGATCGATATTTAGCTTCAGCACTGCTACGGGCTACAACATTCTGCTTTTTACTCCTCGAAGTCACAAGATTTCCCTAGATAAAAGTACAGTATCTTGATGTAGACCTCCTATCAATAGTAGAACCTACCCAATCTGCATCTGTAAAGCTTTCAATGCCTCTATCTTGACCTTTTCTGAAAAACAATCATTTCCCCGGTGAACTTTTCATATATCTTAGAATCTTGTTGACCGCTTCTTCGTGCTCTTCCTTCGGAGAGTGCATAAAAACAAATAAATGAACAATTCACTATAATGACATCATAATATACAAAAGGACTGGTGGGAGGTGGCAAGTATTCCCGTGGAATTAGTCAAGGTGCGCATGGACTTTTTGCAGTGTATGAGCCACAAAAATAACTAATACAACTACTGAGGCGCAAAGCCTTGTATTGCTCAGAACTTTTAAAAAGATACACACAAGTAGCTCTAAGAATCGATCCCATGATATCTCCAAAATAAAATTAACGCTTAACCATGAGAGCTGAGACTTCCATTGTAACAAGGGGTGTCATTTATTCCTTTTATCTAATTTTTTTAATCTTGCTTGTTAATCATATATACATATGTATAGCAAAACTATCCGATGAAGCAGTGACGGATGACATCACATAAGCTAAGGTGGCTCCGCCCCTAACCTATGAGCATCTAATTTACCTGTGTATTAGTTCAAGTATGTAGGTAGCCTCACTGTTTTGCAAGTACAAGCAATCCATTGCCTTTGTTTATACATATAAAGTATTAAAATTATCTAATAGAGTGACATGGCAACACTTATATACAAGGACTATACCAAAAAGTAGAAAATCTTATTAAAACATATGGTTCTTTTGATATAAGGTAATAAAATTTTGTTATTGGAGGGCATGGAGACACCCATTTACAAGGACTATACCAAAAGTAGAAAACCTTACAAAAACATATGGTTCTCTACAAACAACAATTCTATATTGTAAAAACCTCATGGGTACACCAAAAGGAAATAAGGTATAAGAAGTTACTTCTCAAGTTTATTAAATCCTTCTCTTCTCTATCAAAAGCTTTCCATTTTTCTCTCTCCATGTGATTCACTTAAGTTGCTAGTAGAGTAACATTTCATGCTCTACGTCTTCTCTTCCTTCATCTAAAGATTAAACGTTTTTCTCTTTAACCGCATCTAGCATCACCCACTAAAGACCAAACCATGACAATATTTGCAACCGCAAGCGAGATGCTCTTCGGCAATGTAAAAGGAGGTGATTCATGTCTTCTTGCAAGCTTCTTACACATCAAGCACCAACCACCACATGTAATCTTCCTGTTCCTCTAATTCTTATTCTTAGTTGTCGGAGAAGTGGTCGGGACGTAACCCGTACACCACGTATTCTAGTCAAGTGAAAGCCCACCTTTCTCGGTACCCTTGGAATCCACTCCAGAAGATGAAAAAATTGACTCTTGCTGCCCCAAGGCTTTTCATAATTGGATTTAATAGAAAAAACTCCATTATCCCCGCCATCCCATAGCCTTATTCAATACAAGATACTTGCTGATACATTTATGTCACGTATAAGAATGTCTTTGGTCATGTATAGAGTTTATCAGGTGCAAGTACAACATGTTTCACAATAAATAAGTGGTGATACAGTTACCACACGTGTGTAGTCTCTTGTACATTTAAGACTAGTCAAATGCATATACAAGCATGTCCAAACACAACAAATAGGACCATGTTTACATACAACACAATTAAGCCCTGAAAGCAACCATAAGAGAGGACTCCCACTCACCTTAAACCTCATTTATAGCAGCCAAGCCTCAATTATGGTCACCCACAGTAATATCTTGTCAGTTTAACATCAGTATGAATAACCAATCAAATTCTAGTCACGAAAGATAAGTTCCAACCACCAAAACCTCAAAAATCCCCTGCCCCCACTCTTCCAAGTATACATATAAGCCATTTAAAAGTCCAAGGTAATATAGGTTTCCAAACCAATACAAGAACAGGTTATTTACTGAAAGTCTCTTGTACATAGTATCTTCCTAGAGAAAGTTGAGACCTTGATCACATAAATTACTTACTGCTTGGGTGCATTACATTTGCAGGTCAGCACTTCACATCCGTTTTGCCAGGAGTGCTTAATTGTTTATCGACTAACTTTGTATCATTCCAAAGCCATGACTGCTACATAAGAACAGGTAGAGTGTTATAGATTGCTTCAAAGCTTTGACGTGTACAATTCTTCGTTCTTAGATGTGTTTTACTTCCCCTATGCCCTTTTGCAAAACCAGTATCATTATTTCTCTGAACTTTGCTTAGAACAAGTCTCAGTTTCAGTGCTGAAGCAAAGGCTTTAACTGGTTTTTTGGCTGTGGAAATTTATACCAGGAAACAGCTTTAGGTCATTGTGTCTTTTCCAGCTTGAATCTGATCTTCTTTTGATAGTCGTAAGAGTTGGCAACTGTCAACTTAGCTGAGTTGCTCATATTTCCAATACAACTACCTTTGTCTCAGCTGATCAGTAACTTTTGCAGCTTCCATTCTCATTGAGGAATTTGGCAGTAGAGAAGAATATGGACATCTTTTTGTCAGTATCTTTGAAAGATTTTCCAAGTCAACATCAATTATGGCTCTTACTTCCTCATATATATGTGATCAAGAGCCTGATCTGGTGGAGGCCTTTGCTAATTTCGCATCTATTTTCATCCGCTGCTCTCCGAAGGTTTTTGGTTACCTTTTTCTATGTTTATATATATGTGATAACAAAATTAATTAAAATCACAGTTGCAAGTTTTAAACTTATTTTTTGTACAATAATAAATCATAGGAAAACTGATTAAATCTGCAACGTAATCCAAACCAGACAGGGTCTCTGAGAAGTACAGGTTTAGTTAAAAAGTTGATTCTTACATGTAGTAATCAAACACTGATTTTGATTATGGAACTTGAAATATGAGGAAAATAATTCCTTCAGGTGAAAAGATTCCAACCAAATGCATGTTTTATTACGTATTAATATCTGATGATTTAACATTTTATATTATAGTTTTTTATTCTTATATCACCCTTATACTTTTATCAATGGATAAAGAGTAAAATATTCCCCCAAACTATGTGAAACGGAACAAGTTTTCCCACTGTTAACTGCCCTACCCAAAGTCGTCGATTTTTCCCTTATGGGCTAACATTAGCAGCTAAAGTGCAAATTTAAACCATTTGCAAAGTTCAAGGGCAAATACAACCAGTTTAGCTCCTTTGCCCGTGATCTTTTCCAAACAAGTGTATTAGACCTAATTGTAGCTCTGTTGCTTGTTCTGTGCTTTGTGTTTCTCACCTCCCAAAAATGTCTTCCTTTCATCATCATTGCTTATATTTATTTTTGCTCTTTGTCTATCTTATCTGTTTTTCTTCTCATCTCATTCATGAAAATATGGCAGTGATATTTATGGTTTTTCCATTATTGTTTACCTATATGCAGGTGCTTATTAAAAAAAAAAAATAGAGCATGTACGTCGTTATTTTGTTTTCATAATTAGAGAAACAGCTTGTAACTTTGACACCTTCTATTCTGGATGTGTCTCAGGAAGTGTTAGTAGTTTCTGGCTCCATCCTTGAATTATCATTTCAAAAGGCAGCTATATGTTGCACTGCTATGCACCGTGGCGCAGCACTGGCAGCAATGTCATTTATGTCATGTAAGTCGGGAAAATGAGTTGAAGTCCCCACACCCATCAAATATCCTGCATAACTTTTGCTAACATTTCATTAACTGTTTTCATTTTGTGGCACCTAATTTTCTACATACTATTGATCTTTGTTAGAATATATAGAGAATATGTGCGTATATTCATACATATCTAGATTTATTGTACTTGAATAAGGAAAAAAGTTGTAGAATATTCTCTACAATTTTAGAATTGTAGAATATTTGGTCATCAAAAAGAAAATTGTAGGATATTCTATAGGATATCTTCGGCAGTATTATTCAAAACATAGTATGTGAAGCGAGGGATTAATGCTTCATGGGTAAATACATGCAATATAGAGAAGTTTGCACCTCAAACAATGGTGCACAAAGTAAGTCTAATAAGAATGTCGCTTCTTTGAATCTCAACTTTGAGGGGTTGGATTAATATTGGGATTATTGTATGTTGGATGCTGAAATTAATTATTTAATTACAATTTCATTTTAATTGTGCTAAATTCATGTATGTTTAATATTTTTTAATTCCGTTACATTGTGTGCTTCACTTCTTGCTTTTTGTTTTAAGCCCTATGGACCGTGTCACTTTTTTGCACTTTTTGGTTTTCAAAACACTGATCTTAGGAGCCCCTAGGGCTTTGGTCTTGTAGTAAGAGTGTAGCTTGTGATGTGGGGGTTAGGCACACCTTACAGGTTCGAATCCTACCGCAAGTAAATGTCAGGCTTTTTAGTGAACAGATTAGAGAGCGGACTATTATCTGGAGTTTCAGACCATGCACCACTGGCCCTTGAGGATTTTTATCCTAAAAAAGATTTTATCTTCAAATACTTGTATTTAATTATAGTATGTTTACTAGCGTAATATAGTTTTCCATATTGCATCACAACCTTTAGGACCCGTTTTGTAGACGGTATTAATTAGAATAGTCCATGGATTAAAATTTAGTCCAGCAAAAACTTTGTTTGGTTACTTTATTTATAACTTAATCCACGGATTAGTTATACCCCATATGAGGTCTTATTTTAACCCTAGAAAAGGGAGGGATAACTAATCTAAAGTTTTGAGAATCCTTGGATAAGACCCCTAAATGACTAAACAATCCCCCAATCCCTTTACTTAAATTTCTTTTGTAATTTAATGTCCTTTTTTATTTATATTGGAATGGTTATAAATGTTCTTTTAATTTTTCAAATTCGTTCAATGTTATTTGATGATTTCACAAACTAATATTTTTTTCTCCATGTTTGATTTGCTATATTGGGTTGATTTTATTTTTGGATTTTTCTTAAATGTAGTTCGTCGATTGACCACTTGAACTATTTGTTTTCTTTTTTTTTAATAAGCTTTAGGTATTTGAACAATTTAAGTAGCCTTAAATCTATGTAAAGTTTAAGGTATATTTGACCAACAAAAAATCAGAAATACATTGTGCTATCAATGATGTCCGTAGTGGCACATCACACCTCAAAAAATAATAATAATTTTTCTTATATTTTAGTATTTAACTTGACTAGTTAAATGAAATAGAAAATCCAACAAAAATTCAAGGATATAATTGTAAAGAAGATTTTTGTAGAGTTTTATCCTCAAATAATTCAAGTGAGAAAATAGCAAACATGGCGACAAAATTATTCTTCTCCTAACTAGTTAGAAGGCCACAAAAAATAATATTGTCCGGCAATTATCTACCTTTGACCCAATTACATGACATAGGAAATCTCATAATAACTCAAGAGTATAATAGGAAAGAAGCTTTTTATAGAGTTTTAAACAAAACACAAGATTAGGTGGGAAGCAATGAAACAAACACTTGATAAAAACTAAACCATGTATTACTAATCCCTGCATTATGCATCTTTGTACCAAACGACCCCTTACAATCTTGGTAGACTCAAATATCTTCAACGACCAGTGAGCGATGCCAACCACTGTATGTTGCCACATGTCCAATGTGTTCTTTTCTTCTCTACTCCTCTCTTCAGCAATTGGTGCCACTACTTTCTGGACGACTATTCAGGCGTTGCTCCTCTCTCAGCAAGCGTTCCTGCATGTTTTAGTTGATTATATTTTTGTGATAAAATATCAAGGGATAACACAACTTTTTCAGCCCCATCCCCTTCCTCAAGTTGATGAACCTTTTCCTGACGAAATAATAATTTTGTTAATGTTGTCAAAATATCTCAGTATGAAGTGTTATAAAAAGTAGAGATTTTACAGAAAGATATGTCTTTTTCTAATAAAATAATAATATTGTTAGTATAGTGGGAAAATCTCAATATACATATATCATAAAAAGTAGAGCACTTACATGAAGATGGATCTCATGGGTGGACAAAAATTAATAACTAATATAAGTGCAGTGTCATGCACCTAAGTTGTACAAATCTTTTAAAACTCTTAAGTTCTTTTCCCTCTATATACAACATAAGAGCGTGCAGAGGTACATCACATGTTCTACACCTTCTTTTCCTCTTATAGGTCTAACTTACATCACATCTTTTACAGTTGCCGACATTGGCCACTGTACTCCAAACAGATTTAGCATTGTCCACCACAACAAGCTCTTATGGACAACGCATTAGCAAATGTCTACATCTTCACTTGAAAGTTTGCACATGAATCGCTAGCTTACACATTTTAATCTTTTTATATCAAGAGATAATTTCGTTGAAGAATGGGAAAAGCTACAAAAATAAATGCTTCTCTATGAAAGACACTCAATTGTCCATACAAATAGGAACCTCATGGGTGCATCAAAAATACATTAAAGATAAAAGGCTATTCTTCAAATGTACAAAATCATTTTGATTTCTTTGAAACCCCTTTGTTCCTCTCTCCATACAACTTATATAAGATCCAACACACATGCCTAACATATTCGCTTGATCGCCCTACTAATTAATCATCCTTTTCTGGCATTCGGGTATGGTCCACTATATTCCAAGACATCTCAATATCTTCCAGCATATTCGTGAACTACCTGGAAATGCTATAGGAGGTGGTCCACATCCTCCCCGAATTTCGCAAATGAAGCACCAACTAATATAGGTGATCCTCTTTCTCAGATTTTCGGTTTCTGCCTCTACTCCAATTGTATCCTATCAGCATCAAAAAGAACTAATGTGTCATCCGTGAGTAATAGGTGAGTCACTCTAATGATGCCTTGACTTCTGAACATTGCTGAGAAGCTGCTCAAATGTCCCTATACAACTACTCTATCCATCATTCTGCTTGTTGCTCTTCCACAACTAATGTAAACATGTAGCTACCAAAAAATCTGCATGGACGGTCATTCACAAATGCCGAGTATCTGACGATAGATATGCAAATTTTGATCCATTTTTCCTCTTGTACTCAAAGCTCATACTCAGCAGAATGAAATCCAGTAATTCCAGTTGACATAGACATATGCTTTCTCAACGTCTAGCTTTCACAACAAATACAGTTCTCCTGGCTTACTTCCGGAGTCTACTGGTTCATTTGCCACCAAAGTTGTATCTACAATATGTCTACCTTACTCAAAGCATTCTATAAAGTAGACACTATCTTGTTCGAGACCTTTTTTAGTCTATTGGAAAGAACCTTGAAATGATCTGATAAAATCTTCTCACTAAACTAATAGGTCTATTGCCTTCGATACTCGGCGTTTCCTCCCTTCTTGGATGATGGCTGTGAAAGATTCATTCAGACTTCTCTCAAAATCTCCAACCTATTAGAATGGTGCCAGTCTCCAACACCTCCCCCTTGGCCCTGCTACAGAATTGTTGGGAGAAAGCAAATGTAAAACTATCAAACTAACTTCTCATTTTCCCTGAAGTGTTGCACATACCTGCATGCATAAAGAAGTGTTGAACTTGACTCCAAGTATTGTCTTAGTCCTGCTCAACCTGAACCTTTATAGACTTCAAGGTCTGTCTCCAAACCTCCAGCCTAGCATTAACTCCGTCATGTATCTCGTCAATTAATACGATGTCATTTGCAAATAACATACACCATGGCACCTCCGCTTGGATGTGCCGCATCAGTTCATCTATCATCAAGGCAAATAAAAATTGGCTAAGGGTTGATAACTGGTGCAACCCTATTAGTTCTTGGCAATAACACATATTTCCTCACCATTACATCACTTTTTCCCAAACTTTCCTAGTGTGACTTAGCAACTTGATACTCTTATCTGATAGTTGTTGTAATTCTAAATATCACCCTTGTTCTTGTACTATGGTATACTTGTACTCCACCTCCATTCTTCAGCCATTTTTGACATCCTAAAAATAACGTTAGATAACACAGTTAGCCACTCCATGACTGCTATTCTCTTCAAATTTTAATTTTATTGGATATTTTTTAATCGCCAACTTCTTGTCCATTATTTATTGTTTTTTCCATTACCACGTATATGATCCACAAGGCACACTAACTACTTAAGTTTTGTGTCCGGTCAAATATCATAAAAATAGGATCCGAGCCTGTGTAACTCTCTACTACCTCCCACACCTCCTCCTCCCAATTGCCCTCTCCATCCACTCCCTCTTCTTATCCCAAATTTGCTTAAATTGCATCCCTCATGACTTTTTTCTCCAATCTACCTCTTCCATAAATAAACTTGGTAGAACCCCACTATAGCTTATTATACAGTCTCTCATGTACACACCACCCAATCTACCTCTATCATCTCTGTAAAATTTCTCCTATTTTTCACCTCTATCCTGAAAGAAATTAGTATTAGAGTTCCCCTACTCCAACCATAATTTAATGGGAAACTTGCAAACATTAGGCCTTAAATAGGACTCTATAGATATAGTTTGCTTAATAATGGATAATAGCAAAATGTTAGGGGAGGGGGAAGGAGAGAGGCAGGCGATATCGAGGAGAGAGTGTATTTTTTCGCTGATTTTGGAGAAAAAGAATACAAATACGAATTGATTTATATCAAAATGAATACATATTAAGAGGAGAGAGGCGAGCGAGATCAAGAGAGGGAGGAGAGATGATTGTATTTTGTATTTTTTTTGCATTGTATTCTGTATTTATTTTGTATCAATTGTATCTTGTCAATTGTATTCAAAATACAACGAATACAACTTTATTCATCCTCTCTTTGATTGGGTACAAATACATTTGACAGAGAGGATATAAATGCATGTTGTATTCGTATGAATACAAATATAATTGATTCAAAAAATACAAAATACATTTTTTTGAATACAATTGAAATAAAATACAGAACTCTCACCTATATTTGATTGAATACAATTGATACATAATAAATTTAAATGTATTTCTTCTTATTGGTAGGAAAGAGAAAAACAGAGAGAGAGAGAGGGGTGAGAGAGAGGAGAGGGCAAGGGAGAGAGAGAGAAAGAGGAGAGGGCAAGAGAGAGAGGGGAAGTGTTTTTTGTAAAAAGAACATATTGCTCTTTTTTATAATATTTTGAAACTACAGCTATTTTCCATAAATAAGTTGCTAATTTTGACTAGTTTGATAATTTTCCCAAATTTAATGCCCTCAATTTTTTTTCCAACTAGTTTCTTAGAGTGGCCAAACTAGCTAACACCCTCTTCAATTCCTTTTTTCTGTCTTCCTCTCTTACCTCCCAAGTCCTTCTGCCCTCCAACCATCATTGGCTTCCCTAATTTATCAGAATCCCCTTCATTTTCACCTCAACCCTCCTAAACACCTCCTTATTCCACACACTTATCTCCCCTTGCAACAATTTCAATTTCTTGGCATTTTGACTTGTCAGTAACCGGATGACCATTCCACCATCCCATCATCTATCTCCAAAGTTTGTCACTTAAACACATGTTCTCGGACCTGTAGGGGGAATTTGTGTGTCTTCCTCTGCTTCATCCAACAAAATTGGAAAATGGTCCACAATCAATCTAGGCAAAGGGGTTTACTTGGAACCGTCTCTTCCCATGCAGTGGATAACAAAAACCTGTCAAGTCTAGAACTTGATGTTGAATCCTCTGTTTGACCCATATTGACCCATGTTTGTTAATCTTTTTTTAAAATGTTCCTGCTATTAGAATAGACCCATTGCTGCAAAGCATGTGAGAAAACATGTTTTTTTTCGACGTTCTGAGAATCCAAACTGGTAGGTGTGGGTAACTAGTGTCCTCACATATTTAGTCGCCTGTGTAAGAAGAATTTTGTTGAAATAAATTTATTTTCATCTCTTTGCATTTCCAACTATCCCTTTGGACAATATGACATTCTTGTTATAAAATAATAATTCTATAAGGTTCTAGAATTCCTCTTATCTCCTAATCTTGTAGATTTCTTCTGAATGTCAAATTCCACAAGGTTTCTCTATCTTGAAACTTGTGAACTTGATGAATTGTCGTGTCCATCTTACTTGAGCTGCTGAAGGTGGTTGGAACAAAATGCTTAGGCTGTCGTCACTGAACCATCTCTGCTACCCTATCCAGCAATATGTTAAATGTCGAAACTTGCTACATTAAATATTTCCAATACGATCTGCTATTAATGAGAACCACAAGTCATAGTGAAACATGAAAATATCTTGATCAGATCCTTATCCATAATCTAAATCTTGTGAAGTCCATTAGATAGTGCACCATAATGAATTTTCACATTTTTTTACATGATTTGTTATGTCTGTTGAGTATAGCCTATTCATCACATCGAAATTTTCTTCTGATTCTGACCTTTAGTAAAAATGCGGTTCTATACATCTAATGATTTGTTATTCTAGTCTAAATGAGAAACTCTTAACTTGATATTGTGCTTCAGGTTTCCTAGAGACTGGCTTAAATGCTTTGGTTGAATCCCTTACGCATGGTTCTGAACTGGAAGGCATAGTTGGTATTTCTGATAGTTCAATTGATGCTATGGCAATACAAGTCATATCTCACAGCGGCGATGGCCTAGTGTCAAACCTAATGTATGCTTTACTTGGTGTTTCTGCAATGTCAAGGGTAAATTGAACCAGCTCATGTTTATTCCTCGAGATACTATAGAAAGAACTGGTAGCAATCAAGTTTGGTGCAGGTTGCTTTGTATCAAAAGCATTTATTTTGCAAGTATGCCGTAGGTTGCTAGAGTCTTATCTTTGAATTACAATTCAAATGTCATATATGCAAGATCGTGTAGAACCAATTTTGCCAGAATGGGATCCTTTTTTACTAGGAAATATTATCGTGAGGATCAAGTGGCTCGCTATTATTTGTGGAGCATCCTTAAGCCATTTGGAACAAAAGCAGGAGTCTTTGAACACTACAGTTGGATGATTTCAATCTTTATGGTCTTTTTGACAATGTTGTCGTTTTCGCTAACACTGTTCCCTTAACAGGTTCACAAGTCTGCAACACTTTTGCAGCAATTGGCTGCTATGTGCAATTTAAGTGAAAGAACCACCTGGAAGGCTCATCTTTGTTGGGATTCCTTACATGGATGGCTCCATTCTGCAGTCAGTCCTCTCTCTCTATCACTATTTATCTATCTCTCTCCTAAGTGCCTTTCTCATTTATTTTATCAAAACTGATCCTGCTGCTCATGCACAGCAAACTTCCTAGAAGGAAAGCAGCACTTATATGAGCCTTATGAAATGGTCATCATTTGTTACTTCTATAAGAAAAAATGTTTTTCCAGCTACTATGATAAGTTGAGAGAATTGCATTGAGACAATGTTTTTGTGGGGAGAGTTGTATCAAAACACTCTTTTGTGTGACCAATAATCGTTTTCCAGGTACACAATTTACCAGCTGAGTACCTAAAGCATGGCGAAGTAGAGTCTTTGGTCCCTCTCTGGATTAAAGCACTTGCTGCTGCTGCTTCAGATTATATTGAGAGCAGGCGAAACGTTGGAGGAACAAGTGATTATGGGCATATGCAAGGTAAAGGGGGGAGAATTCTGAAGCGTTTAGTGAGAGAATTTGCTGATGGGCATCGCAATTCTCCAAATTTTACTTGAAATTTGAGCAATTGCTGCCATAGGTTCAATAATATTGGAACTGCGGCATCTTCATTCTATATAAGTTGAGTTTTGTCCTGGAATGCAGAATCATTCTTCTCCAGGAGTCTCAACTTCTTGGAGAATTTGTGCATTTTTTGTACCAATGTACATTGTACAGTATCCCCAATTTTGTAATATAGAAATCAGTCTTGTAATACACAACATATCAACGAGGCACTGATGGCCCATTTATGACAATTGGTTAGAAGGGTAAAAGAATCATCCAAAGAGAAATAAAATGGAGGATAATGATTATTCTAACAAATCTTACTTTCCAAAGTCGCCTTTTTGGTTGTTGGAAGACTTTCTTATTTAAAGTCTAAATGTGAATTGGAGGATCTCCTTTTTAAGGAGGGTATATGGATGGGAGAGAATACTTTTGTCCGGTTTATTTTTACCGTCTAGCACAATTGATATGCATTTAGCTTCTTTTTTTTGTTTGGGGTAGGGCAGTTTAAAATTTTATAATCTATCATGTGCTTATGTTGCAGAACTTTTGGCACAATTGAAATTGGTACCGAGGATGACACTAATGCATTTTGCACCAACCACTAATGATTAAATATTAAAAAGTAGGACTATACTAATAAAACAAAAATATAAAGGTTAAAAACACACCTAAATTATTTCATTTTTTTAAGTTTTATACCTAAACTATTGAGATAGTGTGTTTCATACATAAACTATCACTTATTAGTTTGAGAAACACATTTCTCTCTTTTATAACACTCTTACCAAAGTGTGTATTGTGTAATATACTCTCTTTAATTTAAAAAAATTATCACATTACACTCCACATAGACAAAATATTCCACCTTGACAAAAACTAATAAATTATGTGTTAGTTAAAATCAAAGATTAAAAATTATTATCCCAAAAAAATACTTTTTTCTATAAAATAAAATGTAAAATATTTTTCTTACCCCATTTCATCACTTCCTCTCACTGTACACTCTCACTCCCCCCATTTTTTTGTTTGAATTTATTTTATAAAAGTATTTAATTTTGTTTACTTCCCCATCTTCAAATACTAATTTAGATATTATTATATTTAAAAAAAAAAAAAAAATTACCCACTCCACCTAACCTTCTGCTTTCAATCTTTTTCTCGTTTTGTGTTAGATATTATGTATCGAAAATACTTTTTACTTGCCGCCACACGACTTTTTAAAAAAAAAATTATTTATGTTATATTCGGTACACAAGTAGAAAAAATATTCCTAAAAATATATGTACATATCTAACACAAAATGAAAAAAATGTAAAAAATAAATAAAAATAATTAGGAACAGAGAGTTAAATAGGATGTGGTAGAATTTTTATTTTTTAAAAAATAAAATAATATCAATTTTTTGGGGGGAATGAGTGGGTGGGTGGTTGTGGGGTGAAGTATGAATTTTTATAAAAGAAATTTAAAAAAAATAAAAGGATAGAGGATTGTTGGCCGGGGGGGTGGATGTGGTGGAAAGGGTAAGAAAATTAATTTAAATTTTATTTTTTAAAAAAGTATTAATTTTCGGGATAGTGATACTTAAATTTTTAATTTTTAATTAATATTAATAGTTTATTATTTAATTTTTATCAAGGTGAAATATTTAATCCATGTGAAATATTATGTGTCAATGTTTTTTCAAATAAAAGAGAGTGCATTACATACACCGCTGAGGTGTGTTTAGTTTAGGTATGAAACTCAAAAAAAAGGATAATTCAGGTGTATTTCTGTCACTTATCTCTAAAATAAACTCAAACTTAAAAAATGGTTAGAAAAAAGTGTACTCTAATTGCTGAGAAGTTGATTTGAATAATTTTTTAGAGCTATTTTATGGAGAGTAAAATATTTTTTATACTTCATATAAATGTAGAACATGCCTACTAAATTACCAAACTCACGTCTAACTTACAGAAATGATTGCAAATAATTCCAGTTAAGCTGTTTAGTGTTTGCCTTGTTACTACGTAACTCTCTATGGGCCATCCAAGTTTCACATCGTTATTAATTGTCCCACCCCATTCCTTCCTGCTTAAATACTGTACTGCCATTTATCGAAATTCTGGACTCTGCTAGTATATCTAGAGTACATGATTCTAAAAGACCATTTAATTATCTGTTTAAGGCTATGTAGTTGATTAGGTTGCAGCCAGAATCATATGCGCCAGTCACCAGACAGAGGAAACCAGAACATTAATTACACTAGTAAAACAATCACGCGAGCTCAAACTATCAACAGCCAGCAGCTAATGCAGAATGTCTTGCCTTACAGTCAAACCTAGTATTCTCGTAAACTACAAAAACAATTTATAAGATTATGCCTCAAAGAGATAAATGAGCATTCTATCAAAGTGTTCTCATCAACGTAGTATATTCCCCTTACAAATCATGCTAGCTAGACCTACCTCTTCAAACATATGCTATTCCCCTCCCCGTCCCAGCATCTGCTGCCTTCTGACAGACTACGAGTGGAATAATAAAGTGTACAATTAGTAAATGGGAAGTAGAGACACAATTTTCTCCATAAGGAAGAAGAAATAAACACCATTGGCATGTCCATCTCCACAAACCAATGCAACGCTCTCCTAGTCCAAGTTGATACCTTGGGGCAACATCGCAGTTGTCTCCAGGATTGTCTCACTATCTTTATCAACTGCGAATTTGTTCCAACCTGGTCCTCGAACAGATAATATTTTTGCCCGATCAAGGCCACCTCCTCGGAAGCCTGTTATTTTCGATGAAACCATGGGCATCACCAGCACTGATGATGCATGAAGTGAGTCTTCTCCAAAGCCTAGTGATACTGAACATGCAGCCTGTGTGAAAGTATATTCTTTAGATATGTAAGCATGAAATATCCTTCATGGAATAGTAAATACGGACAACCATCAGAACCTTTGCCTTTACAATCATATTAGCAGCTTTCATCAGCATAACTCGTCCAAATGATCTTATATCCTTAATTTGGGAGTCTTCAGATGGCATTAACAGCCTGACATGTGCATAAATACCAATAAAAAGGCAGGAATCAGGGAATAACAGGTCATTCTGCTAAGCAATTTTAACCATGAGGAATTAATGACGAGATAAAAGCAAGAATTTACTACTCAATCTCCAATAATCAATGTCTACATAATAAGAGGTGGAGACCACATACCTCTCCTCATCCTGTGACAAATTTGAAGTTGTTGAAACTAAAGAACCATCCTTCACTTCACCTCCTGCAGATATTACTTTTAAGTCTTTCATGCCCTAGGCACATTTTATTATCAAGAACCTGTGATTTAAAATGACAATACCTTTTGATTCATCTGGGGCAAGCAAAGAAATGCCCACAAATACAGAAATCATTCCAAGAATAAACATTGTCGTTCTTAATGCATCAAAGACCTGTGTAAATTTACAATTTTAGGTTTTTAGTCTGCAAACTCACTTGAAAATCAAAGTTGAAACAATTGTCATCCTAGATACAGCAATCAACTAGACTACCAAAATGGAGACCATAGATCTTTCTCCCAACTTTATTGTTAGATTGTCAATATAGCAAGAGCACGCTCCTTGTAAATATGGTAAGGTTTGGAATCCTAATAGTTCTGTAATTAGAACTAAGTTCTTGTTACAGGAGGAAATCTATTAATTTGGAAAAGCAAAAAGCAAGATGTAGCAACTAGATCAAGAACCACAGTGGAATATCGAGTAATGGCTTTGGCCACATGTAAGCTTATATCCTAAAGAAAGATCTTGAAGAGTTGAGAGGTACAGGAGGTGCACCAATGCAATTGATCTGTGACAATCAAGCTGCAATATACATTGCTTTAACCCAGTATTTCACGAGAGAACAAAGCATATAGAAGTAAATTGTCATTCATTCAACAAAAAATTTAGTCAAGGTGCATTGCGACAGGTTTTATCAACCCCAGTGATCAATTAGAAGGCATTCTCATAAAGTCACTGTAACTCCAGTGTTGAATCTGTATTAGTGGCATGTTGAGAGCAAATAATATGTACATTCCCACTTGAGAAAGGCTGTTAGAACTTGAAAATTAGTAGTATGAGAAGTGATTACTCTTTGTAAATATGGGAAAGGTTTAGAATCCCTATATTTGTGCAACTAAAATTAGGAATTATTTCCCTTTCCTCTTTAGGAATACTTGTAAACGCTATTTTAAACCCAAACATGTTTGAGGAAATAATCAAGCAATTTATGCCCAACACACATTCATTTCTAATTCTTTACATCCATTTTAGAAAAGGAAAGGGTGAGGAGAACATGCCCTGCCGTAGACACGGAGAACGAGCAAACCTGGTATTCCTGAAAGTACACAAATCCTGTACAAATGGAGAAAAACGTCCAAGTGATTTGAAACATAGGGACAATAAGTATTGCATCAAAGAACGAAAGTCCTTCATTTAACCTTGCCATCTGCGAAGATGATAAATTCAAGAACAGAGTCAGTTGAATTACACATGTTTCAAGTATTCTATATTTACAACAATTGAACGATAACGCAATGAACGAGTCCATCACTATTACCCAAAATCCAGCTGTACTAAGAAACAGCAGGAGCATGGAATACGTGAACCAGCTGTGCAATGAATAACCACTTGACATGGACAATCTTAACATGTTTGAACTACAAATAGAAGTAATCAGCGTCAAATGTATAATATTCAGTTCTTCCATAGAAGGCAAAGAACCATATATTCCACTTACAGAGACTTCGCAAACAATACCGAACATGATCCAACAGCACCTGAAACAACTGCATACGAAAATGGAAGCAGCATGTGCCAATATGGCTTACTTTCATTCATAGGGACAGCAAGCATCAGTTCTCCTCTCCTGCATGATTGACATTAGATATGCAAGAACTACCGAGATAAGCATCCTCTTTCTCCAATACAGATCTATAGAAAATATGACAAATTAATGATTTGTTGTTTTTCAAACTTAGCATTGTGCTTTCTACTGCTGCAATGTTTAGAAGGATATCCAATTTAAATTTATTTTGAAATAAATTTACATATTTAGAAACTATATAGAAAGTATTATAGGTCACAATAGTAAACAATTCAAAATATTTTAAAAGAATTTAAAAAAATTATGGTCAAGGAAAGTATCCTTTGACACTTCAATTAGTAACTAGGACACATAAAGTGGAACTGTGGCACAGAGAGCGTAATAAATTCCACCAATGAACGGCAAGACCCACTCATTTACAAAAATTATACCAAAAAGCAAAAACCTTACAAAAAGATATAATCCCTACAATGACACCAATCATCTAACATTACCATTTGGATGTGGAGTGTGGAGGAATATCATCAAGGGTTGGGTAGATTTTTTTTTATGATATATCTTTTAGGATAGGGGATGGGAGTAGAGAGAGCTTTTGGGGTAACATGTGAGTTTCCAAGCATTTACAGGTTACCTTGTCAAAGGGAGGCAGTAATTCAGCAAATTAGGGAAAGTGTGGATCAACACATCACTCATACTCTGTCCACCGGTCCAAAACAGAAAATTATCATTGAACCATCGTTTTCCTCCATTGAGAATCTCCAGTGCTTGCTCCTCATTAACAAAACGAAACAAGAAATGGGTGTCGTTCATTTGCGTAATCTTCAACATAGCCACTACAGTTTCAAACGACCTTCGATGAACCTACCCATTTAGAAAAAGCCCAGCCAAATAGGATTTCAAAAGTCCTTCTCTTTAAAGTATGTTCTTCCGACAGAGAGAAGATGGGCTCTCTCGATGGCTCCTTCCTTTGACATCTTCCTCCTAAATCCAAAGTTGGTCAAGCTAAAGCTTCCTTGAAAGACATGTTCTCCATCTTCCTAGAATTTAGAGAAAAGTATGAGCTTCTCTCTGGAAGTCATCCTATATTTTTACTTTTTTTTATTAGGTAAATAATCAATACACATCTTGTATTTTATGACCTGACCTGACCACACCATTTTTTAAAGGAATGGGACTCCATCCAAATTCACCACCAAACTACCTGTAATACCTTGGAACTTGGAAAAAGGATAAAATTAAATTTCTGAACTGAAGTCTGGTTTCAGGTCCCATCTACGGACCGTAGATGCTTCTACGGTCCGTAGATGGCAACGTAGGAAGTGGAAAATAAATTTCAAAAAAAAATCACATCCCAGTACCCCTTTTTATGGTTCACCAGGACGGTCTGTTAACCATTGTATGAGTCGTAGGTAGGTCTCGTAGGTGAGTCCCAGACTTAGTAAAATTTTAAGGGGTAAAGTTGGTTTCTACGAATGGCATGTACAGACCATAAGAAGACCTACAAGTCTTACATGGGTTCCGTCAAAAGTTGGTCTAAATAATAGTTTCTAAATAATAGCTTTTGAACCTATCTACGGTGACCAGTACAGTCCGTAGAAGGACCTAGGGACCGTAGGAGAGGCTCGAAAGTTATTTTTAAAGGTTTTTTGGGTCTTTTTCTAATTGTTTTAACCTAAAACTATGTCGTTTTCCTTCTACCTTGAGCTCTATATAAACGTTTTAAGCCCCCAATTTACCCATTTCAACTCATTCTCCTAAATTCCCTAAACTTGACCAAATTCATACTCCCAATTCTCTCAAGTTTAAGGAAGAAGAAAAGAGCTAGGGTTCCATTCAAGTCTACCAATTCTCCATTTTTCTTGGGCCTAAAGGATCAAGGTATGTGTGTATTCACTCATGGAGTCCTTTCCTCCATGGGGTCCCCAAGGATTTCAATTCCCCAATTCAATTTCAATTGATTCAAGTTAGGGTTTCAATTCAATAAATGTGGATTTCATCCAATTATGATTGATTATCATTAATGAAGTCTTCTAATGCATTACTTGATGTTAATCTATGATATTTAGTTGAAATTTCAATTACCCATGCCTAAATTATGTTTTTCAACCATGATCCTATGATGAATCCATGAACTATGAATTATGAATTTATGAAGATATGCATGTTTTCATGAAGTTATTGTAAATGAATTATGATGTTTTGAAAGGAAAGTATTGATGCTATTGTGAAAGGATTTCTCACTTACTATGATGATCATGATTGTGAAAGGTATTTCTCACAAATGAATTCACATTGCTGAAAGGTTTTCTCATTCATGTTGAATTATGTTTAAGGAGTTATTCTATGTTTTGATCTTGAAAGACATGGATTGGTAGTGATCATTGCATTTCCCTATGTTAAATTGGTATTTTGACTTTTATCCATTCCGTTGGAATTAGACTTAGCACCAAGAGGGCTTCGAGGTGGAGGCTCAAATAGGGTAGTCTCTACTAGCAACCTCTAGTCCCAAACTACATGCCCCGTAGGATGTCTTAAGTGACCTAGCGAGTGGATTATGTACGGATTCTACCTTGGCAAGTAGTTTTCCCTTCTTTCGGTACGAGGAATATACCAGATTACATGATATAGCTCTCATGGTCTTATTGTCGGTTAAAACTAATATCCCAAACAATGACTATGTTTTCTTCAAGCTTTTCTTATGTCCTTTATGTTAATGTATTTGACTATGTTTTATGATCTTCATGTCATTTCTTCTCTATAAGCTTTTAATTGTTTCGTTATTCATTTTAAGTCATGTATATTATCATGTTCATGTTTATGCATATTGCCTCATACTTGGTACATTCCATGTGCTAATGCATACGTGTGCCTACATTGTTTCACTAATGAAGGGTCTAACGCTCCTACCTCTCATACTCGTGGCTAGTTGATCCTTCAGAGGCTTCGAAGACTGGTGAGTCCTCATGTTTCGAGGACTGAGATTCTTTATTGTTTTATGTCATTTTTGTTTTCGACTTTGTATGTGATGTATGGGTTACGTCCCAATCACTTTCCTTATGATGTATTAGATGGCTTTGAGACTTATGATTAAACTTCCGCTTTTTGTCAAACTCTATTGATGTATGAAATGCTATCTAAGTCTTTAATTCTATTATCTTGTACAATGTAATGATGTATGTTAAGTGGCTTGTCTAGGGCCTCTCGGGGTTCTATACGCCATGTTACGCCTAGGGTATACTTTAGGTTGTGACACTACCCCATTTTAGCTTATATTGAATCACTCGACCTTACATGTTTCTAGGAAAAGCAATATGATCCCACTCCACTCAAATGACACAGAGACATTTCTGGGAACAAGTAAAGCTAGAGTTCTCGTCCGGTATATGTCAACCTTCTCTTCTTTCTACGAACACGACATTTCTTCAACTACTAAACCCTAGTGGCAATCTCCTTTTTTACCTTTGATAAGGCTGGCCAAGTGATATCTCTATAGGCTTTTACTGGTTACAAAATCTGATTCTAGATTGTGCGCAAATCTAGCATTCTCTTATTCATTAAAACAGTCCTATGTTGATTGGAAATTTGGATCAATCCAAAAAAATCAGGAAATAATTCCGATTGTTGAGAACATTGTACTTCCAAAACCAGGAAGAACCTAAAAAGAAGGGAGAGTAAAACTTATAACCAAACAGCTCCTTAGCATCCACTTCTAAATTTACCAGTATATAGAGGTGAACCCACGTGGAAGGGTGGAGTGTACGTGCACCTGTTAACTTCGGAAAAGTTATGTATATATTTTTCTTGAGAAAGAAAGTTATGTATATATATGTATATATATACCTTGAGATATGAAAATATATTTTAGTAGGCACCCTAAGACACAGAGAAGAGTTCGGTGCACTGGTTGAAATTGCCGCAAAGCTTCTTTTCTCCACCTAAAGGAAGTGGGTTCGAATTTTGTATCCAGCTTTTCCTTGGGTTTTCCCCTTTTTAGCTAAAAGAAGCTTTAAAAATGGATAAAACAAGGGCTGGCAAGTTTCAAACACACGACCTCATGGGTGTTAAGTGAAGTTTGCATCTGAGAAATATAGGAGAAGAATACTATTCAATTGTGTATCTACATTGTTACATTGAAACCCTACTTATACACACTATGTTAGACTCCTTTTCTAACTAGGATTACTGTTCCTATTCTAAGTAGGATTGTATATACGTATTCCTATTCTGACAATATTTAGTGAACCTGACTTACAAAAGTAGAACTAGTCCCACTTAAGTTGATATTTGACTATAATCATAGCCATGAAGAATCAAAAGGGACACACAGCAATTCTTAGCATAGTCACTTTAGTTGTGGCATGTATAAGCATGCGTGGAGAACAAAGAGAAGTTGAAGTCCATAACTGGAGATGAAGGCAGGAAAGACATCACAAGGAGCAAGCGCCACAGTTTATAGCAAGAGTTTTTATTTTCACCTGGTTATAGCCATCAATAACTCATTTGGTCAATAAGTAGGTTAAAGATGTTAAATTTTCGAAATTTACTTTGAAGGTATATATCCCAAATTCATTACTTCTAGCAGGCTAAGTTTTTATAAGTCACGGTATTTGACATGTTATTTTTTTTTCTTTTTTTGAAGTATTTGACATGTTATTTATAAAGAATGCTATCTATGTTGCTCAGACCCTCCAAAAATGTTGCCGCACCCATGTCATATCATCCAAAAATGCATAGTTTTTGAAGGATCCGACACACACCCAATGGTATTTTTGAAGAACTCGAACAACATCGAATACTATTACTTGACACCAAAAAAAGGTACAGAGATTATTGACTGTGCCATTGTGACTTACTTGTATATTGAATGATGTAAAGCAACAACTAAGACCAAAGTGAGACAGTATAGAAGAAACGTAATGTTGCTGTACTTCTCAGCCAACTGCTCCGGCGTGTAAACTACAAAGAAAGGATGATAATAAAATATAATCTGTTGGAAGCAAGTAACAATCTTTTCTTCTTTTCTACTTTATTTGGTTCGATAAGGTAAACATGAAAGCATATACAATCATACATTACTATAAAGCAGAGCATATGATTGTCTAAATGCATAGTTAGTATGTACCAAAAAGAATGACACATTTCTCTTTGTTGGAAAATATATTATCTTAGTATCCCCATTTTTAAGTAAGGAATTGGCTCTCTGAATGGTTTGAACAATTTGCCTCATGCTCTAAGAGTAATACCCGAAATTCCAATTTCTTAGCAAGAAAAAAAAAAGGAAATAAAGAACAACAATAGAATTATGGGGTAATAAGGCTTGTTACTGATGTCACATGAAATGTGGGTAAATTTTCAACTTAAGCTGGCAGCATGCACAAGGACTCAAGTACCCAGAACTGATTCAAGTATGAAGATCACCGAGCAGCGAAAAGATACATCAGGGTACAACACAATCAGAAAAAGATCAAATGCTCAAGCAATGTCTAGTAGAATGCAACCTTATTGGCGACTTATTTTTTTTGATAAGGTAAATAGTTTAACCTTATGGCAACTTATAAACATAATATGCAGCCTACATCTGCTGAATATACTATGTACAATCCTTTTCCTGCAACTTTCATAGGCCTTTTTCCCCTTCTCAATTCAGCCACTTTAGGTCTTACAGGTTATTGATAAGACAACTACCCAGTGTAATCCTACAAGTGGGGTCTAGGGAGTGTGGGGTGTATGCAAACCTTACCCCTACCTTTGTGGTGTAGAGAGGGTGTTTCCGATAGACCCTTGGCTCAATAAAAATGTTGTTCAAAACAGGCTTCAAAACACAAGAGTAACAAAGTTGTTTTAGCATAAATCAACAACCTTTATAAGGTCCACCATCATCTAGCATAAATTTCACTTTACTTGAGTGTATATGCTAAAATGGTCTGAACAGTCTCATAAGCAAATAACATGGGTTCCTGGTTTTTTTACAAAAAATAAGATCGAAAGTGTTGGTAGCAAGATATAGGCGAAATGGTATGATGGACCCTTGTACTTGTATCAATTTGTATTCTGGACCCTTTTACTTAATCATTTGTCAACTGAACCCTTAGACTCAATAAAACACAATTTAACAAATCCCTCTGACCATTGACCACACTTATGTGGCATTAAAATGTCTGAGTTGGCAAAAGTGTGCAACTTCACGCTCCTTTAGGCGAGTGAATAACTTTTTTTTTTTAACGCCAATATGAATTATTGATAGGCAAAGGCACCACAATACATGTCCGTATATATTGGAAAGGACCAAGTGCCCCATCCTGATTCATTCAGTGAACATAGAAACATCCCAAAAGTTAGCAAAAACGTAACTATTTGGGTTAGGAGAGAGTTTTCATCAACAGATCCAAACTCTTAACCCTAGAAAATCAACCATGTCTTCCAAGCAAGGTGGAAAAGCAAATTTTTGGGTTAAATTTTATTTATTTTTTTAACAGATCAAAGTCTACATAGTAGATTGAACAATAACTCAAGAAAATTGGAAAATTGTTAAAATCAGATTAAACATCATCAAAACTTTCTTCCAACAAGTGATAAATAAAGTTGCCAAACTCATCAATCATAGCTACTTTTCTTAATAACAATCGGGCAACTTCCGAATAGGATCCAAAACAGCATCAAATCAAATGCCTCTTCACTGGTCAGCAGGCAAACTTTTAATAATGTCAGAATCACCTGGGTCAATAATACTGTACTCCAACCGTTGCCAACATAGCATAGTACTCTATCTCAGACTTCCTGATAGGAGGACAGTTGTTGGCAATGATACCAAGTTTTGCTTTGGAGCTTCTAATAGTCTTGAGAACAGTTTTGTATCCCAATGGTCATGGCGGTGAAGAGGTTTTTCGGCCAGATCTAGTGATGGTTGGAGGCGGAAAGGAAATGGTGATGGTGTGCGGCGGAGATGAAGACAGGTGAGGGAGAGAGTATATGTGATTTCGCTGGCAAAAGTGGTGACGACGCCAGCGATGGCTTCTCCAGTAGATGTTGGCCGTGAACAGAGAAAATGAGGAGAATCAGATGTATGAAGGTTTACTATAAGAATAAATTAAAATTTTATTATTTTACCTTTTATTAAATAATTTTGGTTAATAATTTTAAAAAAAAGTTATGAAATTTATGACATGGCACTAATATATATGACGTGGATATGACATGTCATTTATGTAAAGGAGAGTGAGCTACACACATGGGTGGAGGGGCTTAAAAGTATCATTTTAATTGAGTCTAAGGGTTCAATTGACAAATGGTTAAGTAAAAGGGTCTTGAATACAAACTGATACAAGTATAAGGATCCATCAGACCATTTCGCCCAAGATATATACAAGGCACTGTCATAGTACGGGATCAACTTAGAAGTATCAAGTAGGGAGTCGACTATATGTCAGTCCTATAACAGATTTTCATGGTATGAGATATTCTTTTGTAAGGTAAATAATTTTATTTATATTGGAACAACTCCTGTATACACGTAGTATCCAAAAATTGATTGAATGTACAAAATATGGTACTCTTTTTTTTAGGTATACAAAATATGATACTCTATGGAAGAAACCCAATATTCTGTACAAATACAAGCAACTAAAACAACAAGCTTTTCACCTTCCATCACATACCAGGTGACTGGTGGTTGCCAAAGGCTACAAGGAAGATGTTTCCAAGAACAATAAAGGCAGTGGCTACCAGTACACTGCAATACGAAAGATATTTATCAGACTGTAACTTGTATAATGAGGATAATAAGTACCATACATCAGCAATCAATTCTATGAATTGCTGGTAGTCTATACTCAGGTCCTTATTGATTTTAATAGAAGAAATTTAAATGTTATCTTACTTGATTGTCACTGTTTTGTTCAAAACAAAGTAGGCAAAAGCTATGTTCGAGACAAATTGTATAGATCCCAAAGCTGCTAGAAGTGACTGCCAAAGAGGAAACACCAAGATGATAAAGGAAAAAACAAAATACACATCATCCAGAAAGGGTAAATTTTGCTGCTAATGCACTGAAACTGATACTGTGTAAAAAACAACAGATAATGCATCATTTAAGGAGATGCGCAGGAAGAATAACTGTTTCAGTTTTGACCCTTTTATTCTAATCAACTAAAGCAACACCATGCGTGATGTGTTGAAAGAGTGAGAAAATCAGAGATGAGAGCGGAAAACTAGTCTTGATAGTTTGTACACCCAATCTTGTATTCAGTCGTACATCCAACAGGTTACATCCTTGTAATCCATCTGACAACATGCTTGTGCCCAACCATTAGACTTCGCATAAGCATGTTCATTAAATAAAAACTGAAGCCTTTTTCCTTTTTAGACCAATCTCTTTCTATTTTTTCTTTATCTAAAAGTAGCAACATCACTACAAAGTTCACTTACTTGTGTTGAAAAACAAGCTAAGAAGCTATATGTAATATGATTTTACCATTACGATTTACGCTACAAAATGGAAACGAAACCCTTTTGGCTGGTGATATCTTTTATATGCATGTAGATTTATATTTTAAAAATACAAATTAAGTCATGCATGATGTACTTCATAAATTAGTCAAAATGACAAACAGATAGTGTTGAACTGCATGAACCACCGGATAAATGTGATATTTTGCATAATGTCTGGCAATTCCCCTATCAAGGAACAATTTTGCGCTTATTGTTAAGTGATTTTTAATCAATTTGAGGATGAATCTCATGGTTGTGTTTTTTATGCATGGGAAGAAGGATAGATAAAAAGTGGTAATGAGAAAGCAAAAAGGAAACATTAGACAATGAGAACAGAGTGAGAAAAAGGGATGTCCCACTGAGCCTGCAACCGCAGACAAGAGTTCCAAGTAGTGCATCGACTGCAGCACCTTAATTACCGACTGAGGACTGCCAAATTGAAGTGCTGAAATTGATTCGAGCTAGCATTCAAACTGAGATGGAAATTGTGACTGCAGCTCTCGTTTCCTTTTTTTTTCTTTTTTATCAGGGCCATTGTGACCTCAACTCTCTAACAGCAAGCCTTAAATAGTCATCTTTTGATTCTTAAGATCTAAGCATTTTTATGGAGAATAACTCTTGGGCTTTTTCTTCGATACGAAGAATATTTTGATGGATAGTTTTCATCTACATATGTTTTGCGTTGTTCTTGGATATGATTTGTAACTAAACGTTCTAGCTAGGATTGTGATGAACCATAATGCTTTCGTTAAAGTGATTTGATTCTTTCAATCTTGTTCGTACTTGGATGAAGGTTCATTTATTCAATCTTGCTTTGTATTGTTTCTTTTGATGACCCTTGCTTTGTATCATTTCTACTTGTCTGATCAACAAGGTGCTCAATATTAGGTTAAATAAGGTGCTCAATATATCTTTTGAAAAAGGTACAACTTTTTGAAAATCTTAAGTTTTTAATTCATCTCCTTCATAATTAATAGTAAAATAGTAAACTTACTATGTCAATCATTGCTTTCTTAATATGTGTGTCAATTCAAAAGTGGACAAGTAATTAGGGACAGAGAGAGTACCATTTCATGGGGAATCAGTTAGTCGGTATTCTAAAGCAAAAAATGAAAACCAAAAAAGGAGGTTAAATTAAATCAAAAAACCTTTTTTTATACGGAAAAGAGTCAAAAATACCAAACTATGTGAAATTGAACAAAAAATGGCCTCTGTTAATAGTTTGGCCAAAAATGCCCTTATTGTTAATTAATTGAGTCAAAAAAGTCATTTTTGTGATAAAACATATTGTATCTTATCATTTTAAACACATTTTTCCAAATAAAAATAATGTTTTTGAAGGACCCATTTCTTGTTTCTTAATTTTAAAATCCCTTTACTAGTAAAAAGCGGCAAGTAACTACTTTTCATTTCAATCTCGTTTTATCAATTAAAATCAAATAATGTCATTTATTTTTTAACCTGTAATATAGGTCGTATATATAAGATCATAATAACCCATCATTAGTTTCGTTTATATAATGATAACAAAAAATAAAAAAATGAAAATTATAACATTGTTTCAAATCACAAAATATCTTTAAAATATCAATGATGGGGTTATTATTGTTGACCTTTAATTCATTTTGAGTTTAAAATCAAGGAATATATTGGCTAATGCTTATCTTATTTCAAATCGAAAAAGATTAAGAAATAAAAAAAATTCATATTTTATCAAGAAAAAAAATTATCATTACCTATATGAAAATTAATGGTGGGGTTACTTGATCTTATATATATATACACATATATACATATATTATCAGTTTAAAAAGGCATGAGGTTATTTAGTTGTAATTGATAAAACGAGATTCAGAAGAAAAGATCTATTCTATTTTTCTTATTAGTTAAAGGGATTTTATTTTTAAAAAAAAAATTATCATTAAAAAGGGGAATTTTCAAAGAAACGAAACAAGAAAAATGTTCTTTAAAAACATCATTTTTATCAGGAAAAAGAATGTGCTAAAAAGAAAAGAAACAATATCTTTATTAGGAAAAGAGCATTTTTGGCTGAATTAAGTAACAATAGGGGCATTTTTGGGGTCAAACTATTAACAACGTGGGCATTTTTGGACCAAACTATTAACAAAGAGCATTTTTGTTCATATCACTTAGATTAAGGTAGGGGTAAGGATGCGTACATACCATCCTTACCGAACCTCTGGGATTACACTAGTATGTGTTAGTTGTCGTTAACATAGGTTAAGGGCATTTTTTACCCTTTTTCAGTCTTTATAAATAAATCAAAAAACATTTTTACTCAACACAGAATCATTTTCAACAGATATTACCTACGAGGCTTCTTCCTCAAATAGATTATCAATCACACCATCTCACAAGCTTGTCTACAGTAAAATGAAAAGGAAAATGCAAAGAATTGCAGCAAGAACACTCAATTTGATTTGCCTCTTATTCTATGGATGTTGGACCTTTTCTGAAAGAGATTCAGTGAAAGAAAAAGAAATAGGAATAAGTTGTGTCGGTTGGGTTATACCCTAAACCTTACGCAACAGTAACTCAATTGTTTTACACCTCAACATAACATTAGGCAAGTTGGTTGTAACCTCCCCCTCTCCCTCTCCCCTGATCAATGTTGTCAAAAATGTGTTTAAGCCCTGAAGTGAGGCACAAAACATGGTGAGTGCTACACTTCAGTGTCATTATTAAGGCTCTAAGACATATTTTTCCTAGCCGCTCCGAAAGAGGCTGGCACTAAACAATTGATATCTCACTTATCATAATATTTTTTTAAAAATTTATCCATATATTTATAACTAGTAAAATTACCCGCGCCTCGCGCGGAAATTTAATATGACGGGATTTATAAAATAATACTTAAAGCCTATCGATCATTAAAACTAAAACACTATATTATCTTAGATACAAGATTACGTAGTAACGAACATTAATAATGTAAAGGAAAATAATAATTATAACATCTTATCATTTATACTTCAATCAATCATCTTTAATTTTATTTTATAATTTATCCTTTTGCTTCTAGGAAGTGGTACTATTTGATATTTTGGGGAATCAAATGAACATCAACCTGAGATATTAAATTTTCTAATAAATAAAAAATCGTTGGTGAAAGGATAAATAAAATTTTAAAGGCCGAAAAAAGTGAAAAAATATTCTAATTCTATTGTGTAGAAAGTTCAGCCCTACCTCTTGCTTTACATATATCATTTTAAAGTTCCTCATTCAAATGTATCAGAAGTAATTATTAAAATGGAAAATTAAAGAGGTATCAAATTGGACAACAATTCAACTTATTATATATACTTGAAAGGAAAAATTATTACACAAAACTATTCAGTTTGTTTGGGTGTTCTTTAAAAATCAACATACCGCAGTGATGAAGTTCAATTTGATACACTTCTATTCCAATCGCAGTGTCGAGAAACCCTTTTATTACTACAAGAAAAGTATTTACAACTTACAGTAAACTTGAGAATTTGTCCATACTTCATATTGAATATTGGGAATTAATTTATTGTGTAGTTATCTATGTATTTGGGATTAAAACAAGCTCCAGTCTAGTCATATTCCTCTATAGGTCATCTGGCATATCATTGAACCCATGTCAAAAGTTTATTAATTATTGTCTTCTTTTTCTAGTTCACTTCGCACATCAAGGTGAGATAAAGTTTTTAAGGTCTATATGTCCTTACAATGGCATACCAAATTTGAATTTTGTCTTCCAGAGATGGTAGTGTAGATCTTTAAGGAAATTTTTTTATTGTACCTTCAACAATTTTAGTAGAGAAAACTTGTGTAAATACTCAATTAACGTATGTTATTTAATTTGTACTAACAAATACTTATAACAATAACTTTGTAGAAACATAAACAACATAGTTTAAAACATGTACTCAAAAACAGCAATTAATAACGCATAAATTAATAACTGTTAAAAAACATACCAGGATCTGTAACAACAGAATGAAACAGAAAGGAAAAATCGAGCCCACTGAATGTACAGTGTCTCCTTAAGGAAATTATTCCCCTCTAGTACCCGAGGTTTAAAGGAATAGATCCTCTCAGGATAGAACGATTTTATTCACCAGTGTATTGATACAAAAACAATGGTGTGAGTGAACCACTCAACAGGAGTAAAGTACACGAATATTTAATTGTGCAGAAGAAGAAAAAGTAGTTCAAATTTTTTGTTGTTTTAAAATGAGAGGAAATCCCTCTATTTATTGACAAAATATAGTAGTGTGAACAAATGTTTATTGTGCCATATCAGAAAGGTCACGACTCTTTGAAAAAGTTACAACCCTTCGAAAAGGTGACAACCTTCCATAAAAGTTATAACTTTTCATAAAAGTCGCAACTCTTCATAAAAGTCACAACTTTTCATGAAAGGGGAAGGCTAGTTTTGGAAATAAATAAATTTAAAAGGAAATCCTGACTTGTGGTGGCACCACGTAGGCGGGCCTAGGGTTCTCTTTTATATAAATATATGATGATTCATGCTTATTAGTATTAGTCCCGGACGTCTTCTCAAAAAACATTATTAGTCTTGGACTAAACATATATATTAGTATTTTTTTTTCTCAATTTACACCTTTTTACTTTAAAGCCCTTTATTAGCGCTTGGTGCTTAAAGCCCCAATAGACCTTAAAGCTTTTTTGTGATTTTCGCTTTTGATAACACTACCCCTAGTTTACCTACTTTTCGTGCCCAAAGTCAACACAGCCCACTAAATTTGAAGACAAACTAGACAAGAACCAATAAGTACGGACCTGAGCAGCATATCCAAATGAAACGAAATTGAGACAATTTCCTATAGCAAAGAATAGAATACCTGTGTAAAAGATAACACCATCAATACACTAAAATGGGATCAGTACTTGTAAAGAGACAAACTCAAAAGCAATGCTTACCAACTCTCCATGTTTGGAAGTATATAATTGGCTTCATTGTAGACTTTACATTTGTTACCTCATTACCCAGCACAGAGTGCTTCTCCCTCTGAAATATTTATGATTCATTAGAGCTACTAAAGAAAATACAAGTCGAGCCTCTGGTGACAGAGGATAACAAGAAAAGAAAGAAAAGAACAAAAGAATATCAAAATACAGCCATACCAATAAATCATTACGCAAACCTCTCATAACATGCGACAAAGAAGAACTCAAAAACAAAATGCAGATGCTCTTACAAGATTATACTAATTCCAACAACTGAACAAATGGAAGTGAACACTTCTACACCAACCTATGCCTCCTTGTTAGATAACAAGCATGTCTCCGTTATATTGATGTCAAGCATATTATTCGTTGAAGAGCTTCTTAAATAATTCATCAGCGGGAGATTTTCCGTGGATAATGACTCATTTTTTTCCAATTTATTTGGCACACTTTTCATTTGAGATGGTACAATATGGTTGACAATTGGCATCATTCTATTTGTATGTAAGTTTCAAGATTTAAATACAATAAACTATTGGCTAGGTGATACTTCTTCTTGTCTTCTTTTCCCTGTCGGAAGAAGTTCCTTCTCAGTGCATCTATTCTTTTACTTACACTAGCAAGTATTGGAAAGATAGACATCAAATAAGAAAGTAAAGTGTCCGGTTCACTATTAATTAGTATCAATCTACCACCCCTAGATAGGTATTGGCTCTTCAAATTTGTTTATCCTTGTTCATTTCTCCACATTCCAAATCCTTGTTGATTTACTTTTAGTTCCCAAAGGCATTCCAAGGTAAGTTGTTGGCATCTCTCCCACCTTACCCCCAAGTCTGCTTGCAAGGTTCTCTATCTCATCTACTGTGTTGATAGGGTATATGAAACTATTTTCCCAGATTAGATGCAACCTAGAGACTGCTTCAAAAATAATAAAGATAACCTCAAAATTAGGATTTATTCCTCTACTGCCTCACAAAATATCAAGGTGTCATTTGTATACCGAAGGTGTATTACCTCCAAACTATTTTTCTCTCCCATTTGGAAACCTTTGATCCATCCTTTCCTCTTCGCCTTATTCAATAGGTTGTTCATTCCTTCCATAGCTAATATGAAGAAAAAAAAGAGGCAAGGGATCACCTTGTCTCAGACCTCTCTGAGATGGGGAAAACCCATTAGGTTCCCTATTGATTAATATTGAGAATTTGACTGTGTATACATTGTGATATCCATTTGATCCACCTAGGACCAAACCCCATTTTCTCCAGCAGTGGTAATAAGAACTTCCAATTCAGATGGTCATAAGCCTTCTGAATGTCCAACTTGCAAACAATTCATGGCTTCCTACTACCTTGTCTAGAGTCCACATATTCATTTGTAACTAACACTACATCCATTATTTGTCTACCTTTGATGAAAGGTCATTTGTTGTCTATCAACCAAACCATGAATTACCTTCTTCGGCCTTTCTGTCAGAAGCTTGGCTATGATCTTGTACACTCCCCCAATTAAGCTTATGGGTTTGTGGTCATTTAGCCCTTTTGCCCCTGCTTCCTTTGGAATCAATGTTACAAAGGTAGCTTTCATACTTCTCTTTTTTTGATGATCGTGGTTCCAGGCCAGCGTTCGCGCACCTTGACTAATTTCACTTGAAACCTGCCACCTCCCACCAGCAACAGGTACCAAGAAATTATATCCACCAAGGCTAGGACAGATGGAAAGAATCACCTAGTATTTTTTGTCTCCACTGAGTTTTGAACCTAAGACATCAAGGTTCTCAACCAATTCATTGACAATTAGGCGACCCTTAGGTGCATTTCCATACTTCTTTTTAAGAAATCCTTCTCATGAAAATTTTGAATTGCTGCTACAAGCTCCATTCTGATAATTTCTCAACACTACTTAAAGAACTCCATAGAGTATCCATTAGGTGAGGTGCCTTGTCCTCTACACAAGCTTTAATGCTTTCCAAAATCTCCTGGAATTCAAAAGGTGCCATCAATAACAAGTTCTTCTTATCAATAATTTTGGGACAGTTTTCCATTTGTAGATATGGTCTTCATTCCTCTGTTTCTACGTATAGTCAAAGTATGAGACTATCTCTGTCTTCATCTCTTTTGGATCCTCCACCATAACCCTACCCACCTTCAACTTGTCAGTGGTATTGAATTTCCTAAGGACATTTTCAATTTTGTGGAAAAAGCTTGTCTTCTTATACCCGTATTTTAGCCATGTTGCTCTGGATCTTTGTCTCCAAACAATCGCCTCCTTCCTTATTATGTCTTAAAATTCCATTGTGAGAGATAATATGGAGGCAATATTCTCCTACTGCAAAGCTCTGTTCTCATGTATCTACTCTATTGCATCTAGTTGAGCCAAGACATTTTGTTTTTGAGTCCCTAAGTTCCCCTATATTGTCTTACTCCATTCCTTTAGTTTAATTTTTAGAGCTCTCACTTTTGCCATTAGAATAAATACAGGATTGCCCTCATAATTGAATAAGTCCCACCAATCCTTTACCCTCTCATTGAAGCCTTTTGGCTGCAGCCATCACTAGTTCTCAAACTTGAAGTAAGATTTTAATTTTTTCCGTTCTCCACACTATAGCATAATGGGAGCATGATCTAAAACTATTCTTTGTATTATAGATTGTTTGATGTGTCCGAAGATGTCATCTATTTCATAAGAGATGAGAAATCTATCCAATCTTGCTGCACTTACATGTCTATCACCCCTCTTCCATGAATACTTTCCCCCTTCCATATCAAGTCTACTAATTTATGTCCTCAATGAACTTTGAAAGTTTGTCATAACTTTATTGGTTCTCTTGTTCCCCTCTTCTTACTTCATGTTCCCCTCTAATATTGGACGCACTTATCACCCCTAAATAATCTTGCTTCATATATGTGTAATATGACTTACGGCAAACATTGATCAACTTCAACGTGTCCTCCATCCAACCATATTGTTATCTCGTAAAATCAAAAGTGTTTGAGTCACTTCTTATGCAGCCATGTTATCAACCCGCATAACCAAAGTGTATCACAATTCCATTATTAGTCCAACAGTATTGAGTCACTATTATTTGCTTTAATACTTGCATTTAAGATTGTTGGATAGATTTAGTAAGCCAAAAAGAACATGTGTTGTCCATCTCTCTCATCAAAGTTTGTACAGAAATGAAAACTAATGCCTAAGTAGATAATATCACATTAAATTCAACACTGATGCATCATGAATACTTCTTACTGCGTCCAATCAATGATTGCAACAAAAAGAGAAACCCATAAATAGACAGGTGTAATGGGAATGGAAGTGTACAAACAAACAAGTTATTTGTATAAAGTCATCCATCAACTCAAAGGTACCATTTGGAATCCTACTTCCTTCCATTACAAAAAAAAAGAGAGCGAAGAAACAATAGTAAAAGTGAACCATGCTATATTAAATGAGAGTATATCCCCTTTGTAGCACCACGTCTTGCATTCCATATTTGAGCATGAATTGCGAGACTTTTTTTTTCCTTCTTAACAAAAAAAAGAGACAAGTGTTGCATTGCATGCTCAAATATGGAGGCCCCAATTATTTTAATTTGGCGTGGACATGGACACTATACTTCACCAGAATTAGACTTTGACCTAATCAATTTCCTCTTTTCTAAGTTAAGCAATTATTCATTTGCCTACACTTTAAGACAACCAATGTGAGCACAAACTAATGGAAGAGATCAGGAACATCAAAGCACAGGGCAGATATTTCTGTAATGTGGAACATCAAAATAAAGGTTAGAAAGTACCTCATCATGACCTAACTTAAGGAGGTTGGTTCCAAAGTTAATGGCAATGCTTCCAAACAAGTTGATAACGGCTCCAATTACCCACTCGCCCATGGATGGAAGAGATCAGGAAGAGCCTCAAAGATTGTTCAGAGTGAAGTGAGTAGTGTTTTTGCAACTTTGGTAGACTTTCGAGGAGCAGGAGCATCACCGCCGAAGATAATCAGATCCGTGAGGCTAGGAACTGTAAATAGGCAGACACGGTATGGGAAAGCGGAAAGGTGATTATATAGAAAAAGAGATGGGCAGAAGATCATAATGTAAAAATAATGAAAATGAAATTGAGGAGGAGCTGAGAAAGTTCACCTAGAAAGGGGGACCGGCAGGTTAAAAGCGGCTATGTATTGCGTGAAATTTGAAGGAAAGCGGATCAAACAATGAACTTCATTCTTCCTTCTTGTAATAATGAGATATCAAATTTATCTTTGGATTTATATCTAACCCTAAAAATGATATTTGAAGCTTTAACATACAGAGGGAGTTGACAAATTTGTTCAAAGATGATGGCGATGGACTGTCTTGCGTTCCTGGCAAAGTATTGTTTTCTGAAGAAAAAAAAATACCCCTACAGCCATGCCATTTCTCAATTAAAAAACAGGCTGTGGTTGAGGGGTCCATTTTTCAGCGTGACGACTTATCAACCCTTCAGGAGTTGCCCCTGCCCTGCCTGTTAAATGATTGTCGGTCGGTAAAGACTCTTCATTTGGTGCTCAACAAAAAATGATTACTCCAACTACAGTTTTCAAATTGAAAGTACGGAATTGGGCTCATAAATATCACTAATCTACGGAAAAAGCTTATAAAAAGAGTAAACTATATAAATCCCACTACTTTATACTATAATTACTTAGAATCTCGATAGATTTTTAAATTATTTGCTATATCACTTTTTTTCAGTCAGATACATAAATCAAAAGTGGTTAGATACATGTATCTACCATAATTAAAGGGAAGAGATACATTATTTAATTAATTTGAATGGAATGTTGTAACTTAATTCCACAATTAAAGGATTAAAATATGGGATGTAACAAACCATGAATTAGGTGGATTAATTGATATCAAATTGTTATAGCTTTCTGAAAAAGGACTAAATCGCATAGATTAACAGATCTAGCGTTTTAAACTTTTTCGTCTCTTCTTCGTTTCATTCCCTTGAAAACTGAATTTTCAAAGTTATTTTGTCCGAATGGCGAATATAACTATATTGTTACGACATTCGGGTTCGTAGATCTCCGAAAGCGATTACGCAAATTATAGAATTGATGAAATATTATTGAGAGAGTATGCAACCTACAATGATCTAGTCGATGGTATTTCAACACAACTAGGGATCGATTGTTCACGCAAAAGAATGGAGATAAGATACTGGAAGGCAATGTAACTCCAATGGACATTCGAAATGAGATGGGTATGAGGTTTTTATGGAATTGAAAATACGTCAATCCAATTGTGGTTTGTATCCATTATGCATAACAATGGAAGAGCAAAATTTTGGATGCAGCAACAATGGTGAAGTATCTTTTGACCAAGATACATCCATGGTTGAAGTTGGAGGTGACGTTGGAACTGTATATGTAGTAGCTCTTGCAGATAATCATAGTGTAAATGCGTTAAGCGTTTTGGATAGTAATTCAGATCATGTTATTTGTGATCGTAGCCACAAAGTAGTTAAAATCAAGCAGTTGTATAAGGACAAGAGTACTATCGTGGCTGTAATGCAAAAATATGTTATAGACAATTGATTTCAATTCAAGGTTTTAAGATCAGACAAGAAGATGTTAGTCATATTTGTTATTTTGTTAGATACATGATGTGCACGTTATTTGTGTATTATAGAAGCATGAAGAAATGTGTCATAGGTTAGTGTATCTCGATCAAATAAAATGTATCTTGAAAAAAATATTGAAAAGTAATAAATATTTTTGTAACATGTATATTTTATAGTGTGTATCTCGGAAAGATTATGTAGACATCATTGTTAAAGTAAAAAGATCGTTGAAGAGTAATAAAGGTTTTTGTAGCATTAATATTGTGTTGCTCATGTGTCTTAGATAATAAAGTAGTATAGATACATGCAAAAAATTTCATGATTTATAGTGCGTATCTCGGACAAATGAAGTGTATCTCGAAAAATGAAGTGTATCTTTATATATAATTTAGTTTATAGAAATGTGTCATAGGTTAGTGTATCTCGATCAAATAAAATGTATCTTGAAAAATATATTGAAAAGTAATAAATGTTTCTGTAACATGTATATTTTATAGTGTGTATCTCGGACAAATAAAGTGTATCTCAGAGAGATAATGTAGACATCATTGTTAAAGTAAAAAGATCTATTGTTGAAGAGTAATACAGGTTTTTGTAGCATTAATATTGTGTTGCACATGTGTCTTAGATAATAAAGTAGTATGGATACATGCAATTTTTTTCATGATTTATAGTGCGTATCTCGGACAAATGAAATGTATCTCGGAAAATAAAGTGTATATTTATATATAATTTAGTTTATTGTTAAGTTCATTAAGTTGTATCTTATATAATTAAACATGTATCTGTTAGCCTCAACGATTATAACTGAGTGCCTTTGTGTGCAACTACTTTTTGGGATGTATGTCTGAGGAGTGCCAATGGATATTCAAATCATCATGTTTGAATAAGACAACTTTATTTCGAGTTAGATGTTTCAATAGAGAGCATACATGTCCGTTAAAGGATAAAGTGTGCTCACAGCGTGAAGCAACAGTTGGTTTGATATCTGGAATAGTTGCTCCGAAATATGTGAATCATCAAAGAAAGCACACACCAAAGGACATCCAAGAAGATGTGAAATGCGAATTGGGAGTAGACATTAATTACATGAAGGCATGGCGTTCGAAAGAAAGAGCTATCTGAACGATTAATTGATTCTTGGCATTTTACAACCATTTTAATTGGATCGTTCCTAAACTTAATTCTACTCACCGCTCAAATGTTGGAAGATGAATAGTCAGAACCTGCAACCATTGCAACATTGTTAACGAAAACATACAAATAAAAATGAGCGACCATTAAAATAGTATGAAGAACTAACAAATTCAACCAGTGAAAAAAATCCTAAATTTGGACTTTAAAACTACTACATCTGTGAATTAGATACATTAAAATGGTGTCAAACAAAAATACATCAACCAAAAAAAAATGATTACTTTACCTCTATATATAATGCTGCTTATGTAGAGTTGGGTATGAAATTCTTACATCCAAAATATGCATTGAGTAGGTTGAGAAGAAGGGGTAATGGAAGATGAAGCATAATAACGTGTAGGTGTGGGTAGAGATACAAAGGAGACGTGTGACTGGGGAGGGAAACAATGGTGTTGGAAAGAGAGAAATTTATTTGAATTGTAAAAAGTCCCAATAATTAAGGAAGTATAATGTTAGGATAATTATTAATTACCACTTTTAATAGGATTGTGTATCTGGTTATATTTTCTAAAATATACGGTATATTTATTAAAAAATGGTATTATAAGTAATATTTTTAAACTAGTGGGAATATATGTATTTATGGTATGAAAGTATGTCTATATAGGTAGTTTTTCCTTATAAAAAATCCTTTTTTCACTTTTGGATTAAAAAATACATTTACGCTTTATTTGGATGGTTATTATATATTATTTCATAATATATCCTAATGATAGATAGTATTATTTTCTGTCATTATATAATGTCACACATTCATAATTTAAATAATAAACCTACAAAAATTTGTAAGTTATAGAGTAGAGCTATTATGAAAAGGTAAGGAAAATGATAAAATAGAGTTATTAAATAATAAGTAAAGATAAATAGAGAAGAAAATATCATGGTAACAATGCGATCACACGAAATGGTTATTTTCATCGTTACCTAACTATGAACTTAAACGATACAATAGAATTTAAGTAACAATCAAAACAAACATTGTATTTAAACTAAAAATACAATGCAATGGGTAACAACCATCCAAACAAGGTGTTTAAAGTTTGTTTTTGGGTTCAAACATACCCCTCAAACTAACAAATAACTCTTCAAAAAACCATGTGGCACTCTCTAATTAGTCCAACATTTTAATTCAAAATAATTAAAATCCACCCAAGTTTTAAAATTGAAACCCTTGAATCTCAATGATCCGTTTTCAACCTAAAAAATTAAAGGATACATTCTTTTTCTTCCTAAAAAATCATCGATCTACGTTCTTTACCTCGTGTGAGTCTGTCACGACCCGATTCCTCGAATCATGATGGCACCTACTATAACCCACCAGTAGGTAAGCCAACCCGGAACAACAAGTAATGGGTCTGAGGGCAGAAACAAGAGTAGGCAAAATTTAAGATAACAACATAACCAGGCGGAAGCACACCAAACATATATACAAATAAAGATCCCTCCCAGAACCTGGAAGTCACTAGTACAGAGCTACTAACAAAACGAGTACAAGTCCCAAAAGTGGACCACAGAGACTGGATTGTCTCGAAGGGTAAAAGACAAGTTTATATACACAGATAGAGACTGAAATAGTACAAAACATCGTGTGCTCACCCCCGTCTCTAGATCAGACTACTCCAAACTGGATCAACGACGGCCACTGGTGCTCGGACCTGCATCACGAAACAGATGCAGAGCGTAGCATGAGTACCAAAACAACAGGTACCCAGTAGGCATCATAGGCCGACTGAACTTGAAAAGTAAAGGCAATATGAAAAGAAGGAATATCTCAAACCGAAGTCAAGAACTAAAATCTAACTATCAATGGAATGCACACGAGTGTAGAAAGAACTAACTAAAGTAATCTATAAGCTAACTACACCTAACTGGACCCCCATAAGCCCAGAAGGTACACTCGTGCGCAAGTTAAATGAAAACCTGAACGGACTCTCATAAGCCCGACGAGTACACAGAATAACAATAACTAAAGAGAATTGCATATAAGAACCCAAGAACGGAGATCATCAAACCAGAACATCAACCCTAATTAGTAGAATATGACAGTACGGAGGCCGGACCTCAAACCGGATGCTCACCAGACGTACCTAAGTAACAAATCACAAGTATCAAGTATCTGAGGCTGGAACTTTAACCAGATGCTCACCAGAAGTACCCAAGTAACCAATCACAAGTATCAAGTATCTGAGGTCAGAACTCGAACCGGATGCTTTATATAAGTATCTTGGCAATAGAGGTCGGACCTTAAACCGGATGCTCCATATAAGTATCTGGGCAATAGAGGCCGGACCTTAGACCAGATGTTGTATAATGGTGCCAATGTAGCTGCTGAAAGAGTCCTAATCGATCCACGCTCATAAATGTCCGTGGAACGTTGTCCATACGTAGCCAATCAATGTAATTCCTTGGAACCGAATCGAAAATCAAATTCAAATCGCAAAGCAGAATTAGCGTCGCCGACGTAACTCGTGAAGCCGTAACATCGGGGAAAATAAGGATAACTAAAGTCGGAGAAAACGTATCGACTAGCTAAGGCCCAAACTATCAGACTCAAGTTTGCTACACCAGTCTACATGGATCTAAGCCGATCGAGCGACGTCGGGGTAAAACTAAGGCCTATCGGATCCGAATCATGTATTTCTAAGGCAGGCCCTAGTCAAACCTGAACTAAGGCCCAACATGCTTCAAATAAACAGTAATTGAGCATGCAAGCACTTCACATAGCGAGGAGGGTCAATTAATAACACAAAGCATGCTCACAGTTACCCGATAATTCTCGAAATAGGGCGAAAACATGATTTCTAAACACCTATGCATGATTCAATAACTACCAACCCAAATCCCAACTAATCAACATGCATTCACACTCTCAAGCTCAATCTAAGAGAGGGAAACCGTAGCCTACCTGTAGGCCGATCACATGCGCTCCAAAATCACTTCTCCGAAGCTTTTCCTTTCTGAACGTCCTCGAAACGTTGCCCCGCTATCAAAAATAGAGTCACAACGTTATTACGATCGTTTAGACACCAAAATCACAACAAACGGAGACGAGTCAATTTTGGGATCAAAACGGGAATCGTGGGACAGCGCTGAAAATTTCGGAATTACCCCAAAAGTAGGTTCTTAACAGCTCCCCGAATTTGTGTTCCAAAATGGGACACAATTCAGGACTTGAAAACCACACAATATCAACATGCAACCAAAACCCAATTTTTCTCAAGAACTAGAAATGGGACAGCAGCTGAATCAATATATTTACCAGAGACTGGAGGTCTACAGTGAAATGCGACAACACCACGACGTTCTCCTCGAAAAACCACTCAAGATAGTCTCAAAAATCACTGAAATCAGACCTAAAATGACTGAGAAAACAAGTCTCAAAAATTTCCAAAATCAAGCTCACAAAAAGAGTCGTGGCAGCAGGTATTTTGTGAAATATACCTCGAATGGGGACCTCAAATCAGATTCCGAGCTCACCAACCAGTGGTCCTCGAAAAATCTCACAACTTTGCCTTTTGAATCGCCCAGATCGGACCTGTATAGCTCAAGGTATCGCACTTTTAAAATGAGGAATAAAGCTAAGTTGGGGTTTTAAAAAGGGCGAAACCGGTCGCTAAAACCCAATAACTGGTCGTTAAAGGACCAAACTCTGGTCGCTAAAGTGCTGCACCAGATCTCAGATTTGGCTAAATTCGAAGTCTCCGACGGGATGTTCGAAATTCGTTCGGAACCTGATAAAATTAAAACAAATATGCTACCCTACTAAAATCAACATTTCAGACTCAACGGCGCAGTCAAATTTTTCATACGAGGTCATCTTGACAAAAAGTGGGTCCCACACCCAAATGTCATTTTAACCAAAATCCACCGAGGGATTGGAATGAGTCTGGAGGCCTCGGGAGTCGAACGAAAGGTCGTTCTAGACCAAACTCAACATTCCGGAGCTAATCGCGCTGACGAAATTTTCATCCAAGCGCGTTTTCCAAGAATGTTGACCAAAGTCAACCTTATGCCAAATTTCAAAGGCTAAAACGCCTAATGGCACCGATTCACACTGAAAACCTCGGGATTCATGCCGACCAAACTACTACCCTAAAATGACCCTTCCAGAGCTGATGGAATCCTCAGAATTGGATTCCGATGTCATCTTCTTGAACTTTTGATCGAAAATGATCGTTCAAGGTTCATAAGCTCCAAAACGCTAAAACTCACACTATAACCAAACGAACAACCAGGTGACCGAAACTGTCAGTCCCAACAAGTCATAAATGACTTGGGGTCGCTACAGGAATGTTCTAAACGACACACAGAAGGCAAGACACAGAAATGACCAGGAGAGTCATTACATAATCAATCTTCAACTTTCAAAGTAACTTCCTTCTTCCTTTTCACTTTCTTGTTTTCATTTCTCAACACATTATTCAACCTCGACACTTAATCTTCTACCAATGATTCAAACTAAGTTTATGGATAGAATGTTGTTTTGAGAAACGAAAGCAGGGAAATGAGGAGGAAAACATAAGGATGAGTCACATGAGGTGGAACCTAGATCGATGATTTGGGAGGAAATAAACGTATTGTGGGGGTTGAAAACGGATCAGCATGGGTTTAGGTTTTAAAATTTGGGTGAGTTTTTATTATTTTGAAATAAAATGTAAGACTAATTAGAAAGTGGCATCTTGTTTTTTTTATAGGATGTCCCCGAAGGGACAAGTGTCATCTCGCTTTTAAAAGACTTGAATCTGACCTCAATGTATTAGTTAGTTCGAGAGGTATGTTTGAATCCAAAACAATCCTTAAGGTATTTTTAGCTCTCAAAGGTGGAAGAAGGATATTTATGAGTCTTTTTCCATAGGGTAGAAATAGTTATGACCCTTTTCCATTGAATATATTAGGCTCCGTTTGACTTTTCTCAAGAAAAAAATTACTTCATTTTAAATTAATGTTTTACCATAAAAAAATCAAATACAATGTCACATTGTATTTGAAATTTGAAAAACAACTCAAACTTATTCTCACTTTTTTGACAATTATTTATTTTCAAATTTGCCCCATTTATTTAGTTTTTATAAAAACAACTTCATATATTTTTTGTGTAGCGAGAATTCAAACTGTTAATAAGTCAAAATAAATTATCTTTCAATTTCTACATATTATTTCTCTTTACAAACTAAAAATAAGATTTCTACAATTTTACACTTGTTTTCTATTTATTATTATTGTATTTATCATCCCTAAATTTCAGATATATATATATATA
>NW_006238930.1:4273782-4300719 GCF_000226075.1 Solanum tuberosum | reverse complement strand
TATATATATATATATATATATATATATATATAGTAAATAAGTGAGTTTATTAAATTTTTAATTTGACTTATTCTCGATCTTGTTGTATCATTCATAGCAAAAGTTGATGAAATATTTATTTATGTTGATAGGATTATGTTTGTACAATTAATGAATGGGACATATGTGCAGCGGAGATTTATAAAGTGTAATAGCATGTAGTTGCTCGTATATCTATGACATTATGTCACTATCTATTGTGAAATATTATTTTTAAAAGTTAGTTAAATTGTCTTTTATCTTTCAAGTAAGGTTTTTAAGATATGAAATCTGGCTTATTGAGTATCTCTCTTTCAAATTTAGTTGTATGTTTCAAGTCAGGTTGGATGATTTGTTGGTTTTAGAAATTTGAGGTATAAACCATTTTTTTTTTAAAAGTACATTCAAATTCTAAATTCTATGTAAAAGTACGACCAAACACAACTCAAACTACAACTTCAAAAATTTCAAATAAAAATGAACAATATTTGATTTTTACAGTCAAATGCCTACTTAATCTTTTTACCCTTAAAACGATACAATTAAATCTGTACATGTAATTTAAGGACACGTCAATTGAATTGTTCAAATAATAAAATTATAACAAATTAACTAGCCAGGAATAAACGGTAAACAAATCATTGACAAATAAAGATATTAACAATATGATAATAGGGTAGTAGACAAGACAAGAGCAAGACTATTATTGAGATATGGTTCTTTTTTATAGTCACATCTAAAGTCCTATTGTTCACGAATTCAATAGTCCATTGGAGTATTCCTCTAAAGTCTAGATACTTCTTTCGCTTGAATCTAAACTTTATAAAATAAACTAATCATAGGCAGCAGACATATATATGCAAAAACATGGTTAGCGTTTAGTCTCATGAACGTCTTCCAAATATTTTTCTTATTGGTTCAATCAGTAATTTCAACAACCTTTTTCGAGTACTTAAAACAAATCGAGATTTAAACCAAACAAGCTAATGAAAAATTTTGCCCTAAAATTTTTCTCTTTCGATTAAAGAAATAGTGAATAGATTCTCAATATAATTAGAACTTCATAAATGTATTCAAACATGAAAACAAAAAGTTAAAATCCAAAGTTAACCATCCATATACCATGTGTGTCAAGATTCTATAAGAAAATCACTTCATATAATAGAATACAAGAACATCAAAGATTATAATAAAAAACATTATTTGTAACGATTGATTTGAACTTACGTATTGACTCAAATCTAAAAGAAAACAAGGAATCTTGTATTGTGAACTTTTCTCTACCCCTAAAGCTCAAAAGTCTTGCATTTAGAATTTATTTATAACATGTCCCAAAAGGTCTTGAACAGAAACATTCTTAATTAAATGAAGTCCAAAATTTTAGCATGCAGTTATGAAGCCGAAGCACCAATCACACAGATAGGCAACTACTAACTTAAAATGATACAATTGAATTTGTACATGTGGTTTACAGTAACATATATTGAATTGACTAGATAATAAAATTATAACGAATTAACTTGCGAGGAATAAATAATAAATAACTATATTTATCCTAACTCTGATGTATTTAACTGGCAAGCTACCAAAAAAGTTTGTTTTTTAATACCTACGTTGTTAAAGCTAGTAACTTTGAGTATCAGAACATTTAATACTTGTGAATCATTTTTATGCATTTTATTTAGCATTATTTTAACATAATACTACTTGTGAATGAATAATAAAACATTTTTTTCTCCTATATTGAAGTTATTAGGAGTCATTGGTTTATTGTTTTAATCATTAAACAAATCTCATGTTTAGGTAAGTTAAAAAAAATTGATATACAATTATTTTCTTATTAACGAATACATCTCATGATGTAATTTCTCACTAGTCAAAATTCAAATGGGGTCTTAAATCATCCAATTTGTGCAGGAAAATACATAAAATCCCTTTTGAATTTATCATGAAAAGTCAGTTACACGCTTAAACTATCATGGCGACATATTATACACTTTACTACTTAAAAGTGAATTTAATACCATTCTAGGACGTGTAACACCACTTTTATAATATGTGATGTATTACACTCGCTGCCACATTAGCGATACATCAACGCCATGTCAAAAATTATAATTTTTTTATATTCTTTTTTGTTTTTTCTTTTGTTAACTATATTTTACACCAATTAATTAGTAAAATTCTCTAATAATTATATCTTCATATTGCAAAGAAGAAGCTTTCTACAACGGCCGTCAAGAAAACTTTCCAAAATTCGAAGCTGATTTGTGGAGTGGAAGAATTTCTTCCATTCCAAAATGAACCACAAGAAAATTGTTACAGTTTCTTCCATTGATTGACCATGAAAATCGAGCTTCCAATTGCAAATATTTTTCATATTTGGGCATATTATTTTTTCCTTTTCTATATTCGTCATGTAGGTTTCTTAAGAGATAGGGATAATAGAAAAATAATTTTCTTCCCCTTTTCAATCGATCATTCATCTTGTTTACTCAAAAAAACTCGCCATAGCTCCGGCGACCGAGAAACCCCTAAAATTTTACCTCATTGATGATGTGAAAAAGACAAATAAAAATCCACACCTGGTACTATTTTGATTTCTTGTTGGGAGGTTTATGGGTAAAAAAAATGCGTTTTTGAATAACTCGTTATTAGATTGCTTCTTGTCACTGATGCATTTGAAGCTTATTTGGGTGTGAAGAAGATTGAGAAGGGTGGGGTATGAAGAAGAAGAAGACATGTGAGGGGTGGGGTATAAGGGAGATTATGTGTTTTTTTTTAAATTTTAATAATTATCTGACGCTCATAATTTGTTTTTTTTTAAAAAAAAATTTGCCAGGTCAATTTTAAGGGGTAAATAAATTCATTTTTAAATAGTATAAGTGTGTAATAAGTCATCATGATAGTTTAAGCGTGTAACTGACTTTTCGGTACAAGTTAAAGGGAAATTTATGTCTTTTCCTAATTTGTGCAAATATTCGCATTGTCATTCTAAGAGAGTGTTTTGATTGACTTAAAAATTGGTCACATCTATTTTTAAGTATTTGACAAATATAAAAATAACTTAAAATAAAATTGAAAATGACTGACTTTTTAAAGTTATTTTTAACTTTGTCAAATAGTTTCAAAAGCTAAAAATGACTTGTAGATTTGATCAATTTTTAAGCCAATCCAAACCAGCTCTAAATTTTTAATGTTATGTCGTAAAAAATTGTAGTACAACTTGCTTGGGTTTGAAGCTTTTGCTAGTGAAATTCATAGAGTTGAAATGTGCAGTTTAAACTCTGGCAACATTTATCCCCGAAATTAGATATCATTCGTGAAATTACCCAATTATTCATGAAGTTACCAATGATTTTTTTGTGCATTTGGAACCAGGGCCGACTCAACAAGAGTGGAGGCCTAAAGCCAAATCTTAAAGAGAGGCCCTAATATTTTGAGAAGTACTTTGTTTCTCCAATCTCTTTAATAATTTTATTCTTGACTTCACTTGCCAAATAAGTTTAATAATTCACTTTGTATATTATGTCCAAGGTAATGACTATAAATTTCGTCATGCTTATTCTTCAAATATGTTCTTGCATAACTGGATCAAATTTATTATTCATTTCAATTAGGCTTTAAAAATTACCGTTACTTTCTTGATAGATCTTTCCATTTGTTTCCCTAAATGCTAAATTATTTTTTCAAAGAATTTTGAACACGTCAATAATTCTTGACAATACATTTTTCATTGCACTTTATCGCTATCAATTTGTTCCTGCACAACTTTATCAATTGTTTTTTTACTGCAATCTCATTTCTAAATCAATACACGAGCTCATATTATTAATAATATGTTCATTCTTTACTTCATTAGACTTTGAGCTTAATACTAAGATTTCTCCAATCATTACTATCTTCAGCTAGATACTATTACAAATAATAGAAGTTTTGCTAAATAATTTACAACAAAAACAAAAAATTAATCCAAAATCTTTAGAGTAGATTAATCATTTTCTTTCTTGCTTTTCTTTGTTTACCAATTTTTGAATATAGTGTATTGTAGAAAAATGTCGTACGTATTTATCTTGTAGAAATTTTATATCAGTCATTCTAAATGGTCCTTTTTCTACTAATAGATCTCTGAATTTCGTATCTACATTATTCCATTGACTTGGATCATATATATATTTAGGGATGCAACTATTTTAAATTATTTAGGAGTTCTTGATATCGGGAACAATGTCACTATTTTTTATTTGTTAAAAATCTATCAAGGGCTCTATTTTAAGATTTATTTAATTCTTCAATAATAATTTTCTCTCATTTTGCAAACTCGGAATCATGTTTTCTAGTTGACATATTAAAAATTGAATAAATTCTAAGAACAATTAAAACAATTTACATATACTTAAGAATATCAACAATAATTTTTTTCAAGAAAAACAATAAAACCTCTTACACGTTTTATTTTTTAAAAAAATTAATATCATTTTTTAATAATATGTATATGTACTTTTTTTTTATAAAATGGGGGCCAAAAAAATATGGGGCCCCAAGCGATAGCTTTAGTGGCCTAGTGGTTAAGACGACCGTGTTTGGAACTACCGTGGAGCTTTTGAAAATATTCGTTGAGTTTGAAATGATGCAAGTGAAATTCTAGAAACAAATCATGAAACTCAACAAAGCTGTCTTGAAATTTGAATTTTTAACTTGCCCCGCCCAAAGTGATGTATTTTCGAGCCCTTCTTTAAAAGGAAAGGACTAGAAAGGTCCACGTTGGAATCAGAAAGAAATGAGAAGAAAAACTCCATTTGAGTAGAAGAGATTTTTCGATCGAAAATGGTGAAGCTGAAAGAGACGGTCGATTTCGATTCTTATGTCGACAACTTTTTACCCCAACCCGATAGTGTTGACGGCTGTGAGGGAGGCGCTGACAAGAAAAGGAGGAGACTGACACAGAAGAATCTATTCCAGCTGTGGGGGCTTGAGAATCCTAACCTTGATCTGCGACCTTCCACAGCTACTTCTCTTGCTTCCCGCAAAAACCAACAGCGCCTTTGCCCCTTCTATAAGAGGATTGCAGGTTCCACCACCATACTCTATATTTTTCATTTTCTACTTCTACTCATTATTCTTAACTAACGACACCAACCAAAAAGAACGTGCCAGATGTGTGACTTTTCCCACTCTAGTCCTGATTGTTTTCCACCTCCAGGATCCAGCAAGTAGGAGGCTTCAAAAACTTAGCTTTTTAGTTCTAAAATAACCTAAAGCTTTTTTGACGAAATTTTCATTTAGAATCTGTCATTTTGAAAATTTCTCTTCTTTCTTGTTCTTATAGTGCTTTAATTGTTAAATGTTTTCGCCATTTTTGTCATTATTCTGAAAGAAATTATAGTTTCCTAAGAACAATTAGATATAACCAAGATTTTCTAAGTCAGTGTTAAGATGTCCATTACGTGTTTGATGAAATGTAAGAAAGATTTGCCAATTTTCTTATCTTCTTTTCTGATTTTGGGTTTGAATAGATCCAATGTTGCATTCATTTAACAATACATTAAGAAGAATTTGGATGCTACATAGATTAAAACAAAACCAAAGTAGGATTATTTTTGCCTTCTTCTAAAGTTTGGTATCCTGGAGAGGCACCATTCTCATTTGCATTGGTATCATAAAAATTTGAATATTATATTGACTCTAAATTCTGAATTCACCTCTCTCTCTCTATATATAATTTCCCATTTAAAGTTAAGAGAAAGATGAAGTATTGATTAACTTTTTTATACTTTCTGGGGAGTGGTGCCATAAACCTGGACTAATAAAACTTAACATTCTTTGGTGTTGGGGTGAATTTGGTATTCTTTGATGTTCCCATCAAAAGAAACTGCAAGATTTTGAAGCCTTATTTAAGGGTAAAGCCACGTGCTTGGCATATTTGTTTTTGTGCCGTGAGATTTTTGACAGAAATGGATGGAAGGAGGAAACTTGCAACTTTCTAAATTGTACAAGGATATTTTTTGTGCAATGAGGTAATACAAGGATGTATCTTATATTTAGGCCATAATTAAGGGATGAATTTAGCCTAAAACTCCAAGCACATGCCTTGTTGTTTCAGTTTCTAAGCTCTGTATGTTTTTTGTTTGACTGATATTAACCTATGTCCTGGTTTTCATTATTTTCTCATATATCAACTACTTCAATCAGCTTTTATTCAACTTTTTACTAGTCCTTCATTCATGCAGGAACGCCCTTCACTGTTGATGCATTCTGCTATGGTTCAGTCAAAGGCTGCTCTGCCTATTTCCTTAGTCACTTCCATGCTGATCATTATATTGGCTTGACCAAAGGATGGTCACATGGACCTATCTACTGTACCAACCTCACTGCTCGCTTGCTTAGAATCTGTCTTTATGTTAGTCCATCGTAAGGACTCTTTTTCCCCTCGTCAAGTGTATTAGCAAGAAAAATTTCTTTTGGGTTATTTTACTCCTTCCCACCTCAAACAATTGTACAGGGCAGTTAGGTTCTGTTGATTCTTTTGCAGTTTTATCTGTCCTCTGGAATTAGGTACTGAGTACAGCCTTAATGGAATCAAAATTACTATGCTTGATGCTAATCACTGTCCTGGTGCTGCTCTCATTCACTTCCGTCTCCCAAATGGACAATGTTACTTGCACACTGGAGACTTTAGGGCTTCAAAGCTGATGCAATCATATCCAGTTCTTGCAAGCCAACGTATTAATATACTTTACCTTGACACAACATATTGCAATCCAAAGTACAGGTGCAATTCTCTTTGTTCTATGTCGTGGATGCATGTTGTTAACAGTTGTGCTAGATGTTAATTTCTTGGAGGTATCTATTTCAGGTTTCCTTCAAAAGAAGATGTTTTGGAATTTGTTGTAGGTGTCACGAGAAGATATTTGAATAATCATCCAAAAACTATCGTGGTTGTTGGTGCATACAGCATTGGAAAAGAACATGTGTATTCTGCAATTTCCAAGGCACTGGGGGTATCTTAGATTCTGAGAATTTCTTGATATCTTTATGTTTTTAATCCATATTATGACTTGATGAATATCTAGCAACTCTACGAAGGCATCAAAGGCTTAAGAGCTAATGAGTTGTTAGAAAAAATATACATTGACCATTTTGCAGAAGATGAAACTGCTTTGCTACTATAACTTAGGTTTCTAAATTCCTTCTGGATGAATAGCATGCCATGTGGCACCAAACTATTGAAATTTCATTTGTCTTTTTGGGACAAGGCAACAATTTGTTACAAGTTTGCCTACGATGTGCTCAATAAAGCTGAACTTTATGCTGTCTATTTGCATAAGAAAGTGAACTTCTATACAAAATATTAGCTGACCAGGTTTATAATAAATATTTCATAGGTAAAAATATATGCAAATGCCTCCAGGAGGCGCATTCTTCGATCTTTTGGTTGGGTTGGAATTTCTGAGAATCTGTCAACAAATGGAAAAGATACACCTTTGCACATATTGCCTATATCATCCTTGAGATTTGAGGTCTGCATGAGCACCTTCTTTAGATGATTGATGGGTTTTCCTTTTTATAACTTCTTCTGTTGATGTTTCCCAAGATTCTGCAGCGTTATTTGGCATCACAAGACGGACAGTACACTAGCATGTTGTCATTCCGACCAACAGGTGACTCATATATGTTACTTATAGCTTGTGACCCATCTCTTTTAGTGGATTTTGTCCCTTATTTCATGCAAAAGTTCCTTACCAGTTACCATTACATTTATAAAGGTTGGACTTACTCAGAGACCATCGGGGAGAATCTAAACTTAATAAAACCCACTTCTAAGGGCAACATCACTATTTATGGTGAGATAAATAGGTGCTTCTTGGGAGGTTTAAATTCTACATATTTTTATTTATAATTTGTATTATTTACTTAATGTTACGACTGCTTTTTGTGGTTCCTAGATGGCTGAGGCATTGAATCAACCCTTCTACTGCATTAATTTCCTGCAGGTGTTCCATATAGTGAGCATTCTAATTTCATAGAGCTGCAGGAATTTGTGCAGGTTAAGATGTTTTTGTACAATTCTTTTTGCTTCTTGAATATTTAGTTAATGTCATCTTTGCCAACTGTTAGAAATATCAAGTGGATGTTTCAGTCTTCTGGAGCTAGTTCCCTTTGAAATTTTACAAAATATTGCTCTATCCCAATTATGAAAATATTTGGTTTTGCAGTTTCTGAGGCCAGAAAAGATAATTCCTACTGTGAATGTTGGAAATGCTGTTAATCGTGGCAAGATGCAATCATACTTCCAGCAGTGGCTGAAAGCCTGAAAGAGGAGTTGTTCTTCTGGAGTTGTCTAGTTTGGTTATTCTATTCTTTCTAATTCTTCTGAAGATTAGGAAGTGGATTAGATAGGTTATTGAAATGGGAATGGACAGTGGTGGTTATACAGTTGTAAAAAATGTTTTTAATCTCTCTATTAAGCTTGCATGGTGAGTCAAAAATCTCTTGGCCTCCATTCTTGTTGATTGCCTTCCATGCAAGGTAGTTGTAAATCCCAGGAATTTATCGTAGTAATCAATTTTTTTGCAACTCAGAAGTCCAACCAATGTCCTAGAGCTTCATTCATTTGTAAATAGGGTTTGATTAAGGAGATGTAGAGCAAAAGGCTAAAAAAAGGCCTTCTAAACTTATTCTAAATGAGAATTGGTTATCTTTCAACTACTACATAAACATTGGTGCCTTTTCTACTTGCCTAAATATACTCATCTATCTCACCTTTTGTTTTAAATACTTTCAGTTCACGTTGTTCTTTCCCATTGGCTTTTGATTTGTTAATATTACTACTAGAATTTCTCAATCTATTTGAAGGTGTTTCCAGAATTCTGTTCAATCTTTTTCGAGTTCCTCAATCTCTGGTCTTGCAGGCAGCAAAATCGATTAGGTTTTCATGAGAAATGCTTCTTCAGACTGGAATTTAGGGGTGTTGACCTGTTCTAATTTTTCTGTCTGTTGGTTTTGTTGCATGTTGCTTCTCCTCCGTCCTTTTTTGGATGGATTGTACTGTTCTCTTCCCATAAATTGTAAGTACCTTATTGATAAGACATAAATTAGAATTTTTGGTCTTTCTTCTTGAGACGTTTTGGTCTACAACCAACAGAAACAACAATGTCAGTGAGGTCTACAACAATCTGTATTTTTTGTTCATTCGATCCGAACTATTGCATTTCTTAAGGCTACTTTTATTCATCAGGGTCTCAACTTTTTCTCCAAATGTAGATTGCTGCCTACAAGACCAGATACGGTGATCAATCTGAGGATCACTTAAGGTTATAATTGGACACTTCATTTCATCTTCTTCACTTTTAGATTAATGATTGCTTCAGGGTAAATGTACTTATCGGCCGGCTGCATCACCCTTTATTAGGGAGAGGCTACTCGCTCCTTCACTAACTTACAGGTAAATATATTTAATGAAGAGATAACATTACTTCATTCAATTAAAGTAAATCCTTATCTATCAGGACCAACAAATAAAGCAGTGAAAGCTGTAGTTTCATCTTTGTGACTTATGAAGAAACTAACATTTTATCAATACTGTATAGCTGACAGCTAACCAAGTGGTTTGGCAAAGAACGATAAGAAGTGCAAGAAATACTTGTGTTTTTTAATCTAATGTAACATAGTTTGATTGAGCAGAAAAATGTTAAAAAAAAAAATTAAAGACTTTTGAAACTTGTGATCTTAAATATGTGATACCATTTTATTTGGTGGTAAAATTACTCATTAGGGAGAAATAGAAAATAGGATTATTGAGCTGCTCGCTGATTGTACCTTGTCATCTTCTGCAAACAACCACACCTTTTTGTGCACCTCAAGCAACAAGCCGAGCGATTGCATAAAATCATAGCATTTTGTGTAAATTAATTTTGATGACAATAGATTTTTGCATAGTCTTAATTAAGCATTTTGTCATTTTTTTGGACATTGGCTCTTATATTCTACCAAAGCTTAGAGAAGAGAGAAATCTTATAAGAATTCAGACGGTCCTTTAAATTCGAGAATGTTGCAAATACTCGAAGTAGATATTTTATTATCTATTAAATATTTGGTAGAGTTTTGTTTCTCAATACATGAAAGTAGTAAGTATCAAGTGTACTAAGCTTGAAATGAGTATGGAAATATTTTCTTTTGTTGAAACTTCTTAGTGATCTTACAATAATTTTGCAGTAAGGTAGGATTCATTTCGGTTGACATTCTGTGGACTAGACCAGACCCTGGAATCATTGACAATTTTTATTTTTATTTGTATTGTCCATAACTAATGTATTTCTTTTTTGGTCTCAAATGAATCATTCAGCTCATTAAATCTCTTTATTATCTATCTGTGATTTTTAGCTAATAAGAAGCATCAATAAAATTTAGGATAAATTATGCAAAATATCAGCCCATAAACTTTATTTACCACTTTTTAAACCCAATTTTTACTAATTACTTAATATGGCCATTAGGCTATTCTAATTTCCTAAAATTGGCCGTCGACTTCTGATCTTCTTTTGTTGCTAATTCATTCCTTATTCTTCTTCCTATGTTTCTTCATCATCTTCTTCTTTTGTTGCTATTCATTCTTCATCTCTTCCATCGTTTTTTCTTTTGTAAATTCAATGTAAATCAATTCAAGTAAATTATATATTAAAATACTCGAAATATCGAGACATGTCATATTTAATTTTTTGAAACTGCTCGACTTTGAGATGATCAAGATTGGATAGTTAGTGTACACTATTTCATATATAGTTAGGGCATATTCAGCTTTTTAAGTATATCATAATGTATAATCCGTGAATACCACATGTATATGTAACTTTCTATGACTTTTAGTAAGACATTTTTGGCTAGTTCTTAAGTAAATAAAATATGACTATATTTGTTGTAAACAAATTACTTTATTGTATATATTTGAAATTAGCTCTTAAATTTATGATCACATTTGTCCCAAATTTTTTGAATAAATAAATATGTAACACAAATTCCTTGAAGCGCCATAATTCAGAAGAAAGAAAATGTCACGAAGAGTACATCTAACATAAAGAGAAAGGAGGCATGGATCCAGCCCCAGGGAACGTGAAAGACAATATATGATCCGTGTTCTTCCCCTATTCAGGATCCTAATTTTTTATAGTCCATCAATATATCCTATATCCTATATTTAAACAACTCTGTTAATCCTGCACAGTGAAAAGCAAACCAGGTCTCCGACGATTAGGAGACAATGTAAAAATAGAAAATGAAAAGATAAAAAGAACAGACCAAAGATAAACCTCATTGAATTCAAAAGTTAAGTACCTCATCTCAGAAGGCAATGCACTCATCGTGGCTTTTACTTCTGATATAGATTGACTGCCCGCGAGGAATGGAAAGTGCCAGTTGGTTAACACAATCTGCTTGAATATATGATACAGATCTATCTCAAGTTTTCATACTGTACATGTGGGGACTGCCGCTGATGAGAGACAAGCTTCTAACACTCTTAATTAAACCACCCCCCAGGACCCTATTATAGCGATGGGCAATGGTCATGTGGCGGCTGCCTACTAGATGATGTAAGAATCACAGTTCATTGAAAGGACTAATATTTTATCAAGGTCGGCAATGAGGAATATAATTCTGCAAGGCATTGGAAGATCCAATTCAGCAACTGTTCTTTAGGTAGCTCCAAGAGCAGTTCAGCCTGAATAAGACACATCATTACACAGCCACTTAAATATGGAAAACATGCCTTGCACATTATTTTTTTCCCTTTCTTTCAAATGAAGATTATGCAACCTTAGTGCATTAGTATAGGTATAGAGAAGACAGTAAAATCAACAATTCCACACCTTTATTTGGCCATCTTCAAATATCAGAGAATTCTGATGAATATCTGAAGTTGCTGAATCAGTTATCAACTTGAAAACCTTTTTTGACATGTTTGTTTTCATGCCAACCATCTTTCCTGAAGCATAAATGCTGCTAATTCCTAAATCTGCTGCCATTCTTCTGACATAAAGCTTTTTCAATAGGATTTCCATAGAGTAAGGTTCTTTGCCATACTGACGCCTCAGATTTTCCGTAAATTGCATCAAGTTGAAAATGTCCTTTTCAGCTGCTTTTTCAGCACTATTGATGATTTGCATGGGGTTCTCCAAATGGTTTATGTACTCAGAAGGAAGATGAGGGTTTATATTGATATCAAGCTGAAGAGGAAGTGAAAGAATTTTGAAAGGTTATACCCATTATTTGCAATTGCCAATGGAATTAGTTCAGCAGATAAACTATAAGCTATATCTTTCACAATGGTATTTGCAATTGCCAATGGAATTAGTTCAGCAGATAAACTATAAGCTATATCTTTCATAATGGATATGAAAGTAGAATAACTTTAACAGGAGACACAAACTCTTACAAGCTATTTGTAGAACCACCAGACTGTAGTTTCCTATACGAAGCCGTTTCCACATGTCACATGCCTAGCGGACCAGTGAGGTCATGCTCAACATTTAGATAACTAACCCAGCTTAATTCCCTGATCATGCATTCCAATTCCAAGCAATTTGTCTTTATTTTTCTACCTAGTACTCTTATTACATGTTCCGAAGCAAGAGACGATGACAAGGCAGTAAATTAGAGACTCAACTGAAGAAACTAGATATTGCATGACTTCCAGTCTTCCGATTGATAATTTATTACTGTATAGTTTCTTATCTTCGTCGTTGTTTCCTTGCATTCTTTCTTGTGCCCTTTTAACAATTATTTAAACTTCATGCAATAACGTAGTGATTTATACCTTTAACGTTTCATATAAGACGTATAATTGCCCAATTACTTAAAAAACCTCTAGATTACTAACTATTTTTTCACTTTTAATTAATTCTCCATATAACCAAAACACTTGACATATTTTTTTTTTTGGAGCAACATAAAATAGTTGACAACTTTCACAATCTTGAAAATCCTCTCCTCCAACAAAATGAAATAATCTAATTGATGCTATCCTAGATAATTCAAACTTGATGCCACATCGTTTAAACTAACAACTTCACTTTTCCATACTTCTTTTTTATAACCGTGGTGTTTGGGGTCAGCTTGCATGTACCTCGACTAATTTCAAGAGGTACCTACTACCTCCCCACCAGCACAGGTATCGGGTAACTCTGTCCATCAAGACTTAACAAGATTAGAAGAAATCACCTAGTGTTTAAACTATTATTTTCAACACTCTTTTATCAAAACCCAAAGTACTAATTGATCAAATACTTTACTCCTAACAGTCGACATACATCAAGTCAGGTCATATATATTGAGATGGAATGAATTTTTTTGAAAAATTTCACCCCACTCTGAAAATTGAATACTTTAGTACCTAATCTTTCAGAACTTTTCATATATTTAATAGCTAATCTCAAGAAGACACCCTTTAATTTTGAAATAATAGTGAGAGAACTTGTTTATATGTTCTTTATAACTGCAACTTATACATAATTACCGAAAGAACAAAGAAAAAACATGATCGTGCATATGCATCTCGATTGTCAAGTCTAGTTTGTGATTCTTGTCTGTTAAGGAGTTGATAAAGTTCTTTCTGATCCATAGTAGACTAGTATATCTTTCGACGATAAAAACATAATGAAAGCCTAATTGGGTGTGTTTATGAAAAGCTCATAATTCACTATAGTAGTTAGGCAAATTCTGGTTGTACATGACTCAACATTCACTAATTCAAAATAGTGTCCCAAAATTTTTCCTATTTTAAGATCCGAATATCTCTAGTTGACATTCTAACCAATCATTTTAAAAATCAATTAATGACAGTTCCTCAAAAGAGCAGCACAGATTAGGTATTGGAGAATGGGACACAACCACAGACGTACAATGGATTTTGTACTCGATTAATGTATCAACTTATAGAAAATATAGAGAGCATTAAATACCTCCATTGCAGGGTAAGGAACTGATATTACACGATGCTCATCAACCTGGAATAACATAAGATAACAGATCTCATTACCTTTTATTTTGAAAGTTACATTATTTTATTTTATTTTTATGACAAGGAAACCCGCAACCGCTACCCTTTGGGTGCGCACAAGGTAAAACCCCCGCTCCTATGCAATAGCTCGCAAACCACATAGGAGAGGTAACCCGCACCAGGCAAGCCCGGTGCGACGAGCTCGACCCAGAAGGCAAAACCCCTTGCTTTCGCTGGCAAGGGGTTTCGAACTTGAGACCTCCAACATGGAAGTCCCAAGCCCAAACCACTAGGCCACCCAGAAGGGTGAAAGGTGCATTATTGATGCATACAAATATCATAATCTCAAACTAAGGGAGGATAGCATGCAGAAACCAATCCTATCTTAGGCACATACCAGTGAATTTTATCTTTGTAACCAGTACTAATGGAATAAAAGGATGATGCAAACAGACCTTTGACAAGCTTTCAAACAACATCTCAAAGAATAGATCAATGCCCACATTGCCGACATCCCCCGTCTGTTGCTCGCCAAAAATATTGCCAAATCCTCTAATAGCCATGTCTCTTTCTGCAAGCTGAAAACCCTGACCAAGTTCACAGCACTCTTCAAGAGCAGCAAGCCTCTCCTAAATTGTCAAATGAATGCCATGTTACAGCCATAATAAAGATCAATCTTCTGCAAATAACTTCACACAACATGCATATCATGGAATTCATCCTTGATAAATTAGAACCCCTGTTCTGTTGGAAAATACCACAACATTACCAGAATAAAGGCAAGAAGACAGAATATATGAACCATCTCCTACATATCCTGTCATTAAAAAAATATAGAGGAAAAAGAGCATACTAGTGCATGGTCTGAAAGAAGTGATTTGTCAGGATAGAATAAATGTGCATGAGCTTCCTTATCTGCCCGTCCGACCCTTCCACGCAACTACAATAATCAAAGAGGGAGTAGGAATTAGAAAGAGTATAGAAGTCACAGCAATTCAAATTATAACAATCAATAACAACAATAGCTAAGAATCTGCAAAGTAAAGATATGGAGTTGTCAGAAGCACATCATCATGTCCAGATTATCCCATGGTCATGATATGAGTCTCATAAAATCTGCTAAAAGACATCTAACTGCAAAATCTACAGTGTCGACCATAAGCTATTAAGAGACAAGTTAATCATTTAGCTAACAGCGGCAGGGGCCAAGTTAAGAAATTAAGGGCTGAAAATCTTTGACCAATCAACTTTAGTAATCAATACAATGAAAAAGAAACTGGTAAAGATAGAAAAGATGCTTCTTCACTGGAGTTTGAAGTCACTACATTGACTAAGTAGAAGACAATTGATTGACTTCATCACCACAGCTGCAATAGCAGGCCAGTGGTTTCCCATGGTTAACATCACAAGAGAACCAAACCCCAGAAATTCCTCATGAAAGAAACAAGAGAAGACTTCACAAAATATCACAGAAAGGCTGGTTCAACGACATTTGTTCTCTCTGTAACAATTCCTTGTCTCATAAAAATCTGAGCTTGACTGAAATGCCACTACAAGGAAAATAATACTTTATATGCTATTGAACTTCAAGTAATCCCAAGACTACAAGGAGTTTTCGAATGTAACAAATACTTGCTACACTAAACCCCAGCTACCTAAGTTATCCCAAAAGGTAAATTTTCTCCTTTAGCACCATTAACTGTCTAGTGTGATTAATCAGGTATATTAAGGAAGCAGGGAGATTCTATATAACTCAGAGCTGGGAAAACAGCACATGTTGTCAAGGAATATCAAATTCATGTAAAATTGAACAAAAGGCTGCGTCAAAATAAACTATGTTTCTATCACTTATGCCGAAGAAAATTCAACAGATAAAAACAAATGATTTGCTTCCTGGTTTAATGTAACTGAAACAGTGGAGGAAAAAACTACCAATAGGGATGGAAAACAACATGACACCAAAATCTTGCTGTTCGTTTAGGCAAGAGAATGTAAAAACCTGATACAATTGTGCAAGTCCAAATTGCTGAACATCTTGAATGATGATTGTGTTTGCGTTTTGAATATCAAGGCCGCTTTCTACTATGTTTGTACATATAAGAATTCTAATATCTCCCCGTGCAAATCTTTCCATAGTTTCCTCAAGCTGTTTTGAGTATTGCTGCCAAAAAAGATGAAATGGCATGTGAGACCACTAGAACTGAATAATGCAGTGTAGATGCTATGTAAATATGAGTTCATATCTTAGATTATGTCTAAAGACTGAATGAACATAAGTATTCTATCAAAGTTTAATACTATGAAAAAAGCATAAACTTTTTAGAGCAATAGCAAGAACAAATGCACCAATAACTTAAACTCTACTTTAGTACCAGTGATACAGAATATGTAATATCAGCCACCATTGCTGTTGCAACAAGGTGACATGACTCTTTAAAGAAATTTGCTCTCATTATTGTGTTGGTTTTTTTTTTTAAATATGGTGCAACAAAAAAGGGTTGAAAACATCTATCCATAATTAAACTTGCACAATTTTTTATATTGATCTTCCTCTTCTTCTTCTTTTGGTTTTGTACTTAAAAAACACCCTCAATAATCTTATCTTGTTTGAAAACTCTTTTGAAAGTTCTTTCATCTGGACAGTGATAGGACCTGCAAGGAGTGTTTGTAAGGATCTTTCTTCCATTACAACATCTCATAAATCATAGGTTTCAAAATATCATTTCATTCTCACAGACCAAATTTGATAATTTTCTTCGGTGAAAATTTGTGGGGTATTGAAAAAGTGATGGTTGCTTGTCATGGTTGAAAATAGGTTAAAAATTGGTATTGGTTGAAAATAATCGGCGCGTTGAAAATAAGCACGGGTTGAAATTAGCCTTGAAGGGTTAAAACTAGCCCTAACGGGTTAAAAATAGTTCTTTAGAAGAACTCATAGATCCCGGAAGTGGTGGTTTTTTTGAAGTGGTGCAACAAAAAGGGTTGAAAATGTCTCTCCATAATTTTACAAGGGCTTTGAGCAGCCAACTTAAAAACATAATCCGTAGAAAATCTTTACAACAAAAATTCAAAAAAGCTAAATTAACTCAACAACTAAAACAACCTAATAGAAATTTAAATTTCAAATTTACCCTAAACCTAACAACTTATTATGCTAAAAATTATTACAGTAACTGAAAGTAATTTTCAACATATTGTCCCACCAGAATAATCAATCTATCAATCGACCCCGTTTCAGTTCCAAGTCAATTGGAGTTGGATACATGAATCATCTATTCTGCTCTCTTCAGGCCCATTTCACTCCAATACTAAATAATTTGCAGTGACTAGTTTAATCTCAGTAAGTTGTACGGAAAAGGGCCAAAAATGCCCCTGGACTATCTCAAAAGGTCTAAATATACCCTCCAACTGTACCACTAAACATAAGACCTATGAACAATAAGCGTTTGACTTTCATACCCGAAAATTTTTACTCCCATATGATAAATCAATTCTCAATTCCTCTCTTATGATGTTCTGCCTCATAAAGTTTCCTAGATTCATGTATGCTTAGTCAAAAGGCACCAGACAGTCCAGAAGAGAACTTCAATGAAGAACAAGGTTTAGTAAATGCGGAAGCTATGGAAGAAAGCTTAAAGAGTTCCATAACAGCTTAAGTCACAGGGTATCACACAGTTGATTGATCAAATGATTGATTGATTGACCTTCAATTGCAGAACTTAAAGCCAACTCATTAAATCCCATAATTACCTTTCCATGAGCAATAGCTATTTCAACATGTGGAAATGCCAGTTCTAAGAATTCCATAACATCCTCAAGACCTGCAAGTAATAGACAAACCCATGTAACTACAACGAGTACAATGGATGAACTTCAGCAAACTCCTCTACAGCCTGGCCACCAAATTACATAATGCTACTCACAATTAATGTGCATAAAAGGCACAGAATGCATTACCTTTAATGCGGGGCAAGACATAAAAAACTCGGCCACCACGGTCCAATTCATGCTTGATAGCTGATATTACTTTGTCCTTACTGTAAGCTGAAAGATGCGTTCTTATCGGAACTCTCTCAGGAGGCGGTGTTGAGATCAAACTGTTAGAGTGGAAAAGAAAATGAAGGCAGCCAAAAAGCAAAACAGTCAAAAAAATTGAGCAGGCAAAACATTGACTTGAAGGTAACTTCACAATTAGTCAAATCTAGCCAACATTGACACAGCTAAATGAATGATACCCAATTTCAGCTGCTGGATTGCCCAACAGTACAGTGGATACTTCATCACAGCCATCCAGGGCTTGGATAAATTGAAACAAACTCGGTGGTATTACCTAGCATCACGAAATCCAGTTAATGCTAAATATAGAGTTCTTGGAATAGGCGTTGCTGAAAGTGTGAGTACATCCACTGAAGTTTTAAATGAAGCAATCCTCTCCTTCTGTTTTACGCCAAACCTCTGAAAGGACAAAGAGTAATTCAGAGGGAGATCAAATATGATGAATCGGTTATAGGTATGAAGGATGTCCAAAAGACAGACACTCACACACAAAGACGCACACAAACACTCTCTCTCTCTCTCTCTCTCACACACACACACACACTAACAGGGAAAGGTTAAGGGTTAACTATCTTCTTCAACAAATTCAGTTTACTATCCATTTAAGTGATAACGAGAAAACTTAGTACTTAGTACCGTGAATAAATGAACACCAGCTTGGCCATAACCCTCCACTTCATCATGGGACCCTATCAAAAGAAAGAAATAGCACCCTAGGCTTGCCCCATCTAACAAGCTAATACACCTTTCCCTTGAATCTTCATGGTTTTATTCAGGCTAATATACCTTTTTTCATTTTTGGGTTTTGGATAAAGTTTCTTTTGAGCTTTTTATAAACACGGGATAATAAGAAAAAATAGTCATAGTTGGCCTTATTATAGATCAAACGAAGAATGCATTATCAGGTTTTAGATCAATGAGATTGATTTATATAAGGGAAACAAAAAATTAGAAAGAGTGAGTTTACACATACTTTTTCCTCGTTATAAGGCCTTACTCACAGAAGTAACCAACCTATTTCATCCATGACTAAATTTGAAACATTACTTCCTTTCGATGCAAATGACAAGAAAATAATCAAAAAATATGATGGCACCCAAGTGTGTGGCCTAGTGGTCAATGTACTGGGTTAAGAATGATGAGGTCTCAAGTTCAAATCCCAGCAGAGACAGGAACACTAGGTTTTCCCATTTGTCCTAGCCTGGGTGGATAGAGTTACCTGGTATATGGTGCTTGTTGCTGGTGGGAGGTGGCATCTCGTGGGATTAGTCAAGGTGCGCGCAATTTGGCCACGATACCACAGTTATATAAAGAAAATCCAAAATATAATGGCATTTAGATATCTGGAAATACCTGTTCCTCATCAACCACAAGTAGACCCAGATTATTATATTCAACCCGATTGCCAAGTAGTGAATGAGTCCCAACAATAATGTCCACACGTCCGTCTTTAATCATACTCAAGTACTCCTCTTTCTCTGACTTGGTCTTGAGTGAGCAAAAGTTGGTGGCAAAGAAAGCTAAAATTAGGACTTTGAATAAGGATATGGTGTTTACTTGGACAAGGTGAACAACAGTGTCAACACCAAAGAACTAAAACTAAAATAACATATTCAAGAAGTTCACATTGAGAACCATAACCACTCAGATTTTGGAAGGAAAATACTAAAAAGAAAGAGAAGAAGACATCATTTCTAGTTTGGTGCACTTCCTTGCATATTTAAATGGTCATTCTTTTGGTTTTTCTTCTTAATAATCAAAGAGGCAGACAATAATTAAGAGGAGTATACATATATTAAATAATATTAAACCATTTCAACAAGGTGATTTTTTTTAAATTTATGTAAGTTCGAAATAAATAACAATCAGCAAAGAACCTGTTTGATCTAAGTCTTTTTTTAATATGAATACAAGTTACCCTTATAGAAAAATAAATAAATCAATTAAGCATGATTTGGGAAATGATCTCAAACTGCATAAAATCCTCAATGGACATAAGATTTAATGCATCTATGTCAGCTTAACTTTCATGGAAGTATATCAACAGAATCCCTTATTATAAGGCACTCCAATGAACTTAAGATATTTTTGCTTGCCATGGACCTATTGTCAAGAAAGCTAATCTTAAGAAATCATGAAATGTGAGAAGATAGGTTTTGCAAGAAAACATTATGAGCAAATATTTAACATCAAAGGTCGGGCGCAACCACATTCTTTTACAAAACCACCTACTATTCAAATGATGAAGAGTAGACATTCAAGTAGAAAGTGCTTCTTAGGCATCAGCAACGTATTGATAAAAATCAAGTTATGCACCTGAAACCTGCTAAGAAGTCCAACTCTTATGTTAGGATATCTTGAGAATCTCTCTGAGATAACATCAAAATGTTGTTTAGCTAAAACTATTGTTGGTGCTAGAACCATAGCTTGCTTCCCTGCAGAGACTACACAGAAGATGGCACGCAGTGCAACCTCAGTTTTACCAAAACCAACATCTCCGCAAATTAATCTGTCCATTGGATTTTCGCTCTCTGTCAAGTCCCTTTCTACATCTGAGAAAGCCTGTCATTGGAATTCAAAACTGTAAGAAACAAAAGAGGTTTTCCATTATAGGTAAACCAGTAAAAATGATTGAACTTTTCAGGCAATAGGTTACTCTGACTAAAATGTCCCAGGATAACTACACTTTCCGCACAATGAGAAGCAATAAGTTATTCTGAATAGAATGTGGCAAGACAAAAACACTGTTATTTTTTTGTGTTGTTACAATTTTCATATATGTCTTGCTGAACCAACTGGATGAAAAACAACAATTGCAGCTAAACTATACACATGGAAAGAACCAACAACAGCTGATATTTTGCGGAAGAAGGCATGCAGGTGGACGTCAGAATTTAAATGATACAGAAGAGACAATTAAAAACCTGTTTCTGATCCGGTGTGGGTTCAAAAGGAAACTGAGATGCAAATTCAGCCATAGCTGGAGTCTTTGGGTATGGAGGCCTTTTTTGTTTTAACCTGTGTAGGTATAGCTCCATTAGATCTACAACCATTTTCTGAACTGCAACTTTTCCCTTCATCCTTCTCCTCTCCCATGCACTAGTATCGCTTAACTTGCTCAAAGTCCGTGGCCTTTTGGTTTCATTAGGGCTGAATAATTAAAAAAGCATTAATCAAATAGTAATCTAGACTCTCTCTCTGGCACACGAATTGATAATAAATGACATTTCCAGGTTTCCCTTGGCTCCACGGTTATTCATAACTCAAGAGAGTCTTTCCAAGGGTGGTGATAAAGGATAATAAAAGGCAAAGCGTGTTTCTCTCTATCAATAATTTTATTTCTTCCAAAACGAGAATCAGACCCCCATCTCACCGCTAGATGCCTACTTCCTTGGCACGAAGAAGCATGCTGGACTAACAAGGGTTGGAAAGCAGGTAGCTTGTGACTAAGGAAAAGAGGCTAACTTGAATGGAAAATGCATTTTAAGTGATCTAGTGAGGAAGTATCATCCTAACCGGAAAAAATGTTAATTCAAGAAATTGCTTAGATCGAGAGGTGCAACGCAAAGTTTATACTTGAAAAATCAAAATTCCTTTAGTATTAAGGAAATTTGCCTATTGTTTGGGGGGATGGTCTATTGCTGAGAATTGGACAGCACATGATTCTTTGTCAGAGCTATGCCCTCTATTAGGAACTGAAAAGAATGCCCCTTCAAGTTGTATTGGAGATCGAAGCAGTATGCGTATTGGTGAGTATGCAAAAATCTTCTCCACTACTGCATAATTTTAAATACTAAAAGGGGAATTGACCAGCAGTGTAATAAGTTGTGGCTCAATAAGCTCAGGAGCTTGGGACAATGAAGTCAATGGTAATAAAAAGTAGTTTTGCAAGGAATTACAAGTACTGCATACAAATCTATAACAAGGTGGTAAATAAAAAAGGAGTGTTGTACTTACAGATTGTAACGGTAGAGCAAACGAGATGCCTGCTTAACGGGTAATTTAGCCATACCGTCAGCGTACTCAATAAAGACGTATTCAATAGGCTCCTTGGAATCCTTTGGAACGTCAAATTTGATGCCAACGAATCGTCCAATTCCAACTTTCCTGTGGACCACGTAATCGCCGGAACGGAGAGTGTAAGGGTCCACCTTGTAGCTAAAAGTAGGTTGAGCTGCATCATGTGGAGCACCTTGTCTGGCTCTGTCGCTTTTGAGCTTCTGGAGGCCCCTTTGCTGCTGCTCTTTCACGAGCTGAATGTACTTATCAGCCTCCTCGGAATCCATGGCCGGTCTAAGAGGGGAGTGATCTCTCTTAGCATGCTCCCGGCGAATTCGCTCGTTGAGTAGAGAAATGGCGTCTCGCTCCTGCTCCTGTCTTGCATTCCGTAGTCGGGGAGGCAATTTGGTATATACAGCATCGGCATTGAGGACATTGGTTAAGGTAATAGAAGAGGAGGAAGGAGAGGGAAAAGAGGGTTTTTGAGTAGTGGGGAAGAGTTTGCAGAAACGAGTTGTGAGAAAGCACTCCGAGGGAGAGAAGAAGAGGGAGGCCTTTGCAGCCATGGATGGATAAACTAGTAAGAGCAAGACTTGTTCTAATTTCTCAAAGCAAAGCTTAATTACCCACCATATGCATCAATGAAACGTCGGGTTTTCCACATTATCTATTCCCTCGAAACGTGATGTACTACTGACGCCCACGCCGCTTTTTTTTAAAAAAGAAATATATATTCCACGGGTAAAGAATGCAGGTATTCAATTTTTTTGTTCTTTTAAGTCTGTTTTGAGCAAAAAAAATAAATAAATAATGGAGTATATTTTTTTAAAATACGAACTTTATTCATAACTCCTTAATTTTTTCACGTATGTCTACTATTAGGAAAACTTTGGTACAAACAAATTGAATTGAAAAGGAGTAATACTTTAAGTTGAGTAAAATACCAATCAACACACTAATTAGAAACTAAATAGTACATGTTTAATGTGTATCTTAATGATTTCATAATAACATCGGATCAAATTCACATCTTCTTTCCATAGCAAATCATTACGGAGTAGAAGATTTCTTGATTTTCTTTTTCCTTTCTGACATAAAAAATATATCAAGTTACATAAGAAAAATCAGCAAAGTTTATGTGTTGATTTTCTCTTATTATATAAGTGGTAGTTAGACATTAAGCGGCCAGTACACTATCGACGTGTCTATTTCTTAGATAAAATTGAATTAAGGGGTGTTTTAGTCATTTAAGGCTTTCCACTTGAGAGTTTTAAGCTTTAAGGGGTCGTTGGTTACGGTATAAGAGGGCATGTTATTCATGTATAAAACATTGTATTAATTTTACTATGTTTGGTAAAAGTTTTTTATTAGGTTGAAAAGTCAACATGACTTATATTATGTTTGATTGATAAGTTCTAAATATTATATAAAAGTTACTCATGTATTAATTTTATACAGTGTTTGGTTGCGTTTTTTGTAATCCTACATAATTAATACTTACATAACTTATGAGGGAAACTATGTATAAATTATGCAGGATAGAATGTGGAATAAGTTATATGGGTATTAATTATACATTATTAAAAAGATAAATTACACATTTATCCTTATTAATTTATTTTTAAATCCTTTTTATTAAAAACTTTACATAACTATTCTATTTTCCCAACTACTTTTGTTTCTTATTTTTTTTGTACAAACAACTTTTTATTTGTTTTCATTTAAAATCAAAATATAAATATTTATTAATATTATGAATATGAATGTATAATTTTGATAGCGCATATGCTAATTATATATTCGCATTAGATATTACTAAATATATCCACATATTTAATTATCATGTATTAAATTTTTATTTAGAATGTGAATTAACATATAATTTATAAATTTGATATACTAAAAATGTACAAACAACACATGCATCATATTGATAGAAATTTACATTATAAAATAGAATAGTATAATGTACTTGAAATATACTAATAGTATTTTATTTTTATAAGCTTTAAACATTAAAAAAATAAAGAGAAAAAAAACACAGAATTCCTAGTTAAGTATAGAGAAAATTCCTTTCTTTATTTTTTTTAAAGGAGAAATTATACTATTTGCTTACTTATTTTATTTGTAAATAATATATATTAATTTATATCAAAATCAATATTCAATAGTTAATAATTCATGTAATGTAATCGTTACATAACTAAATAATGCATACATAACTAATGCTCGCATAACTAATACCAACATAACTAAATCCTGCATAACAAATACCTATATAACTAAACTCTGCGTAACTCTAACCAGTAATCAAACTCCCCTAATTGTACTATATGTTATATTGTATGAACATGTTTCATAATAGACAAAAAGGCACCTCCTCTGTAGTTTATCTCTTTTTCATGTGGGTTCCTGCAAGAACTAGTAGCTTCAACATATTTTCGGAAAGAAAAGGTCTCTATTTGCTCCATTATAATTTAATTATTTATCAAGTAATAGAGGTATTTAATAATTTTTTGAAATATTAAATAAGTACTACTTAATTAAGTGTAGCAATATTTACGATATTATAAGCGTAATTTTTTGCTTTATTTGTCCATTTTTTATCTATAAATTACATCTTTTATTTAGAATATTAATGTTAGATTGTTAATATTATATTATTATTAGAAAAAAAAGTATCATTAAATTTAAAAATTAAAAGTACCACAAAATAAACATTACTAATTTCCAAATAATGATGATTATTATAAGAAAACCTAATCTACATAAATGAATTTTTAGTGTAAAAAACATATTAAATAAGTACGACTTAATTAAGTGTAGCAAATATTTACAATGTTATAAACTTAATTTTTTTATTTATTTGTCCATCTTTTTATGTTAAATTACTTTTTATTTTGAATATTAATGTTATATCGTTAATATTATATTATTATTAGAAATAAAATTATTGAATTTAAAAAATTAAATGTACCACAAATAAATATTACGAATTTTCAAATAATGATGATTGGGCCCATGCAAAGCACGACTTTCCCTTTCTGGTCTACACTACTAATGGCAACTCCCAATATATATCAAGTAGCAACTAAAAGAGGAAAGAAACTCTAAAGTAAATGGATTGGTACATTTTCTATTCTGGAAACAAACATGTGCCTACGAATGGCTACATGGATAACTGAAGATGTCATGATTTAGATGATCAAATAAAGAGAGTTACTCTTCTTCTGCACACAATAAAAATACAGTTTACAGAGGCTATTACATTAGTGCACGCAATGTATGAAAGTTGGAAAGTCGATCCAAGTATGTACAAATATTGGTCTAGTTCTTGTCGAAAGACGGAAGAGTACATCTACACATAGCACAATACACAATAGCGCAAGTGAATACATCTGCTGCTATGGATAAAGGATTGGTGAAAGCTTCATAACACGTAACAAAACACAAACCCAAATATACACTTTCAAGAGTAATGGTCCCTCTCTGTCCCCTAGCTCATACAGTTCAATGTACATAAATGGAGTCATGACCACCACAATCCTGTTCCAAGCAACCGCACTCGAAATGCAAAATTTGATTACCATATCACCACCAATCAGTTATTTATCAGAAACTATGGACCACTTCAGATTTCTGTAATTCATCATGGTGGTGAAGTAGACACAAAGGTATCTCGCAAACTGAAACCATACAGGATTTGCACCCCCCCTATACGTCATCATTGTTACAAAGCACACATAGTAACCAGATTTATTCACAAAGCATAGCTTTTGCTGTCTCATATATTGTCGTTGCAACATTTCACTCCACTTCTCTCTGTTTCCTGAGTTCTTGAGCATTCTCCAACTCCTTGAATGCAATCGAAAGACACTACTCAGATTTTTTCTTCTCTTCCCTGATATGTTCCAAGCTGCACCACAGAGCTGAGTTCTCCACCTCACAATGGGATAATTCAGCCTCGATTTGAGAAAGCCTGGCTCTAACCACAGAAGCTTCAGTTTTAAGGTTTAGACGGTGTTGCTCAGCAAGAGTAGAAACATTAATTGCCTCAAAATGAACATGAGAAAGCTCATCCAATTTTAATTTCTCCAAAATCCAGTGATTAACAAGGGTTTCAAAACATTGATCACTGGATATAGAGCATTCAATTTTAGCCAGTGCTGATACAGAAGAAATAAAAGCCTTCACTCGTTCACTAAAATGTTGGCGATCAACACCTAAGTGGTTCAGAGCAGCAAAAGTAACATCTGCCTCCTGGATCATGGTTATGTGATCTTTGATATCCATAGACTCAAAAAGGGTAAGAAAATCCTTCTGAAGAAGATCAACAGCCTGCAAAAACACCTTTGAGATCGAACACCTCATAATGTTGCTTTGTCCACCTCCATGGAAACTTTTTCCATCATACTTTTTTTTGAGAGAGTCTATGAGCTGCACATCTTCATCAACAGTAAGCACTGTACAAATGTTAATTTCAGTTGGTAAAAGATTTCTTGGCTGAGTGGCTAGGGAAGCATCATCTTCTTCACCCATATCTTGAAGGATAAAAATGGGCTCAGGAGAAAAAATATCTGCAAATTGAACGTAAGTGAAAACAGGTAGAATTAACAGTAAAACTCCATTAACAAGGAGCTAACATTGAAGAAGAGAAACTCTCATTGTTTGAGTTCAAAGACTAAGTAATACATCAGTGTAAGACTAGTATTTATAGCTAATTCCTATTACATTGTGTAACTAACTTCTAGAATCTACTAACAGAAAGTTAGTTATAACTAATTAGTTGGAAAAGACTAATCTGCCCTTTATTAACACTAACAGCTTTAACTTGTACTCTCCTTGCTTCATCATCAGCTCATATCTCAACA
>NW_006238930.1:4262284-4268557 GCF_000226075.1 Solanum tuberosum | reverse complement strand
TGGCAAAGACCATTCTGCCCTTTACTAAGATTAAGAGCTTTAACTTGTACTCTCCTTGCTTCATCATCAGCTCATATCTCAACACAAATAGATTAAAAATGAAGTCACCCCTTTTGGTTCATGGTTCATTTTGTGGAGAGAGTAGGGGGTAGAGAGAGCATAAAATATTATGCAGTTGCAGAAAAAAAAACTTACAGGAAGTAAAACGCTACCATCAAGCACCGAGGAGGACGGAACACAAGCCTTCCCCACCAACCCTGAAGTGTAAGATCTAAATTTTGATGAATAGAATTCAACATCCAATCCACTGTTGCCACCAAATGCATTGGTGAGGCAAACGAATGAGCTACGGAAGAACCAAATGAACCTGCAAGGGAAAGGATTAAAAAGAACAAAATAAAGAAATATAAATACCTGTCAGGGACTCATGTCTACTAGGTGAGTGATCATTGGAAACAAATCAGAAAATAGGAGAAGAAAAGTAAGTTTCTACACAAACCTGAAACCTCTACAAGAATCTGTTTGCGAACTTTAGTCTGTATTGGATGAATCTCCCCCTCAGATTCCAGAAGAGACAGATGAAGCCTTTCTTCAGCCAAACAGTTCCTTGACTTGGTTGTTGGCAATTGCACACAGCCAATTGAAGAGAGAAGAGAAGTATCACCAAATTTCAGCTCACCATATCGCAATCTTTTGCGGTGCTTTCTTGAAGGTTCATCCAACACCTCGTCCTCTCCAATTAAATCCTCTAAAATTACTGTGTAACTCTTCACTGGTCCAGTTGTTGCAGGAAAAGTGTTGAGGTGATTATAAATATCTTCAGGGGATGTGTCCGTATGACCGACTCCAAATCTTACATTGCATTCCTCAACCAAGTCACTAGATACATGACTGACATCAATGCTAGTCAATGTCGACAGATATGAACTAGTGCTTTCATTTACTTTGGTGCTTCGTGCTACTGCTTCCTCAGAATCTAGCCATAGTTTGAAGTCACAAGCTCCATGTCCTTTTTAAATTAACTATGAGAAGATATAAAACAAGTAAAAGTGGGATTCTGATACAATGACTAGATCCCAGCAACACAACTTCAAGGATAGGACAATACCATAAATATGTGCCATAGTGCCCAAACAAACAAGCAGAACCTATTTTCCAAAGTCAAGTAAGTATAATGCATTTCTTAGTCGTACTGGTGGTAGATCATAGACTAATAACCATGTATGACAAATGAAGAAAGCATTTCTCCCAGATATGCATTCCCTACTTCCTTACCTTGAAGCCAACTCAATCACCTTCTTTCGAAATGATCCAATCTCTTAATTTGACGATGTAATATGTCGAAGATGAAATATGTTGCATGGCAATAGCATTAATTGTTTTACTTTCTCTTTGTTTCGCAGTATGTATATCCATACATAATGGTTTTTAACATGTAATTTTCTAATAATCTACAGAAGTATAACTGCCAACGCTTATGCACACTCTTTGTTTCACCAAGATTGAAAAACCTAGTTATTTTTGAGTTAGGCATTTCCATTAAGAATGACCTATTTGAACTTACCATTCCTCCCCTCCCCATTCGAACATGAAAAATCAGGTGCTTTTTGACTATAAACATTCTTCCCTTCATATCTGAATATCAGCTACTGACGGTGATCATAGAAAGACAGTGTCTACTTTACTTTTGAATTTACCAATCTCCAGACCCTTTTTAAGTAAATTCTTTTGCGTCAAGATAATTTTTCTTTCTTTTTTCTCATCTTTGTGAAATTGATCAACTTGACTCTATGTTCCCTTTGCCCCTTTATCTTACAATTTTTACCTACAATTTGATGTCATTTTGTACTTAATAGTGATTCTAAATTCATTTATTAAGAATTTTTAGTTTTTTTTTGTGATAAGTTCAAATTTGTATTCTACCGCTATCTTAAGCAATCTTTATTTTAGCATTAAGGGGTCGTTTGGTAGGGTGTATTAGAATAATGTTGAATAGGGTGTATTAGTAATGCTGGTATTATGTTTGCAATAGTTATGCTACGATTGATTCTTATGTAGTGTTTGGTTTGGTGTATTAAATTGGTGGATTAAAAATGTCATGCATTGCATAATTCTAAAAAAAATAATATTTGTTTACAAATATACCCTCCACAAATATGGTGGAAAGGATGTAAAAAAGATTTTGAGGGGCAATGGTATATTTAATCATGTTAATGCATGCATTAAAACCTTTTGTATTACTAATACCATGAATTTTCATGTATTAGTTATACATACCTTAATACCTATGTTGAAAAAGTGTACCAAACAAGATATTAGTAATACACAAAGCTAATGCATGCATTATTTTTTCTAATGCACTCTACCAAAATTATGGGAATTGGAAGCTCAAACCCTATGATCACTTCAGAAACGTCAATGGGAAGCTCAACCTAGTTAGTTTGGACTTCCTCAGTTGAGTTGAGCTATAAGGGTCAAGGAGTCCAAGACCACTTAATGAACAATGTTTGTGTGGTAAATGGAAAGGCAAAGGTTAGTGAGGAAGATGCAAAAGTCAAAGCACTATGAGAGAAGATTGACAATCCTACAAATCCGAATTCTAAACTCTTGTCTGGATCGAGAGAGTCACTAAGTGATCTTGGAAGGTATAGGCGGCTAGCTGGTTGGAAAGTTGAATTATCTCACAATGACTAAATTTGACATATCTTTTCTTATGAGTGTTGTAAGTCAGTTTATGACTTCCCCATGTCGTTGTTTGTATTCTGCAATATATAAAGTCAGCTTCACATAAAGGACTACTCATCGAGGATCGAGAGCATGAGTATAGCATTGGATATACCCATGTTGATTAGGCATGATCACTCTTTTATAAGTGTTCTACATCTACATATTGTGTTTTACTACGAGGTAATTTAGTGTCCTTGAAGAGTAAGAAACACAACGTGGTTGCTTGATCTAGTGCAGAAGCAGAATATCGAACAATAGTTGTAGCAACTTGTGAGCTAGTTCGGATCAAATAGTGTCTAAGAGAACTAAGATTTGGAGAAATTGGTCAGATGGAACTTGTGTGTGATAATCAAGCAGCCATTCATATCACATCAAATTCAATATTTCATGAAAGAACTAAACACATTGAGATTTACTATCATTTTGTAAGAGAAAGATACTCTCAAGACATATTATTACAAAATTTGTGAAGTTGAGTGATCAGTTCTTGTAGATATATTCACCAAGTCCCTCACCAATCACGTATCAATTACATTTGTAACAAGCTTGGTATAGATGACTTGTATGCACCCGCTTGAGGGGTAGGGTTGGAATAGGTAAATGAGCATGAACATGAATAATTATATAAAACCCTACTTGAAAAGGGATTATAATGTAGTGTCTATAAAAAAAAAGTCTCACTGTAATAACGTAGATACACAATTCAATAATATTTTACTCTTATATTTCTAAAACTGACCTTCCATATAAAGTCTATCCTGGATTTCCCATTATAATAAAAAATGATTGTATCCAGCTAAAGAAGCATTGAATGGTAAGTAGCTTTTATATTTATTATTTTTTTAATTTTTTTTTGTTTATCTCCTTTTCATAAATGTGCTTTTCCGCATCTCAACTAATTTTACGGGATATCCTCTACCTCCTACCAACAATAGCTCTGTCCACTGAGGCTAACTTTCATATTCTTTATACAGTATTAATGTCGGTGGATGAATCGGTGGTCAAGCAATGGTTCTAAAAATGTAGGTAAAATCAAAATTTATATCAGTGACCAAGCAGGGACGATGCAACAAGTTCAAATCTGCCTTCTTATCTTCTTCTTAAGATCCCGTAACCAAATTCTGTTATAAGTATATACCACTATTCTTCCATCTGATTTGTCAAAAAGGATATCTTTAGGTATATTTATTATGTTAATGTCCTTTGCCAGATTCAAAAGTAGAAATGTGAAGGAGAAAAATTCATTCTCAAATTATGTACTCCCTCCGTCTCATTTTATGTGGCACATTTCGAATTTCGAGATTCAAATAATTCTATCTTTGATTTGATAGTAAGTTTTTCATAAATCTTTTAAACATTTTTAAATTAAATTATTATGACTTATATTATTTTTTACATCTATCTATATATAAAAGGAGAAGAAAAAATGACACATGTCAACACCACAAAAATTTCAGATTTTTAAATATTTTAAATAATTAATAATCAATAATTAAATAAATAAATATAGACACATGTCAATAATTAGAATTAGAATGACACATGTCAACTATACAAATTTTTATAATTTTAAAATTTAACTAATTTTAAATAATCAATAATTAATTAATTAAATATAGACATGTTTCAATACTTACAATTAGACCCATTTATTAGACCCACTTAATTATACGGTAGTTACACAAAATTCAAATACCCAATAATAAATTATTATTAAATAATTTAAATAATCAATAATTAAATAAATAAATATAGACACATGTCAATAATTAGAATTAGAATGACACATGTCAACTATACAAATTTTTATAATTTTAAAATTTAACTAATTTTAAATAATCAATAATAAATAATTATCCATCTATATATATATATATATCTATAATCTATAATCTAATAGGAGAAGTAAAAACGTCATGTGTCAGCGCCACAATTATTCTTACAATATCATTTTAAAAAATAACTTAATTAAATATTTTTAATGGATGGAATTTTATTTTTAAAATGACACATGTCAACAACTAATTAATTTTTAATTTTTACAATTTAATCTTAAAAAAGAATTGTCTCGGAAAAAAAACTAAAATCACAATTCTACACAACCTAAACAATTAATAATCAAATTCGGGAAAAAAAGCAGTTACATAACTGTCAAAAAAATGCATATTGATTATCACAATTTAAATAATAATTTTTTTTTAAAAAACATTAAATATTATGTATTTGTGTTTTGCCGCCCAAAAAACATGTGTCATCACTAGAAATGTTCTAAAAAAGCAGTCAAGTCAATTTGTAGTTTATAATGAGACACATGACATGTTAGAATAACATTTCAAACTAAAAGTTACTGAATAATTAGTTTAGGAATAGATTTCAATTCGAAAAAAAAAACTTTCAATTGAAAATTTCCTCCCATTTACTTGCATCATAAAAATGTTAGTGCATTTTAAAAGAAACCGCTCTTCTTCTCATCATACAACACACAAATTTCTTCCATTAATTATTGAAAGATGGTTTTCCTTATCCGAAAATTCCTTTATAAAAATGGGGTTTTTTACAAACATTCAAATTTTGTGGTTCAATTTCATACAAAAACATCTTTTTTAAAAAGGAGTTATTAATTCTAATCTAATATAAGTAAAGATAAAATTAATCTTAGAATTTTAACATATTTTAGAGATCAAACAAGTTATATGGTAAAAATTATTATGACCAAAGAGTCATTTCAAAATACAAAATCCTACGAAGAGTAATAAAGCAAATGTGGTCTTAGGATCTTATTGCACCAACTATGTGCATGTGCCATTATTATGAAAATTATGTTATATAATATTAATATAATATGCTCAAATGAATAAGTTAATGATTAATATTATTACTTTTAAAATATACATTACTAAATAGGCAATATATCTTAATTATTTTAAATTTTAAATATTATTATATTTTAAAATATCCGCGCAATGCGCAAGTACGTATACTAGTAATTTATAAATATATAAATTTCATGTTAAAAAATTAAAAATTTCGTGCACAATTCTCAATCAAACTTAAACGGTTTGACTGTCGAAAAACGAAAATTCTCTCATAAATTGGGACAGAGGGAATAGTAAAAAGAAAAGGTTTTACCTTTTGTATTAGACAGATGAAGAAGATCCGACCCGCATTAGGTCTCACGTGACAAAAGTCAGCACCGCAACGGCAAAGCGGAACGTTGATAAATTCGTCTAAATTTATCTCGTCAGCCCACTTGAAAAACTGACACTTTGGGTGTGTTTGGTATGAAGGAAAATGTTTTCCTGGAAAACAAGTTAATTTTTGACTTATTTTCTCATGTTTGGTTGGTGAGTAGAAAATATTTTTCGAAAAAGATTTTTAGTGTTTGATTTATGAATGAAAAATATTTTTGAGAAATATCTGTTATTTTTACTAGAATAGAAAATAATTTTTGAAATTGAAAATAGTTTTTAAAAAAAAACTTAAATTTTTTTGGGGTGGGAGGGTGGTAGGGGTGGGTGACGGGGGGGGTCGAGGGTAGGGGTGAAA
>NW_006238930.1:4257146-4261854 GCF_000226075.1 Solanum tuberosum | reverse complement strand
TTGAAAATATTTTTTAAAAACAAACTTAAATTTTTTGTGAGGGGAGGGGGTCAAGGGTATGTTGAAAAAATGAAATTTTGAAGTTGAAAATATTTTTTTAAAACAAACTTAATTTTTTTTTTTTGGGGGTAGGAGTGGGTGGGTGGGGTAAAAAAATTGAATTTATAAATAAGCTTTAAAATTATTTTATTTTGGGAGGGGTTGGGGTGGTTTGAGGGTAGGGACAAAATAAATTGATTTTTTCAATAAAAAAATAATTGTAATTTGAAGTTGGAAGATAATTTTGAAAAATGTTTTTCTTAAGTTTAGAAGGGAAGTCATTTTCCTTAGATTTGAGGAAAATGAGTTGATTTGGAAAACATTTTCCAAAACATTTAGCCCAACCAAACATGAGAAAATTGAAAAACATTTTCCGAAAAATGTTTTCCTACATACAAAACACACCCTTTGTTTTCTGAAACACAAAAGGGAACAATTTAATTAAACATGGATAAGAGAGAAAATGGTATGCATGTTAGTGAAATGCAGGAGACTAACGTCGTTGGCGGGGCAGCGGTAGAAATTGCGTCCAGGGTTTTTAAGGGTGTTAGAGGTGAAAAGTTTGCAAGAGCCAGCGCCGCAACGGCAGGGCAGGGAACGTCGAAATTTCTTACCATCAGCTCCGACGAAATCGTTGTTGTTGGGACATTGTGTTGCCCAGTGCCCTAATTTGCCACAACTATGACAAGTATCAGTCTCCCTCGGCATTTAGCGACTTGAATTTATGAGCTCTAATATTTGTACAGCGAGAAATTGATTTGCAAGTGTAGTGTGAATGCAGGGCAGCTTACACACAACCGGCGATATTCTCGCAAGCAAAAGTAACATTATTCATCACATTTCCAACTAAATTAAAAGAGCCCGAGGTCATTGAAGAAGGTTTATTTTAATTTTGAATCCCTCCATTTCATTTTACTTTGACACGTGTTCATTTAATTATATTTTATAAATCTAAAACTTGCCTACTATTAGTATTATTTATAATATAGTTATTTAATAATACTTCATTTTCCCTTAATTACTTGTCCATTTATTAATTGACACATCTATTAAAAAATTATGAATTGACACATCTATTAAAAAATAATTATTAACATAGTGAGTTTACCATTTTACTCCTATTAATTATGAAGTGAATGAATTAAAAAATTTAATATTTTCAAGAAGTTCTACTTTTTTCCAAGTAATTAATTGAGGGTATAATAGGTAAAAAAAATATCCTTTCTTGATTTGTCAAAGTAGACAACTAAAAAAAATGGATAAGTAATTAGGGGCTAAAAATAATATTGAAAGCAAATACTATATTCATCTTCATTTGCTAAATTAGATAAGTAAAATAATTATTTTACTATAAGAGTCAGATAAAATTAAATAGGTGGAATAGAATAGGGACTTTATCTTTTATTGATGATTAATTTATTTTTTGTTCAACTAACAATCAAAATGCACTTTGTGTAGTTGATCTTCAAAGAAAATATGAGTAAAGTTCTAGTCAAGAGGTTAATTTAGTAAGTAAGTCTGCAATTTATTTATTTATATTACCTTAAAAGTATGAACTACAGATCTTAAATGTTAATTTATTATAATATCCTCGATTTAAAACATAAAATTTAGTATATCTTCAATATTTTATATTATATTATATTATATTTATTTATTTATACTATATAATATTATATCAAAAGCAGACACCTTTAATTTTCACATTAAAGGATTGTGAATTTTCCAAAGAGCTATGACTTTTTCAATGAGTTGTTACCTTTTCGAATGGTTGTGACTTTTTTAAAGGAAGGTGACTTTTCTGAAGGGTAAGACTAGTCCAAAGAGTTATGACTCACACAACACATTGTATCTATAGCTACGAAATCTAAGCTATGAAAGTAAAAAGCGTAGCAATTACCTAGCTATCTACAAATTCGTAAAATTTCTTAGCCACAATTTTTTTATAACAAAGCTAATCCTTTATTTTTGCTACAATTGATAATGATTGTGGCAAAAATTGGATGAATAGCTACAATTTTATTGCTATAATAAACATTTTGTAGCTAATCATAAATTTTTGACACGCTATAAAAATTATTGTAGCAATAGTAATATTTTAGCTACAATAAACTATTTGAAATAAAATATTGTAGCTAAATATATATTTTTGCTTCAAGTTATAAAATTTGTGGCAATAATTAAATGATATAGCCACGTATTTTCTGCTATCATAAAATTGTGTAGCTAATTATTCATTTTTGCCACGAGTTGAAACTTATTGTAGTAATAATAGTCTTTTAGACACAATAAAATATTTGAAACAAAATATAGTAGCTAAGTAAATAATTTTGCTTCAAGTTATAAAATATTTGTGGGAATTGTTAAATAATGTAGCCACGGATTATTTGCTGTGATAAAATTTCATAGTTAATTATTAAATTTTGTAACGTGTTGAAATTTATTGTAGTAATACTAACCTTTTAGTTATAAAGAGGTTGTTTAAAACAAAATGTTGTACCTAAATAAATATTTGTGCTTTGAGTACTAAAACATTATATTGTAGAAATATAGTTGGCTGAAAACCTATATTTATTTATCATGATGAATTAAATAGCCATAAATTTATTATTGTGATTAATTTCATAGCTAATACTTTTTTTACCACGAGTTGGAATGTGTTATAATGATATTGATCTATTCTAGAGGTGTTAATTGTTTGATTTGATTTACTCTTATAGACCTACTTGTAAATTTCAAATATACTTTTAATAAATAAATACTTATATCTAATTAATTTTGATTAAATAATTTCACCATAATAATATGTTTACTGATCCAGTGTTATTGGAGGTGTTAATTGTTCAACTCAAATCCACTATACAAAATAATTTACAAATCTTAAATACGACTTAAATTAATTAATAAGTCGTTATATTTACTTCAATTAACTAATTAGATCAAATTCTAGTAAACTTCTACAAGTCTAATTCAAACTTCATCCTGACTAAATCTATTTATAAAATATTATTTTGATTCATATCTGATTTATTGAGACAATTATCTTTTAAATTATTAATTTTTATATAATTAGAGGTGTTCATCATTTGACTCAATTACTTATATATAGTTTAAATAAATAAATACATTATTATATAATTAGTGTATAAAGATAAAAGAACCAATTAATTTTTTTTTAAAATACAAAAAAGAAGAAGAAGACAATCTTCAAAAATTATTGATTTGTATAATTACTTGCAGCCTCAAATTTACCAATCTTGTATTTTATATATTATGAAACTTATTATTTTTAATATTAATTTCACATTTTTAAATGTATAATCAATTTTAAGAAAAATTAAGAATCATAAATATATTTATATATTTAATTATTTTGGTATTTTATTACTATTTTAATAATATTTAATTTGAATTAATAATTTGCTATTTTATATAATTTCCCTTTATTAATATGATCAAATATAATTCATATAAATTCATAGATATTTTAATACTGTTAGGAAAAGTTTTCCCTATTAGATGATAAAATGTAATTCCTTGATGAAATAATATAATTTCCACGGAAGGAAAAGAAGAAGACCAATAGCAGAAAAATAATAGTAATAAAAAAATGATAATACAAAATAATGTGGACAAGACAATTAGTTGGAGTAGCGGAGAATGATACTCCCTCTGTCCTTAATTACTTATCCACTTTTGAATTAACACACCTATTAAGAAAACAATAATTAATATAGTGAGTTTCTATTTTATCCCTATTAATTATGAAGTGGGGTGAATTAAAAACTTAAAATTTTCAAAAAGTTCTACCTTTTTCAAAGTAATTAATTGAGGAGGGCAATATTTTTTTTGTCCTTCCTTGATTTGTCAAAATTGACAAGTAATTATGGATAACTAAAAAAAAGAAATCTGGACAAGTAATTAGGAAAGAGGGAGTACTTTACAACTAGGAGTGACAAATGAGCGAGTCGAGTAGAATATGAGTCGATCAAAAAATGAGTAAAATAAAAATGGATAAGTTATTCGACTCGACTCACATTTTAAATGGATAAAAATGAGTTACGCAATGGATAATATGGGCACCCATATTTATCCATATTATAATAGAAATCTTGTTAAAAGCTTTAAAACAAAAAAAAATTAAGTTTTTTTTATCACTTCTCTCCACCCTATCCCAATTTTTAAAAAATATAGACTATTTCCCTTTTGATAAAAAAAAGTGTTTTTAAAGCAGCAGCTATACTCTTACTCCACAGAAAAAGTGAGAGTATAGGGGTGTGTTTGGTATGAAGGAAAGCATTTTTCGGAAAATGTTTTCCAATTTTTTCATTTTGATTGGGTTAAATGTTTTGGAAAATATTTTTCAAATCAACTCATTTTCCTCAAATTTAAGGAAAATGACTTCACTTCAAAACTTAAGGAAAACATTTTTCAAAACTCTCTTCTAACTTCAAATTACAATTATTTTTTTGTTGAAAAAATCAATTTATTTTGTCCCTACCCTCAAACCAGCCCCCAACCACCCCTCCAAAAAATAAAACAAAATTTTAAAGCCTGTTTTTAAATTTAATTTTTTTACCCCACTCTCACAAAATTTAAATTTAATTTTAAAAGATATTTTTAATTTCAATTTTTTATATTTTACCCCCTACCCTCGCCCCCTCTATCA
>NW_006238930.1:4248432-4256553 GCF_000226075.1 Solanum tuberosum | reverse complement strand
TAGTAAAAATAAAAGATATTTCTCAAAAATATTTTTCGTTCATAAATCAAACACTAAATTTTTTTTCGAAAAATATTTTCTAGGAAAACATTTTCCTTCGTACCAAACACACCCTAGGTGGTGCTTGAAAAACACTTTTTTTTAATCAAAAGGAAAAGAGTAGTATTTAAATTTTGTTGAGCTGCAGAAGGACTAATTATCTGTCGGCGCCAGGTCGCTTTCTGTCGGCATCAATGGTGATGATTATTATAAGAAAGAATAAGAAACCCTTTCCTTCCTTGTCTATTAAATTAAATTAAACTAACACCGGCGATTAAGTTTCAGTCGTTAATGTGGGAGGGAATCAAATGCGAATGAAGTCTCCAATCCATTCATCAGGTTCACTTCTCTTCTTTATCGTTATCTTCTATGTGCTGTGCCCTAACTATTTTATTTTATCGCAGATATGCTGCTTTTAGTGAGTGTCTTTGTTGCTTTAGGTTTCATCACAAAATAGTACAATGTTAATATTAGGATTAATTCCCTCTTTCATATTTCAGCTTCAATGTGTCAAAATATATATCCCAACCTTTGCAGCTGAAGTGCTCGTGGTCGCCAAATGTCAAGGACTCTTGCAGCAATTGTAGGAGGTGCTGCAGGAGCCGTGGCATTGGTGGGGATTCTGCTTCTCATTTGTTGCTTCTGTATTTTTCGTAAAAGGACTATTTCAACAACTTCCGACACAGGATCTTCTGATCCATCTGTTCAAGGTCATATCTCACTTCTTATTAAGTCAAACATTTCATATTTATTCTCCCAATTCCTCAAGTAATCTGAATCACTTGCAGTTGGAAAAAATGCTGGGGTTGAATTGACCTCACAAGATGCCAGGCCCTTCCACATAGAAGAATTGTCTTTGGCCACAAAAGGTTTTAGTGATAAGAGTTTAATTGGCCAAGGCAAATTTGGGGAGGTGTACAAGGGATTGCTTCATGATGGTATGCTTGTAGCAATAAAAAGGCGATCTGCTGTTGCTAGTCAGGAATTTATTGATGAGGTAATAGTAACTATGTACATCTTATGGAAACTACTGCACATATCGTTTGAGTTTTTTTTTTTTAAATCATACTATTCAATTTTTCATTCATCTTCCTTAGAAGTGACTACAGCAAATTTAACTAGAGCCTGTGACCAAAATGGTTATCTGCTATAATCAACAGACAAAAGGCACTAAATGCATCAGTTTACCCCCCAAAGAGCTTGTCACTTTCATGCCTTTATCACTTGCTGATTGAATGACCGTTTTTTAAGCCTTACTTACCTAACTCATAGCACAACTTTTTGCTCTTATTAGATTCATAGTAGTGCAGAAATTCCAGAATTCAAGGGCATTCAGTTTCACTCGGCAAAAGCTCAAACGTTCCTCTTAGTTCTTAGCAAAGTGAATAACCTGAATATAAGAAATATACCAAATGAAATAGAACACCAACAAAAAGTTATGGTTCTCCACAAACAACACCTAACCATCCGGGGTGCAAGCAAGCGTCTTTGAATCTTGGAAAGCTCCAACATAGTCTCTCGATATTCCTTAGGTCCCTTCAATCTCAAAGTGGGAAAGCTAACTTGAGTTTGCTTATTTTGTAAACACAGAGAATTGACTTTGAAATCTTGCTGGAATGATGTACAATCACTTAAAAGTAAGTGATATTGGAATTATTTCCTCCAGAAAGTTGTTGGTAACTACGTCGCAAGAGAAAGTGCTTCTTGCACTACATACAAAAAGGATTATATTCTTCATCATTGAAAAGAGAGAAGGTGTTATAATCTTGAGGACATTATTAGCAAAACTTGAATTGCAGAACATTGACAAGAAATTCAAGGTCTAGATGTCAAGCCCCAAACCTAGCCTGAGGCGGACCAGCTCTGTCTGAACTGTGCAACCTGCTATAGCACATGGACATAATCTGGAAATGTAGAAAATATACAATACTGCTTCCCGGCAAGGGAGCCACCATGTACAAATGACGTGCTCTGATAAGATGGAACTGTAGATACATAGAATGGCTACCTGGCCTGAAACATGAGCGCGGTGTAACAGACATGACATATACACATATTGGAATCATCAACACAAGTCTATGAAGCCTCTATGAATGAGCTGGAAACTGTACAACTGCCATACTGTCGGTATAGGGCCCCAACCTACCCAAACTTTCTATACAAAAACATATATAATCAAAAAGGAACTCTAGACTTGACTTAGCCCCAGGTAGAATGGAGCTCACCAACCAACAACTGATAGATGAAACAGATGTCTAACGAGACTTGCTGTTTTGAACTTCTAAACCTGCACTGTGAGGGCAGTGCAGCGTAGCGCCCCCGACATTATAAAAAGTGATGTGAGTACAATGGAATTGTACTTGTATATAAGTGGGTGTTTGGATTGACTTATTTTAAGTAGCTTTTGGCTTTTAGAACTCAGTGGAGACAAAGAACATGAATACTAGGAGGTCGTTTGGTAGAGTGTATAAAAATAATGCTACATAGAGTGTATTAGTAATGTTTGTAATAGTTACGCTTGCATTAATTATACATAGAAATTTTTTATGCATTGTTTGGTTTGGTGTATTAAAAATTGCATGCATTGCATAAAAATATTAATTTACAAAAATATCCTCCACAATTATGGTGGCAAAAATGTAAAAAGGGTTTTGAGGGGTAATTGGGTCTTTAACCATGCTAATGCATGCATTAAATCCCTTGCATTACTAATACCTAGAAATTCATGGTATTAGTAATACATACCTTAATACACAATAGAACGTATAACTAATGCATTAGTTATACATAGGTCCAAAAAATGTACCAAACAAGGTACTATTAACGCACTGGGTTAATGCATGCATTATTTCTCATAATACACTTTATCGAGCGACCCCTAGATGATTCTTCCTATCTTTCCTAGCTTAGGTGGACAAAATTACTTGGTGCATGTTACTGATGGGAGGTGGCAGGTATCCCGTGGAATTAGTTGAGGTGCACGAAAGTTGGCCCGGACACAATAGCCATAAAAAAAGTATTTTTGGTGAAATTTCATTATGAAATACTTGAAAGCGATAACTTTGAGCAGACAATTAACTTTTAAGTAAAATACATACCTTGATCTTTGAACATTGATATACTTTTGTGTAGATGTCGGTCGCTAGCACATGTAGCATATGCATACTAAATAACTTGTCATGTGTACCTTATGACGTTCAATAAACGCTCTACCGTCTAAGCTGCATTAACACGATGTTGCATTGAATTTGCGCGTAGCTTCTAGTCTTTGACATCAAAAAAGAAGCTTGGAATGACGAAAGGGACATGTGAGAATTTAGTCTTAGCTAGTGGAACAAGAAAGACATGGATCTAGTTCCCATATATGCATACATGTAACATTATCACATACATCCCAATCAAAGAGGAAAATTGTCTAGCCATCGGAACGACTCTCATCGCACCGGCATGTGTGGATATACCCAGTTTCCAAGAATGCTCCCAAAACAAATACGGTATATAATTTGGTTCATGTGGCCCTATGTATATATACATGTCTACAGCTTAACAACTTATAATGTATGGCATAAAACATTTGTGGCTTAATAGCCTATAATATCTAGTGAAATTTGTGACTCAATAGTTTAAAGGATATCTTTAACATCATTAAGAAATTATAGTCGAAGAACTGTAACTTAAATATCACATGAACCTTTTAAAGAAACATGAAACTAATCAATGAATATACATATGGATACCATGAAAGATTTCATCGGACGATATTAAACTTGAAACCTTTAATACATACATGTGTCATGCAAGACATATGACTCTATGAGCAACTAACATGAAGACTCGAGGTAGTTTTAATCATATAAATTGAAGGCAACTAGAGTGTCGTACTTAAAGAACTATAAGAAGCTTCATGTGACATCTTGAAACTTGTAAAACACATTTACAATATGGATAAGATATGGCTTTACAAATAGTTATGTACGAATACTTGAGGCATATGGATCATATACTCGTGAAGACCATAGAGAGTCTTATACTTAGAACTTTATCTATGAGTTTTTGTAGTCGTTATTCTTGCAAATGATTCATGTAACATATAATGTCTCAAATGGAGGAGCTACCGACCATTTTAGGTAACATGGCAGCTCATAAAATGTAAGAAACACATCGTACGAGAAACTCGTTAAAAAATCCCAAATTAGAAAGTTTAGCCTTACATAACTTGATTCCAATCCTTTAGCATATTATAACGATCAAATGTTCCTTTGATGCTTCAATCTATAATAAGAACCAGTAACAAGGCTACTATAAACAACTATACAACATAACCAGGCCATTTTGACAATTCGATAAACAGAATGCGAGTGTCGAGCTCGTGAGACTTTCAAATTAACGGCACTCTTCGTACTCAATATTTCGTATCACTAGTCAAGCAATATACTTGCCTTCTACGAGGCTAACCAATTAAACAGCAACTAAAACAACTCTCTACATACTCCCTCCTTGACAAATACATGAATCACAAAGGGCAAAACTTAGACCCACGGCTTCCCATCACTGCCTGTAAACTATACTTAAAACATCTTTAGGATCATATTTATGGAGATAAGAGGAGCCATACCTCTATGAAGAAGAAAACCGGTCTCTGCACTTTGTATTCTTCAAGAACAATACCTTTGCCTTCAAGAAAACATTTGGCTAAGTATGTTTTTATGATCTATGATGAGGAATACACTTGATTCTTGAAGGAATCAACTTATCTTAAGCTAGGGAGAGATGGAGATGAAGAACCCTTGATTTTCAGCCCCCAAAACATTCTGAAACTATGGCCAAATGAGCCCTCAAGTTGTAATTTATAAATTACAATTTTTCTGGTTGACATACCACGAGGTGCCACATGTCCATCACACCAAATTTTGGCTCTGCGTAGTCCGTTGTAAAACGCGCATAACTTCTTACTCTGAAGTTGGATGGACGAGTGGTTTGTCTTGCTAGAAAGTAGACTCAAAGACCTTTAATTTGATAGGTCGTACACCGCATAATTCGTTTGAACCTGGAGATATACTCGTTCAAAGTTGACCCTTTTGCGGCACATAAAGAAAAAATCATTTGTGATGTCCCTTTCGACTTAACTTAGACGTTAAAGCTTTTATCAATCCGTAACCTTATAACCACATACTAATTACCATATAGTACACTTAACATATGTACTCATTCTTGGCCTTATCCTTCGAGTTCGGACAAATTTGTCGATGTTCGCTAATCATACTGTAACTTAAAGACACGTGGTATAACCGTCGATGTAGCACTTTAAAACTTAAATCATTTTGGGACATAAGTCTTAATTCAATGCAGTAGTACACTGGATACTTGATAAATTTATTCATTGTCGACCTTATTCACCCGATCTCGGATAATTTCGTGAATGTCTAATCAGTCTTTTTGTAGTTTAGACGTATGAGGTATAACACTAAAGGAGGGCATTAATCGCGTGGTAAATATCAAAGCCAGTCGCTGGAAAGATGAATCTTGCATTAACAATCTTAGAGAAAGGAGCAAAGCCTGAACAATGCCTTATAGGAGGAATGCATGAATAGTTGCAGAGAGATGAGTTGTGACACCAGTTGCTGGGAGAGGAGTGGTGCTGGACCAAGAGGAAGAAAAGGAGAAAATACGAGCGACACACATTGGCTTGCACTGCTCATCGGTTATGAAAGCTAATTTGAGTCTCTATCGAGATCTTAGAGGTTCTGATACCATGTGAAAATAAAATAAAAAACTCCTTATTGACTTGATTAAGTAATAAAGTACAAAAGATGCTCCTTATTGGGAGTCATATGCCACACACAATATTGCAGATATTCAATTTCAATGCTAATCAGTTAATTAAATATTTTATAATTAAATACAGAATATCCTAAGATATCTTACAGAATATTTTGTATGATTTCCTCAACTACAATGAATATAAACATATGTGGATCTTTACACATTCTCTAGATATTCTAAGAGGCAGTGACCAACTATCCACATCTACTTCTCTGTCTAATTTCTCACAGTTTTCTTACTTCAAACTGCGTCAAGGGTCACATTCTGGTAACAAATTACTCCTCGGATCTATATGGATTTGTAAGAGATCAAGCTACAAATCTGGCCTCTTTACATTTTTTCGAATTGGAAAAATAAATAAATGTAAAGAGGCCAGATTTGTAGCTTGATCTCTTACAAATCCATATAGATCCGAGGAGTAATTTGTTACCAGAATGTGATCCTTGACGCAGTTTGAAGTAAGAAAATCTGGCCTCTTTACATTAAAATCGTTGAGACTTTGCTGATTACCTTGTATCAATATCAACAACAACAATAACATAACCAGTGTAGTCCCATCAAGTAGGGTGAGGTCTGGGGAGGGTAGAGTGTACGCAGACCCCCTGCCTCAGAGGTAGAGAGGCTCCTCGTGTCAATATCATCAAGTGAAAATATTTGTTACTTTTCTCCCAATTGTGGTATTATTTCATTGCATTATCTCCTTCCTAAACTGTGACCAACTACCGATAAACCCTTATAAGTTGTCAATGTGACCTTCCGATTTGAGAATTACGTTTTGCGCCACTTAGCCCAAATCCTTTACCTGAACAGTTTCCTTAAAAGTTCAAATCCAAACACAGGATGAGCAAGCAACTTTTTCTGTTACATTTGAAGCATCTTTTAGCTGCTTCCCTTGGACCACTCTTCTGTTATGTGATCAACATGATGTGAATAAGGCATGTCAAATCCAAGCTGCAACTGAGATGTACTGACGGGTTTGGGTCCTTGTTCCTTTGTGTTTTACACAGACGTTAACTTTCACAACATTTTAGTACCTCCGGCTTTAATTGGACCATCTTAGTGAACCTGGATATTAGGTGGATGAAACGAAACTTAAAGACATGTTGAGAGGACTATTATTGGTGAAGTCTTTACTTATCTTCTTTTTGTGATTGTGTCTGTAATGGGAGAAGGGACCTAGGGGTTATCTGGGTCACAAATTGATAAAATTGCATTGCACAACTGGCAACTGGGAAAGGAAAAGAAGTGGGTTATGTAGTCACATACTGAGAAAATAACTGTGTGGAATAAAGCATGTACTCTATGGTATTTGATTCCATTCTTGCTAACCATGGGGAGTCCTAAGTATCTTGCTGGACAAATTAAGTTATCATGATTCATGACAATGCATTTTTTTATGAAATAAAAAGTTCTCTTCAGCCATTCCCCCTGAAATGGGGGAGACTTTATTGCTGTAAAGAATTTTTTTCGAGCTCAGGTACAAACAACCCAGTCACGTGCTCAATTGAATATGCAACCATTAATAGTGTCAGAGGCACACTTCCATTTCTGGGTTGTCATGGTATTTGATATTATTTCTAAATTTTGAACTTCTATCCTCACCTCTCGAACTAGATAATGGGGTTGAGTTAGCTCCAAGGTCCATTTCTTTAACAACATGTTTGTCATCATCTTTTGGGTTGTTACTAAGGCCCTAATTCTTTTCCCTACCAATATCATATATCCAATATACTTGGAAGATCTACTGATGGTAAACATTAAGCTGGTATGCTGATAAAGCAACAACTATGTACATAAGCAGCAAACTATCAATACCTCTCATCAGTCGTAGGTGTATCATTTACCTCTCATCAGTCGTAGGTGTATCAGAAATGACTTATGATTGTTCGTATGACTATGTGTTCATTGTGGTTTGATGTATTCAGACTGTATCTCCTATCAGGTTCGCTATCTCTCATCTATTCAGCATCGGAACTTAGTCACCCTCTTAGGATATTGCCAGGAAAATGATCAGCAGAATCTTGTCTATGAGTACATACCTAATGGAAGTGTATCCATTCACTTGTATGGTAATCCTCTTTTTACTAAAACTTCTGTTTCATCCCTTTCCATTTTATACTTATTCTTTACCAATATTTTGTCCCAGGCAAATTTTGACTGTTTAGAGAATTGCCTCATCTTCTCTAGTTTGATTTCAGTACATTGTAGTGACTATTTTCCAAGTTCTCAGCTTCTTCTCCCCCCCCCCCCCCCCCACCC
>NW_006238930.1:4191349-4248005 GCF_000226075.1 Solanum tuberosum | reverse complement strand
CCCAACATACAAAAAAATAAATTAAAAGTAGTCCCTCTTTTTTGTTCCAATCTGTCTTTGCTTTTTACTCGTTTTCAACTGCAAGTCAAATAGAGAATATTGTGAACTTTTGTAAGGTGCAATATCTTTTTCTGTTTGATCTTCATTTCATGGGTTTTTCTTCTAGGTGGCGGTCATGTTACACAAGAGAAGCTAGAATTCAAGCATAGGCTTTCTATAGCTCTAGGGGCAGCTAAAGGTGATCCTCTGCAAAATCAGTGAGCATTTGGGTTCCCCTGGTATTGGTTTATCTTTTGTTTGGGAAAATAATTATGCCTGTCCTAGTAGTGGTCTGGCAAAGATAAGCTTTCACAATACTTAAGGGCCCTGCATCCACTTCTTTGAGTTGAAATACTTTTAACAGTATTGGTTCTTATGCTTCATTCTCGCTCAATGTTATATATGCAGGTCTTGCTCATCTTCACTCGCTAAGTCCCCGCTTGATTCATAAAGACTTTAAGACAGCAAATGTTCTTGTGGATGAAAATTTCATAGCTAAAGTTGCAGATGCGGGATTACGCAATTTTCTTGGAAGATTTGAGGTTGCAGGCCCATCTTCTCGAGTGGCTGCTGATGAAATATTTCTTGCCCCAGAGTAGTCTTCTTGCTTCTTTAGTGTTTATTTTTTGGAACATCTTTCCTTTCATTCTTTTCTCCTCTGTGGCTCAGCAGGGATATGATTGATGTGAAGATCCAATGACTTTTTCTCATTATTCTGTAGGGTCAGAGAGTTCCGACGATTTTCTGAGAAAAGTGATGCCTACAGTTTTGGTATATTTCTCCTGGAGCTAGTTAGCGGCCATGAAGCAATGGATTTGCTATCTTCAGATTTGAATGTAAACATAGTTGAATGGGTATATACCCTTTCCAGACCAAGCTGATGCATTTAAAGACTTTTTTTTCTCAAATGTATTATTGACAAAGGAAATTGAGGCCCCGACAGACAATCGAGGAATTCAGCTAGTTATGCAGTTGCTAATAGAGTATTTTTCTCATTTCAGGTAGAGAATAATCAAGACTCTGGAAACATATCTGCCATCATTGATCCAAGATTGGGTAATAGCTTCACCACAGAAAGCATGGAAGAGTTCATGCAATTGACTGTCCGGTGCGTTGACCCTTCGAGTGAAAGGCGACCTACCATGAGTTATGTGGTGATGGAACTGGACCGGATACTGGAGAAAGAAATGAGCTTGACAACAATCATGGGAGAAGGAACTCCAGTTGTGACTCTTGGAAGTCAACTTTTTAGGGCTTTAAAATAAGATGGAGTGGGAATTAAGCTTCTTGGTTGTATTAATTCTTTTGTTTGTGTGATTTTTCAGATTATATTTACAGAAACACCAGATTGGAAAGGGAGATGCATCCAGCTGTTTGTTAATTGTAAAAAAAAAAAAAGAAAGGAAGAAGTTGGCAGCTGTTCCCCCCCCCCATTCTCATAGATGTGCTCAAAACCTTGTGATAAACAATTATTTGTTGATAATAGATGAAGATTTCCTGGCGTAAATTTTTGAATCTTTTTGTTAAATACTACTTCATATTCCATCTCAGGCTTGCCTGTCATGTAAGCTAGATTAGTAGTATTTCACAAGGATTAAGGCGATAACTTGAATGCAAGTTATGAGGAAGGAGTATATCAAAGATGAATAGCCTTACATAGTGAAAACGTTGAGGAAGAGCTTTTCTCGTATGCTCAGTTTCCAGAAGGCTAGTCTTTTCTTTTCATGGTATTACATGTTTAGTTGATATGAGCACACTGTTGTAGGAGACGTTCTTTATTGTCCTGCTTCTAGAAGAATCATGGTGACAGAATTTGTAAAGTTGAAGCCAAACATCAGCTTTCTAGAATGCTCATTTCCGTACCAACATTTTCCATTTATAAAAGCACAATAAGGACTACTTCTAGGCTTAGAGTTCAGGCATCCATGAGCTTCCGCATTCACTTCACTCTTTCAACAGTGAATAAATTCTGTAATGAATAAAATACGCATGCTCATGCAAACACCCCCATGTGTGGTATTCAATTCTTTTCTTACAAGCCAAAAAGAGGGGAAAAAAGATATGAAGAAGCTAATCATCTGGCATATAACATCATGAAGAAACCGCACCCTGTTTTGCTTTGAGAACAAGCTCTTCCGTAGTAGTCCCAATTATCTCATTTGCACGCTTGAGACTAACACAATAATACCGTCCAATTGTATCCTGAATGGGAACAGAATATATTAGAGGCAAGAGAAACATATAAATATTCACTTCAGGATAACTTAAGGTAACATTAGACTTCAATAGCTAGCCAACAAGAAAGGGACTTATCATACTAAATATGGTAGGCATAGTCGGTGGATACTTTCCTGGATCCCAATTGATAGCACAATAACATGTTCATTCCCCAAGTTGAGAAAATGCTTATTTCTTTATATCTCCATTAAAAAGAGTAGATTTGACTTCTCTAATCTTATCAAATATTTGTTACACTTAAGTCACCTCGCTTTTATATGCTATTAAATGGACTTCTTAAGAAAATGAGAAGTAGTATCGTAGGAAGACATCTTCCCTAAAGGCAAGTAATCTTTTGGCAAAAGTATTTTCTGGAAAAAAGCATTTATCAGGAAAGGACTTATTTTCCTAAAATATATTTAATGTTCCTGCTTCCAATAAATCCATTCAAGATTATGAAGATGGGTGAAGCCGAAGTAGGGCTCTTTGCTTCACTTAGGGGTCGTTTGGTAGAGTGTATAAAAATAATGTTAAATAGAGTGTATTTACTACAAGCACCAATGCATGTGCCTCTTCGCCCCCATGGGCTCTGTCTTCAAGACAACAACATTAGACACTAGGTGAGCACAACCAAACAGATGCTGGGGGGATCCCCCTGTTCCATTGCAAAGTGATACATTAATTGTTAACAAAACATTATGACCACCTATACAAAACATTAGAAATTTATTACAAGAAAATTAGTCACAAAAAACAGAAACAATGCCTTCATATCTATAAGAAATTTATGATGGTTTTTAAACATTAGTATGATTTTAACTTCATACCTTTTTCCTGATGGTAGTAGCACCTTACTTCGCTAAAGCAACGTTTATTTACACTCTACACTCAAATCCCCAAATTAAACCTTGATGTTTTTCTACATAAAACCTCCTCGTCCAAAAAATCTTTAATATGTGTAAAGTTATTTTACATCTGTTCAACGAAAGTAATCTTTCACATTTTGCTGGATGCATCAGGCAGGCAGACTCCAGTTCCATCGGTGTAGAATTTGTACAATATCCACTTTCATATTGGAAAAGACTTTTCAGGGGTTTTCCAGGTATAGCAATAGAGAATGCTCGTATGCTAATAAACTAACTAAATCATTTCAACCTGGTCGCTGAAAAAGGAAGGCTACTAGAGTCTCTTCTTGGTTTAATGCTTCTAATGACCAAGAGGAGTTTCTCCTTCCAAGTTTTCAGACTTCTAGTAAATTAGTGGTTTTAAAATTAGAGAGTAACTCACAAATTCCTGCAGATATCCTTTTTGTCTTTTCCTTAAAAGACACTAGCTCAATCATGTCCATTCCAAAGGATGATGTTTAAAACACTGACCAGTTAATACTTAAAAGCGCATAACTTTCTCTAAGAAGATATACATGGTGTGTGGTAAGGATCATCTAGTCAGCAAAGAAATGAGCAACGCAATAGGAAACAAATGGCTTGGCCGAGTTTGGAATCGTCCAAATACGGAGATCCATAAACTATACAATGTGTGGGAGATTTCTATATGTGATTCCCACAGAAGTGTCTCTATCTAAATATCTGGCAGCAAGAAAAGAAATTTACTAGGTCAAGGGAAAGAAAAGAAAGCAAAAGGCTATTACAGAAGACCAATCTTACCCGAGCAACAATGCCTAATTTATCTAGTTTCTGAACAGCATCATCTACATCAAAATTACAGCATACACCGAACTCTTCTTTTAGTAACTCCTCGCAGCGCACATCAAGATCCTATACCATCACTCAGAATAGTGGAAGATTATGTTAGTAGCACAATAATGAATGGACCCCATGGAAGCATGCATCAAGGAAAAGTACAGGATAATATTCATATGCATGCCAAACATCCAGAGAGAATAAGGATTATATACCTCCAAAGTAGCTTTACCCTGTTCCATCAAAATGAAAAATGATATAATAACTTCCTTTACCTGCAAATTTGGCATGGACACTGTAAGGACCAGCTGTAACTTGTTCAACTAATCAGAGAATATTGTATCAGAATCAGTAGCTACATTCAGTACTAAATGCAGTCTCAAGTTACCATCCAATAATATTCATTAAAAGTGGGAACCTTGAGAACATGTTTAAACATTTCTGAGTTTCCTATAACAGCACATCAATATAATAAATATCTTCCTTTCATTTCTCTGTGTTCATGATTGTTTCTTTAGTCTATCATATATAATCAAGAAGACCATCATATGTTTTTTTTTTTTTTTGATGACCGTGGTTCCAGGCCAGCAATTAGAATTGAAGGATATAAATATTGTTAATTACGTTCGACTGCGCCCATAGATATCACGAAGAAATGAAAAAGAAAAGCTTATTTTCAGTACTATTATCCTTTGTTGCCCAGGGAAGGAGGTAGGTAATAACATTACTGGAAATTCATATGATTGAATGGACAAGCATTTGAAGGGGAAAAGAAGACAGAAGCTAACATACTTCTTGCTGAATCACATCATCACACAAATGTAGAAGAGTACCCCTTCCACTATCTAGCTGTTTATCATACATTGACTGTGTAATCAAGTTTTGATATGTAGCCATATTTTGTTGAAACCTGCAGACAAGTTAAGGAAATCAGTTCCACTAAAATACCAGCTTGAAGATGTTCTTAGTAATGAGTTACATTCTTCGCAATCATCTGATGCATTCAAAATATAAAACCAGTGTCTCAGCATGACAAAATGCAGAAGTGCAGAATACAGTCAGCAGGTAAGAATTAAACGATAAAGGTATAGATAACACTTTGTTATCTATCAATATTGATACAGATAGTACTGAAATCAACAGAACACTTAACGTGAAGTATGTCTTTGCACAATAGCCTATCACTGTGGAGAGGATAGCAAACATGACCCATATATCAGCTTTAGGCAATTCAAGCGAACTCACAACAGCAACCTGCAAGAATTAAGGAATACCAGAGTTTAAAACAAAGTTCTAAAGGGACGATGAAAGTAGAGCAGTCAAATCGTATGGATAAATAACTAACCAGACCAACTATAGCAGATACAAGGAATTTGACCCAATCCATTGGAGTTAAACTGGGGTTCTTTTTCTCTGGCTAAAAAGAAAGAGAAAGATATTATCAAGATGTAACAGTTTATAAGAAGCTCTACCCCCCAAAGAAAAAGTACACGTATACATAGTTGGGAGGCTGAAAGAAAACAATTAGAAAAAAAAATCATACCAGGACAATTTCCAGGTCAGCCATTGGAATGTGTCTGAAATGCTTCACATAAATTCCTCGGTCCGATTTTGCTGAGGTACCAGCTCTTCTGCATAATTACAACTTGAATCCATTATGCAAACAACACAGCAGTGTACAACAAGTGAAAATTAAAGGAACAAAATACGAGCATTATTTGTGCAGAAAATGCGCTTCAAGCAAATTACTGAACTTAAAATTAAAATAAAAAATCCGCAAAGAATGGGAACTTGTACCTATAGACAACAATTATCCTGTCAAAAGTAGGCTCTTGAATTGTTATCTTGCTCATCAGACTACGTAAACTGGATTCAGACACACAAAAAAAAGTAAAAGTTGGTAATAAACAACAGGAACACAAAGGAGAAAGCAAACATTGTTAGTGCTAGTGTCATTAATTCACAATTATTAATGTCACTCAATCAGCTAACGGTGGTGAATTCAACAACTGGTCATCCGCTTCAAGGAGTTCAGTCAAGGCATTCGCAGATATTAGACAACAAACTTTCTTGCTCTAAGAAGTAAACACATTACAAGCCATGCACAGAATTGATTAATCCGAGTTTTCCAATTACATTCAGGCTTGTCAATGCTGAAAAGTGAAGATACATAAACAGAAAAGACAGAAGGGAAACACAAAAGCATCCAATATTTACTTTGTCAGGGATCTGCTCAAAAGTCGTTGCTACTCAACTAGGCATGCATCAACAATTCGGAGGGAGAGTTTTGATTAGAGAAATTATTTGCCGGTGTCTTCTTCAAGTATTTTGCTGGTAATGAGATTACAAAGATGGGAATTTGATTAAGATTCCTGGCATCTATAATTAAGATAATAGATCTCTATATTTCGTAAGCAATAAAGAACGAGGGTAACACTTAGACACTCCGGAGTGCACTCCCATTTAACCAAGTTAAGGTCTTATTCTCTCTATTACCCTGCCACAAGAAGTGTTTGCGTATATTGTCTTTCTTAAGCACCCCCGATACTGACAAAGTCAACCAGCTTTGGCATCACCTTCTTTAGCCTTTCTGTAAGAATTTTGGAAATTAGTTTGTAGACACTTCCAATCAGACTGATTGGTCTAAAATCTCTCAATTCTTTGGCTCCATTCTTCTTTGGAACGAGTGCAATGTAAGTTGCATTAAGGCTCTTTTCAAAAACTTCCTGAGAATGGAAGTTCCGGATAGTAGCCATCACATCCCCCTTTAGAATCTCCCAACACTTCACAAAGAAGCCCATAGTATACCCATCTGGACCTGGTGCCTTGTCTATAGCACATGCCTTTAGCCCTTTCAGGACCTCATCTTCTTCAAAAGGTTTCTGTAAATCTTGTTGCTCCTCCCTGTTGATTACTGGACAGGGGTACATGTTGTAAGCAGGTCTCCAATTTTCAGTCTCACAGTACAACTTCTTATAAAATAAAACCACCTCCCTCTTGATATCTGTTGCTTCTGTTAGTTCATCACCTTCCACCACCAATTTATCAATGTGATTGGTTCTTTTGTGAGCATTTGCAATCCTTTGAAAGAATTTAGTGTTCTTGTCCCCTTGCTTAATCCACAATGTCCTTGATCTTTGCCTCCAAGCTATCTCTTCCTTTTTAGCATAGTCTTCAAACTCTTTAGTTAAACTTGCCTTTTGAATTACTTCAACATCAGACAGAGGTCTGTCCTGTTGAATATTGTCAAAATCAGTAATTCTATTGAGCAACTCTTTTTTCTTCTTTTCCATCATAGGGTCAATATTTATTGGTGTTGTCTCTTTTGTCTGCTGGGATTCCAGAAGTTGGGCCTCATTAATAAAAAAATGGGCTTCGTTAAAAGAAGTTAGGCCTCCCTTAGCTATAAACCCTTTTCTTTTAACTAATAGTGGCCCAATATCATTTAAAATATGACCTTCCTTGTGCACATGTGAAATAGGGCCCACAACAGCTGTAGTGTCAGAGACAGAGCCCATGTGCCTGTCCCTGTCTATGCCAGTGATTAGATCTCTGTTTTCCCCTCTGTTATCTTCTAATAACCAGAGGTCATTACCCGTATTACACCTCCTTTTGCCCAGTGGATTTCCTTGCGTAGACTGCTGGATTAAAGGCTCAGTCGACCCTTCTGCTCCGATGGCTACCCTCGTCGGAGCTTCTGCCCAAAGTTGCATCGTGAATAAGGTCCCTCTGTTTTCAATCGTCACTTCCTTCGGGATGTTACTTCCGTCACTGCGAACCTTGATTCTGGCCCATTTAATGTGATTCCGTAGCGTCGTTTCTTCCTCTGTTTCTGCCCAGCCACCGCAGTATTCTCCGATGATCTTGAAGAGTCTTTGGGACCAGAGGTGGAGAGGGAGACCTATGATCCTTACCCATGTTGTTTTGGGTCTATTTGATGATTCTGCTGTTCCGACTTAGTTGAACTTGCCTTTTGAATTACTTCAACATCAGACAGAGGTCTGTCCTGTTGAATATTGTCAAAATCAGTAATTCTATTGAGCAACTCTTTTTTCTTCTTTTCCATCATAGGGTCAATATTTATTGGTGTTGTCTCTTTTGTCTGCTGGGATTCCAGAAGTTGGGCCTCATTAATAAAAAAATGGGCTTCGTTAAAAGAAGTTAGGCCTCCCTTAGTTGTCCACCATTCTTTGACTCTTTCATTAAAGCCTTCAGTCTCCAGCCACCATCCTTCAAATTTGAAGTAGGATTTGGTATAGATCCAATAACCACTTGCGAGTGCGATTGGTGAGTGATCTGAACATACTCTTGGCATCAATTCCTGCTTTACATTGTTGAACTTTCCCCCCCATTCAGTAGAGTACATTATTCTGTCAATTCTGGAACCATATTCTGCATGGTTCCCCCCCGTCCATGTGTAATTACCTCCCTCAAGTTGAGGATCAATCAACTCCATATCCTCAATCATATCAGAAAATTCTGACATATAAATGGAGTTCCTTGAACAGTTCTTCTTCTCTGAAGCATACCTTACAATATTAAAGTCGCCCCCTAGGATCCAGGGTCCAGAAAATAAACCCCTAACAGCCCCAATTTCCCGCCATACTTCTTGTCTTTCAAGATTGCAATTAGGTGCATGCACCCCTGTCATATGCCATTCAAAATCACAATTTCTTGATTTGAATCCACAAGTTAGAGTATAGGCACCAATTTCCACAACTTTCCCCTCCCAATGTTTACTGTCCCAAAGCATTAGTATCCCCCCTCTAGTGCCACTAGCCTCTAATTGGGTGTATTTAACTCCCCTGCTTCCCCATACCTGTCTAATTGCCTCCCCATTTTCACCTTCTAGCTTTCTTTCCTGCAAACATATGACATCTGCCTTCCATTCCTGAAAAACACTGTTGATAATTCTCCTCTTATCTCTGCAATTTAATCCCCTCACATTCCATGATATTATCTTCACATTCATCATGTATTTATAGCTTTCCCTTTCCCCTGGTTCTCGAACCATTACTTTCAAACTTCATATGATCACTCTTAAAAAACATATTTGTTCCTGCTCAGCTTCAAAGAATACCACTGTGTCATCTGCATAGAATAAATGTGTCAGTTCCATTGTAACATTTTCCTTGTTCTTTATAGTAAACCCCCTTATCCAGTTATTCTGAGATCCAACTCTCATCAGCCTGTACAGACCTTCTGTACAGACCGATTAAATTTTGGTGTACCCAGATCGGTACATCCATCTCCCCATCAGTTTCCTCTTCTGCATCATGGAAATCCAGTGGTTCTGTCTCCACCACATTCCAGGTTTCTGCTTCCACTCCATCCATAATTTGTATGCCTGATTGAGAGACGTTTAAACTTGATATTTTTGGTTATTATTCGTAAATTAAAGAAGGTAATTAGTCTTACACTAATTATTGTCTCTAGTTACTTCGAAATAGGGGTCTAGATCACTTTTTTATCTAAGTTCTTGAATTGGCTCTATTAGTATCATAAATTAGCTTTAACACGCTAATTTTTAATACTAAGATTAATTAGGGTTCTAAGGACATCTTTTGAATTTGGAGGTTTTATCCTCAAATTTCGCATATCTTTCAATTCTTGTCTTTAATCTGTTTATTTTCGCTTCCGCATTATTTTCTTGTTTATTTAGTACCCCGATTCTTATCAACAAGGTGGGTACTCTACTTATTTCTTATTTGGGTCTAGCTTTGGGTGCAGACCTTACAGTGTGGAATCCGATGATCGAGAGTGCAGAAGTAGCTAGCGGTATGGCAAAAGAGGCACTTGTCAAAAGGGGGAAAGGAAGTGTTGATCAAAAGCACTTTGTCCAACATTCTTATGTATTTCATGTCAGGCCTCGACAAAGTAGCCGAAAGGTTGGAACGTCTTCAATGTACCTTTTTATGGGATACATAGGAAGGCACAATAAAGCATCATCTCGTGAACGAGGAAGTTGTCACTTCTCCAAAGGAATGGGGAGGACTCGATGTGAAATACCTCAAGGTGTTCAATAAAGCTATGTTAGGGAAGTGGAGATGGAGATTTGGGGTGGAGGAGAATGCTTTTTGTAGGGGGCGGTAGTGGAAACATATGGTGCTATGGGAGGGGGATGGAGGACTAGAAACATTATAAATATGTATAGGTGTGGTTTATGGAGGAGTATTATGTATGGGTGGGTACGTTTTTGGGGACATTTCCTTAAAGGTTTGGGGAGGAATCAGGACTAGTGTCTGGGCACATAAGTGGTGTGGGGAGAACGAGATGAGTTGAGGGAAGTCTTCCCTAATATATATATCGTGTATCTTTCCAGGATTGGGAGACGGAAGAATTTCACAATTTGATTGAATTTTTGAATGGGCTAGCCACTCCTAATAATTTGTCATATGTATGGAGCTGGCGAGAGAGTGGAGATGGATTATTCACTGTTCTATTTATAAGAGATAACTAGTGTGAGGGGAATGTACTTTCCCCCATGACTATATTTGAATCCCTAGAGCTCCGAGAAAGGTGTGTTTCTTTGTATGGTTGGCAGTAAGGGGTGCGATCTTAACAACAGAAAATTTGAAGAGGAGGATCACCTATGTTAGTTGGTGTTTAAGTGTAAGAGTGCAAGCGAAAAATGTAGATCATCTCCTATAGCATTGCGACGTGGCTAATTGGATATGTAGTGTGGCCCTCAACTTGTTTAGGATGCAATGGGTGATGCCCAGCACGGTGAAGGAGACTTTATGAAGTTGGACTAATAAGAGGGGGAAGAGAAGGCATGAAATGTTGCCCCTTTAGCAATCATGCGGGTCATTTGGAATAGAGAAATAGGAAGTCACTTAAAGGGGTGGAGCAAGATGTTGTAAAATTGCAAAGCAGTGTTTTGTCTCTATTTTCTCTTTGCTGTACTTACAAGGTCCCTTTTGCATAGACGATTGAAACTCTTTTATTGAGAACCATATTTTGATAAAAAGATTCACAGATACAGAAGTGCCATATGAACTTTCTAAAGCAGCATATCAGTTTAAGCAAAGAATAGAAATACAGAACCACAAAGACCACTTATTAGACCTGAGTTCCATATTTTCAATGCGGATACGTTCAACATATAAGTCCTGATCTTCTGCTTCACTATTGATCCCGTCATCCTTTTTTGGATTCTTCTGGCGCCGTGAACTTGATCTCCTCGAAAACAGTCTATCAGAAGGATTCAGAAAGGTAGGAACTTCATTTTGAGTACAATGCAAACAGTAAACAGGTTTACCATACTACTGCTTTTTTTGTATCTAAAAGCCACACACCTTGTTTTTCTCAAAATCCATCCCCAAATGCGTGAAATAATCATATCCACTTTTTCCAAGAAAAAGTAATCCGTAGTCTTATCAATTCCAATGCCGCGGCGAAAGATTATGTACTGGAAAAGAAAAAAGTAACTCAGTGGCATGATCAAACTGTTCACTTTCATCCTTTACCCTTGAGTAGGAATAATACAATAATACTGCATATAAAATGGACAATAACATGGTAGCACTAAATACAATTCAAATCAGATCAGGAAATGGCAACGAAATTGTCTTAAGAAAAGTATATATTCATACTACACACTGATAAACCTAATAAGTTTCAGGACATATTGATATACCATATAAGTTGAACAGCCAAATATACCCATGTCCATCCATGATATGGTTTGCAGATTCAAAGAAATAGTCAAGTAACTATTACCCGTTGTTAATTGCTTGTGTGCACCATTAAAGATTTAAGGAGCAGCCCTTAAAATGATGATTAATCTTATAAAAACAAGCAAGAAGATGAGAGGGCATTAGATCCCAGTTTGTCCTCAGTCGTAACTTGTAACACACTATTTTAAACCCTTGATTGCAAAAATTATCTTCTCTTTTAATAAAAATTATTGTTCACCAAAGACAACAACAACCCAGTGTAATCCCACAAGTGGGGCGTACGCAGACCCCTTACCTCTCTTTCTGGGATAGAGAGGTTGTTTTCAAAGTAAAAGTAATATAACAACGAAGTTCCTTGAATTAAATGGTCGCAAACTTTTGTTCATGTTTTGATTGGAGTGCGAATTCCTTCTGCCAAAAAAAGCAAGCGGCAGCAATGAACATCCCTGACACCTAATCTCACGATGGAAATAATAGCTTCACAGCATCACATGTAGAGGTAGATGTGATACACACACTTTAAAAGTCGATCCTAATTGTTGCAAATCAAGGCAGAGGTATGGAAACCATATGTGGATATCAAGGAATCAAGTTGCATTCTTGAACTCCACACCAACAAGAAACAAATTGGCAAATATTCAATTCGGTGAAAATTTCATAATTATAACCAGAAACTACACTTGTAGACCTAGCATCTGGGAAGCCGTTAACTCCATACCAAGCGTCCCAGAAAGAGTAAACGCCTCAATTTAAATAGCGACTTGAAGCTTCAGTAAGAGTGATACCTTGTCAGCGAACTCTGGAAGGCTCTCGTGAGGATGCTCTGCAAAATACTTCTTTAAAAGTTTTTTGTCAAGCTGCATCCAGGATAAGGTAGAATGAATCGCAAAGTCAACATGTCAAAAAGAAACTATATCAAGAGAATCAATAATTGTTTGAACCAAATTATATGCAGAAGCAACTAAAAACCTTAGATTCATCAACACTGATAGGAAGATTTAGAAGATACTGCCCGGAATGTGCAACATCAATCTCTTCATCACTCGCTATTTTAAAGTTACTTTTGTCCATAATCTGCATCAGCATAAGGAGAAATGAGGATAAAAACTGGATAATCAAATAAGGGGACGCAAAAAAACACAAATGCCATCCCCATTTCCCTTAATCCTCCAGCTAGATATAGAGAAACATTCAGAATTCACTGCTCTTAGAGCTTGATGCAAGTTTAAAAATCCATTACAAGCTTAGTCTCAATAGCAAGAGAACGCAATGCAAAATAATGGAAAACAACTTTAGAGATAAATAAATTAATATATAGCCACCATGATTGAAACACGGAAATATTCCCCTTCCATTCAATTTTGCACATGGGAAATATTTGTTAAGAATAACAAAGAAGAAGAGGAAAAGATGGGGAAAACTGAAGGAAGAAGAAACTCCCACTTCCTGAAGAAAAACACCTAGACCTCTTACCATTCACCTCACTAGTTGTCTTCCTCCCCTAAGTAAAACCAAGAAGTTTTTCTCTCAATGTTAATGGCTACCTCTAAAATAGAAGGACACACTGTGATACCTCTCATCTTCCTACAGTTCCAATGTTTAACAAGTTGACGTGTATCCAATGAGGAAGCTAGATCAATTATGCAATGTGATACAGCCTCTTCAATTTCAGAGGATCTTACACTTAATAACTGATGTATGATTCTTTTTTGTGTTGTTATAGATATTTTTCGAGGGCCAGGAAAGAGGATAGCACATTGTCCACAGGTATGGTTTTCATTTGAAGGTTCGTAAAGGTCAGCCCCTCCATACAGGGCCATAGATCGAAATTATTCTAACTTCCCTTTTTCTGTTGAACTGTTGGGCCATGGTACACACACACACACAGATATTATTATATAAACAAATGAAGATTATATATAAACTCACAGACACACATATGAGATTGGAGTTTTTATAAATTTTAACTGGAACACTAATGTCATGACTAAAGATATGCGGATACAATTGATTATAGCAGTTGATGGTGGTCACTGATAGGCAAAATCCCATTTGGGTAAATACTGCTGGGGAGTCGGAAAGAATGAGATAGTGACAGACTTCCCCTACCATCAGAGTTAGTGGCATTTTCTTGAGATAAAGGCTTAGCCTCCACCACCAGCCATGTTTCCGACTTTCTCTAACTTAAACTTACTAGATCAGTCAATGGCCAGACAAAATGAGGGAAAGATTCAATCAACTTCCAAATCCTTCATAGAAGAATGTCACCTTTGTTCAAAGTGTTTAACAAAGATATCTCAACCCTGTCCTAGCGGAGAACAAATTTCTAGGAAAAGAATATAAATGCTAAAACTAAACCCTTCTCTGAAATTAAACTGAAGTGGCTTTTGAATTATCTCTTCTATCATTATTATTTATTTTTAATCTTTAGTCTAGAGAAAGTCATCTTTTATCTTAAAGAAATGCTTTCATTTGAAGTTGATCAAAAGAAATCCGACTGCCATATGTTATGAGTGACACCTGCGGATCTTTGAGGGCCAACAAATGAAAACTCAAGTCTCTATCTCTCAAGTACACTGGTTAGGCAGTTTGGGCTTGCATGTTATATTATGAATCTAAACAGCTCATATAGCTGGCTCAGATACCAGAGAGAAAAAAAATAAGAAGAAGCTACATCTTTTTTACCTGAAACAAATATGTCAAAAAATTCTGTTCAAGAACATCAATCTCATCTGGAGATAACTTCTGCTGCTCCAGTTTTTGAGCCCCGTTCACAGGATCAAACAAGGAATACAATTGCTGCAATCACACAATACTATTCATCAACACAATATCATCATCAGCAAATTAAATTCATTTGCCGTAAAATGATGGAGAAAGCATATTTGATCAAATGAAAAGCAACATAAAATTGTATTACCATGAGATCCTCAAATTGTAGAAGATACCAAGCATGAATTGTGTACTCAACTCTCTTGCAAAGCTTCAGAAATTCAGCCCGGTCAGAACTATGTTCTGGGCAAGGAGGAAGTCGGGATCATTAGAACCTCGAATCAAAACTGTTACTTGAATAATCAATTATAAAAAAAAGCATTAAAGAGAACTAGAACCACACAGATTCATGCAACATTATACAATTTTCATAAAGGTAGCAATGAAAACAATTTTAAAGAAAGACAGAGACATGATTTATGTCTATACAGAAGGTAAAACTTACATTTGTGTAAAAAGTTATAACATTTAAGAGTCAACATTTAAGACGTCAAAACTTATACAGTGCAAAAAGAGTTTGAAGCCTTTTTGGGATTCAATCCATCAAGTGTCTGTGTAAAATTCACAAGGAGGGTGCACAGGCTCCCTCCTCCTTTTGATAAAGGGCCTCCCCGCCATTTGAATTGTCCAGCACTAACTTAGTAGCATTGTTTTAACTTTGAATATAATTTCTACTTACCTATACAACAAATCGCATAAAAGGAAGTTGTTTCAAAAGAGGTACAATTTCTTAGAATCCACGAGGACTTGATGAAAGATGGGAAGCCTTTATAGGTGGATTAGAGTATATTAAGCTTGTGTGACCATGTAAGGGAAGTGTAAGATTTAAAGTATTCCTGGTTATAGAGAACCCCATATTTGCCCTAAAAGACAATTTATTTAGTGGAATAAAACAAGACCAAATGGAGCAGAATAGTTGATGAGGATTCACATAACCGGCTCCAACTAGTTACAAATTCAAGAGAAAAGTGTTAAACTTTAGAGTTGAGTGGAAGTGTCTTATACTGAAACAGTAGTTAATTGAGACAAGTCACCTGGCTTACCTTGGAAGTTTCAGACAAAAGTTAATCTGGGGAAGGTCAAATTGCATTAAATTTTTCAAATAAAGAGTAAAAACCTTAACAGACAGCAAGGTTAGGAGTAACATCGTGGGTTTAACTGCAATAATTGGTAAACAGAAAAAAGTAGGCCCGGTGAAGAGAAACTTAAAATTATCAGATTAGTACTAGAGAAAAGGGAAAAGGGGGTTTCAGGACCGGAAAATAGGAAGGAGAAGGTAAGAGATTGAGTGATGATTAGCAGAAAGTAGAATTGGATTACCTATAAGGTCAGCGAGGGCCATGATGAGCCTGGGTTTGAGGACTGGAATAACAGACTCCCGCTCCAATCGGATCACCTCTTTCTTCCTCTCCATTTCCGCAAAAAGATTCCAAACACACAAACAAGGAGAGGATCAAATCGCTCTTTTCACTTAAGGCGACGCTAACGAAGAAGGAAATAAAAAGTGAGGTGTAAGTGTAACGGTAGGATCATTTCAACCGACGAAATTATTAAGTATTAGGACGTGTTTGGTAGGAAACAAAATATTTTTTTTTAAAAGATAAAGTGGATTTCTAACTTATTTTCTCATGTTTAGTTGGTGATTTTATTTTGGCTTGAGTATAAAAAATATTCTTTAGAAAAATAATTTATGATCCGAAAATCAACCACGATAATTAATCTAGGACCCGACCCGACACTCAAACTAGGATAAAACCCCTATGACCGTTCCAAAATCCGATCCGAGATTTGACCCAGGAAAACGTTTTTCAAAAAATAATTTTAAAAAAAATTGACTGGGTCGCGCGGGGTGAGGGTGGTGGCATAAAAAATGTAAATTTTTAAAATTTGAAATATTTTTCAAAAGCAATTGTGTGTGTGGAGGGGGTGGAGTAAAAAATGAAAAAAAATTGAAATATTTGTCAAAAACAATTTTTTCTTTTAAATTTTTTTTGACGGAAATGGCCCGGGGGATAGGGGTGGGGTGGAGTGGCGTAAAATAGAAAGAAAAAATTAATTTGAAATATTTTGAAAAAAACCATTTTTTTTATTAAAAAAAAAGACGGAGATGGTCTGGGGGGAATTTTTTAAAACTACAAATATTTCCCAAAAAGTATTTTTTTTAAATAAAAAAAATAAAATTTTAATTTTTTTTTAATGGGAGGGTCGGGTATGGGTAGGGTAAGAAAAAAAAGTTATAGGATGAAGTAGAGTTTTGGAAAATGTTTTCCTTAATATTGGAAGGAAAGTTATTTTCCTTTTAAATTTGAAGAAAATGAGTTGATTTTCCAAACATTTTTAAGTCAACTAAATGTGGAAAAATTAAAAACTGTGCATATCAAACACACCCTTAATTACACACAAGTGGGTCCTGTCTTTCGCCTCTTCCCTCTTTCATTATTTTTATTTTACGGTAGGTCCTGCCCTTGGCCTCTTCTTCTTTACTACTATTTGCAAGTATAATATAATATGATTGATTATTCACTTAAAATGATCAGTAAAATATTTTATAAACATAATTCACCCCGCTGTTCTCATTAATTTTAATTTAATGAAGGGTTACTGAATCAAGCTACATCGCTGGTAGTGTTTCTACAATGAACTAAGCTAAAAATAAAACAGAAATCCCGTATACCAATAAGTACATACCGGACATTTTATTTAACCGCCAAAACATTAGCTACTAAATATATCTAGTCTACTTAAAGAACTAGTCAATCTCCATAACTAAACCAATCTCCCCCTATATCCATAAATAAATATCTAGTATATACACCGACATTAGATTTGTCTAATGTATGTATGTACAAAATGCCCCCCAGGCTTGGTCATCATCAAGAAAACAAAAGACTTGCAGCAGTCTCAACTCAAAAACAATTGCAATAAAATCCGGGTGCATGAACATAGCCGCCTACATCTTGTGGTGTAAAATGTAAAAATTTACATCAATTATTGTCCCGACGACTCTTGTAGCCTTGTGCAACACAACATCCCTATGGATTCCAGGGCCTCAAGAATGGTTTGCCCATCGAATCATGGTACCCTGGATTCTGAGTAGACATGCTCGTCCATCCAAGACCATTGGGTTTAAGGCCGCTAGGACTTTCCTGGCTACTCATGTAACTAAGGGAAACAGCTTGCTGCTGTGAGGCATTGCTCGTTGTGGGAACTCCCACGCCTATCTCACCATAGTTCCTTGAAGGGATCAACCGTTCTCTTGAGCCTGATACATTATACGAGCCACTTTGATGCAGTGCGTTACACTCAGATAAAACACTGTACAAGCTCTGATCTGAGTTGTTTACACTTCCAATGCTCTGAGATGGACCACCAACACCTCCTAAAGTAGACCAGCTCCCACGGGCATGATTCTCTCCAGAGAACCAATTCTGACTTAACAAGTCTCCACTGCTTAGATGAGTTTGAGGCGGTGTCGACACATGAACAGAATTGATGGCCCAATCTTGCATGCCAACATTCAACTGTTCATGCCTAGGGAAAGAATATCGACTTCCATCTGGGTATAGATTCCCCTGAAAGTTCTGATGCATGAGGAGATCATTCATCCCCTTGTGTCGTAGCTCAATTGGTAACTGCACATGAAGCTGCTCCCTAAAATGACCAGAATATTGACCTTGCTGCACCATCAGATTGGTTGCTGGTTGGAAGTCCAGAGGAGACTGTCTCTGCTCATGGTTGTAAGATGAACTATCTGGATCCTTGAAAAACGGGTGGAATATTTCATTCCTGTTCTGAGGGTATGAACCAAAAAGAGAAATGGCACTGGGTTCTCTGGGCAACATATCCCTCCCAGCATCCTTTCCTGTTGGGACAGCTTCCAGATTAATAAGACTAGCGGCTCGCTCTTCAGTAACTCGAGGATGCCCTAATGACAACTCCTCGGCAGAAGAATATTCATGACTTATGGGAGTGGCACACCCATAAGAGGCAGCTATGCTAATTGCTGGCCAACCATCACTGGTAGAAGCAAGAGGACCCCCTTGATCAACAGGAACATCTACACAATTCAACCCTTCTGGATACTCTGATACAGTTGGGGAAACTTCATCTGCCTGCTGGATTATATTGTTCTCGTTAGAATCCAGCTTAAAGTGACCTAACTGATTGCTCTCATCAAGTGAAACATGATCAAGTTCCTGACTGAGTGAGACAGGGAGAGACTCGTCATCATAATCAGTGTTAGCTGTGCTATCAGGAGTTTGATCATCAAATAAGCTTGCAGACTCTCCTCCCTCCTGATCCTGACAATCATATAACCAAAGAGTTTATTTGAATCTTATCAAAGAACATAGGAGAGCTTTTAAAAAAAAATCTTCTCAGGCAAATTATAATAGAACTAAAAAGTCTCAACTGAAGTTTCTGCCACTCATTTATTTGTATTTAATGAGACAGACCTTCCAGCATAAACGAGTTGCTAAAAATTTAGGTTAAACCTTTTCGACTCAATACAATTCTTTTTCTATTAGTATAACTGACCTCTGGCTGTATAGGAAGCTCATTATTTAGCATTTCTCTTTCCATTTGCTTTTCGATCAACCCATCAGATTCTTCCTTACCCTCATGCTGATCAACCTAGAGCAAACTAGGACATTTTAACATTACACAACAAAAGAAACCATCTTCACTTCAACATACACGAGTTGGTAAGAACTCGCCTCTATACATTTGTTTTCTATTAGTATAACTGACCTCTGACTTTATAGGATCATTATTCAGAATTTCTCTTTCCATTTGCTTCTCGATCAACCCATCAGATTTTTCCTTGCCCTCATGCTGATCAACCTAAAGTAAACTTGGACACTTAACAATTAAACAACTAAAAAAAACATCTTCCCTTCGACATACACGAGTTGGTAAGAATTTGCCTCTATACAATTGTTTTTCTATTCTTGTTATAACTGACCTCTGACTGTAGAGGAAGCTCATTATTTAGTACTTCTCTTTCCATTTGCTTCTCGATCAACCCATCAGAATTTTCCTCGCCCTCATGCTGATCAACCTAGAGCAAACTTGGACATTTTAACAATTAGACAACTAAGAAAACCATCTTCCCTTCAACATACACGAGTTGGTAAGAATTCGCCTATTTTTCTATTAGTATAACTGACCTCTGACTGTAGAGGAAGCTCATTATTTAGTATTTCTCTTTCCATTTGCTTCTCTATCAACCCATCAGATTCATCCACACTCTCATGCTTATCAACCTAGAGCAAACTTGGATATTTTAATAATTAGGCAACTTAGGAACCCATCTTCCCTTCAACATACAAGAGTTGGTAAGAATTATAGGGGAAGCCTTTTCACGTCTGTACAATTGTTTTATATTGACTATTGGTATAACTGACCTCTGACTGTAGAGAAACCTCATTATTTACTATTTCTCTTTCCATTTGCTTCTCTATCAACCGATCAGATTTTTCATTGTCCTCCTGCTGGTCAGCCTAGAGCAAACATAGACAATTAACAATTAGACAACTAAGATGAAGTATCTGGAACTTCCATTAGAAAAAGCAAAAAGAAAAAAAAATGTCAGAAACATTGAACCATCTTCAAAACCGATTCCTCAAAAAAGTTATGAGATAACCCTCATTGACCCCTCAAAGACAAAGGGGAGAAAAGCTAAAAGTATAAACCTCTACTTCCATTGAGAGTATAATTTCTGCTTCTTTATTATCAGTTTGTTCTGCAAAGATCCCATCAGAGTTAGTTCTCTCTTCTCCTTCTTTACAATCAGTTCGTTCTGGAAAGATCCCATCAGAACTCATTTTCTCTTCACCCTGATAAACCAAGTAAAAACAAATCATCAGGTTATTCAAACAGATTCTCTGAACTTGGATGTATAAGATAAGATGCACTCCTAAGACAGACCTTAATTTGGGCATTCAGTTTTTGTTCCATTTCTTGACCTAATGATATTCTCACTTGCAATTCTTGTGAACGTCTCTTTATCCATTTTGCAAAACCAGCAGGGACATCCCTATTTGCCAGCTGCAGCCTGTACAAACACTCACTAAGAACTAATGTGGAGATCGATAATACTAGAAGAAATGTTTTGCTCCACAAACTAACCAGTGATCATGTAATTTTTGACGTTCTTCTTCCTCATAAAATTCAAATGGCTGTACATGGAGATTTTCCACATCACCTAAGACATTGCTCAGAGACCTGGGTTGTATGCTATTACTATTATGCTTCATGCTGTTCTTAACACGTTGATAGTGTTCTCGACTGACCTGAAATATGATGGAGAAAGGAAGGATAAGAGGAATGGGGAAACTATCAGCCACTGGAGACGAGAAAATAACATAAATTCAATGAATGTCAATAGTTTGTACAGAATTTGCACACATGAAAGACTCAAATGAAAAGCATCCCATGTAAGAACTCAAGTGAAAAAATGGCTGGGTCAACATCTTGCTGAATAATGGCTGCAACATGTGTGATCACCAAGTATTTAGTGAGAAAACAAACAAATTCAAGATCATTGGAATATTTTCAATAGACTCTTAAGATGTTCCAACCAAAGCATAGCCACCTTAATATAAGACATGTTCTTTTAATCAGGTAAATGTATACCTTAATATAAGACATGTATTTGGCACCATCGCTGTGTTGGATATTCCGCTTGTTTAGTTTTTCTCCTTTCCTGGATCTTGCAGCCATCTTAGCTCCATCAGGCGAACTGCCATATGTGCCTTCTGTCAAGCCCTTTCTGAATAGCCAAAGAAAGGCATGTGACTGTTATGACCCTTATAATGGGAAAAAAGCAATTATCATTTAAGAATTACACAAATATACATACAAACAGAATTTTTAAGTTATAATGTAAGATCAGTTTATCTTTTCACCTTTGCTTCTTACTTTAATCAATTCTCTTCCAGCTACTTTTATCAAGCAGATTTTATTGATAGCCAAGAAAGTTAAGCTCACCCCCAGAACAACAATATCAAGGAGAAATAACAAAAACAATTGTTGCAACAATCTCCTACTATGGCATAACTTAGTGCAGTTGTCAACAGATTTCAATATTTCTTCTGAGTTATCCCAAGGTAGGGATGAGGACTGTGTACACTCTACCTTCCCAGACCCCACTCGTGGAATTACACTGAGTATGTTGTTATTGTAGAGTAATCCTTTATTGGCAGAATATATCAGGTTACCGTAAACTTGATATATTTTATTCAGTGCACCTCTGAACTATTTTTTATCATGATTATCCCCGGAAACTTGCAATTTGATAGCCTCAACCCTCCTTGATGAATGTGTCAAAGAGCATGTATCCACGCTCTTTAGGCTCTTGGGATTGAAAAATCAAAAAATCAACTTCTAAGAGGGGTATTTTCACCCGTTAATTGCCGCAAAATCATATAAAATGCTTTATTTGTTCCAATTCTGTATTCTTCCTAATAGATACAATGCACAATTATCACAACTTCGTATTTCTTTTTATTTCCTCTTTAGATGCAATGGCAGTTAGTTTAATTATGTTTTTCTTCTTTATTTTGGGCCAAATCTGTAAAGATATGGCTGAAACTCTATTGTTTTTTTTTAAACAGCTAATTTTGTATATTTCTATAAATGATTCACAATTACACAGTGCTCCCTGAGTCTGGTCCCTATTTACAACAAAAGAACTCTAAGAACCTGCAGCTATTCTAAAACCTAAAATGGTGTCTAGTATATCCAGAACTTCTACAGCTTCTACAGAGTAGGATAGTCTACACCAAAACAAAAATGCAAATTAAAGTTCATTTTTATCTGTTGAACTGTGTTGCTCCTATTCTCAAAGCACCTTGAATTCCTTTCTTTCCAAACTGTCCACCATATGCATGCTAGTATAATTCTCCATCTTGCTCCTTCTCAAAGTCTCCCTTCCTGCTTGTTCCCAGCTTAACAAGGTTGCTGCAATGTTACCTGGCATTATCCAAGTGATTCCTCAGGAAGCCAAAAAAAATCCTCCATACTTGTCCTATTACCTTGCAGTGGAGAAAGAGATGTTTTACAGTCTCAGTTGTTTCCCCGCTTAAGCAGCAATCTGGGACATATAGTTATCCCTTTTCTCATCAAGTTGTCTGAGTGAGGACAGCTTCTCTAGACAGAAGCCATACAAAATCAAGAGACTTTGAAAGGAATCTTTTCTTCCAAATATGATTCTAGGGCCAGCATTCAATCTGATGACAGGTATGGTTCAAATCTTTGTATGCTATGTTCACCTTAAAGTTCCCACTGCTGTGACCAACTGACCATCCCACCAGAGTTTGTCAAGCCCTTCCTGTAAGCCACCCCAAGTCTCCAGATAAGTGAAAAAGGAGTTCACCCTAGTCAACTCCCAAAAAAAGAAAGTTTCAACCGAAATAATGAAGTTCTAGCTGTGTATTTCTTTTCATTCTTCTGCAAATGCAATGACGACTTTTCCCAAGTAAAAAAGAAACAAGGAGAAAAAAGGCTATAACCTGGTAAAGTGGGACTCACTGACTCACAGTAAGGAAGGGGGGCATAAGAAATCTCAGTTTACATAACAGAAGTCTGCTTCAAAAATGGGTATAGAGATTCAGTATGGAAGACTTAGCTCTATGGAGAAGCAGATTCATAACCTAAAAGTATGGCTTAATGAATCAGTGGATCACTAGAGATGTACTTAGCAGTTATGGTTGTATTACCCAACTCACTCCAAGATACAAAAGAACATCTACCACAGATTGGCAGTTGTCTTGCAATGTAAGAACATATACTCTTTGTTTTCTGCATCCTGTCACATAGCAAGCATCTTGAGCAAATCTGAAACCTCTTCTTTGTAGGACGTCATGAGTTGAGCAAGCTCTTCTAACAACCAACCATAAGAAGCATGAAACTTCGAGGAGAAATTTGACCTTCCGTATGAGTTTCCAAGGCCACAAAGCTGTCAAGGAGGCTACATTGTTTAGATTCCAAAAGGCTTACTTAACTGAAAAACTCCCTTTGATGCACAACTTACAAACTTGTCTATCTATGTCAGTTGAGCCTTGAGGTGCTGAGGAGTTCAAAACTTGTAACATGCATGAGACTCCATCAATTTCCCAATCATTTAAGGCCCTCCCGTGGATAGATTCTCCATATCTGTGAGAGTGAATTTTTTTTTGTAGGCTTAAGATGTAAAGATAGGGAATTGATCTTTTAGATTAGTTTGTCCTATCCAAAGGTTATTCCAAAAATCTGTCTTCATTCCAACCCCAACCCCAACTCTAATGGATATGTTAATGCTATAGTTAGGCAATAGCTTCTGATAATGTCTTCCACACACTACCCCCAAAGGCCCAAACTACTTTTGGGCTGCTTAGCAGTTGGAAGGGAGTGGGTAGAAGAGAGGCAGATGAAGATTGGTGGCTATGAATCCCAGCATGTGTATGGTGGATAGTGTGGAAGGAAAGAAACTCAAGTCATCTTGAAGATAGAAGCAATCACATACAGAAAATTAAGATGATCTGCTCCTTTATTTTTGGTGTAAACAGGACTAACGGGGGTATAGAAGACTTGGTAGATTACATAGGAAAAGTGAAAAGTTCAACTTTTCACTTTTTGGCTCTTTCCAGTGTCCTTTTGGACCCCAGTTTGTAAACCCCCCTTCCCATCACCTTTTGGTGATGGATTTTTTTTTTTTTTGAAACTGATAACTTTTTGTATTCCTCAGCATTAAGGGCTATGCTGGCCACCTCCAAAAAACTGTTACAAGAAAGGGAAAAAACTAAAAAGAAATACCTACAGAGAACCTATGAAGTCCACTAATTGGAACTCCTCTTCTATATCCTGTTCTTTACACCAAAAACCTAAAGTAGTAATTACTTTCCATTTGATCTTCTGTATTGTGATTTATGAGTATAGTTTTGTTTTAATTTTTGTATAAGTATATGAATATAGTAACTTTTATCAAAGAAAAAACAAAGAACTTTTTTCCAACTGTATATTTCCTCTATTTCCGACCAAATCTATTTTTTTTGAAAATTATTAAATGGAGTCTTAGTTGTGTATTTCTTTTTATTTCTTCTAAGAGGAAGTTTTAAGTACCTTAAAAGTCTATTATCCAAAAAGATGGAGAGATTGACGACGATGTCACACACCGTATTGGTGCAAGGTGGATGAAAAAGAGGATCACATCCGAAGTATTGTGTGATAAGAAGGTGCACCAAAATTTAAGGATAAGTTCTACAGAGTGGTGGTTAGACAAACTATGGTGTATGAGCCAAAGAACTGGTCAGTCAAGACTCACACGTTCAGAAGATGAAAGTTTGCGAAAATGAGGACCCTTTAGGTGGAGGACAAAATGTGGAAAGCAAGGTTGAGATGGTTTGGGCATGTGAAGAGGAGATGCACAGATGCCCCAGAGGTGTTAGAGGGTGGCTATGGATGGTTAATGAAGGGGTAAAGGTGGGAGAAGAAGTATTGGGAGAGCCGGAGAGGTGATCAGACAAGATATTGTCCAGTTTAAACTTACTGAGGACATGATAAGAGGTTGTGGAGATAGGGTAGAAAATTAGTAGATAGTAGAGTTTTGTCTCACTTATCCTTCCATACTAGTAATCGCAGCATTACTCTTGTAGTTACTAGTCCTTAGATTTTTGTTACTATTTGTTGTTTCTCGTAAGTACTTCGATTAATACTCTTCACTTACGTTATTTCTTTTCCGCACTACTTTGAATTGTTTTTCAATGAACCAAGGGTCTAAAGGAAACAGCCTCTCAACCACCAAAGTAGGGATAAGGTATGTGTTCATTCTACCCTCTCCCAACTCCAACTTTATGGGACTATAAGGGGTATGATGTTGTTGTAGTTATGCAACGGCTATTTGTTCTAACTTTATTTTTTTTTGGGGCCAAATGCAGTAAAAGGAAGTTGCTAGGGCTCCATTGTTTTTACTCAAATAAAAAATTTCAATACAAAATATTTGAGTTCTGACTATGTATTTGTTTTTTTTTTCTTGTCTTCTTTTTTTTGGGCCAAATCCAGATAGAGGGAAAAAAATTGGCCGACACTCTTAATACTTTTAGCTAAACAAAAAAAATCAGCCTAACTAATGGAGTTTCAATCAAGTTGTTTTACAAATTTAGCCTGAAAAAAAAATGACTCAAACATTCATAAGTTAACAAATTAAAAATATAATAAAATATGTTATTTCAAAAAAAAATGCCACATTCACAGAAAAATGTGTGGCAGCCCATGCCCATCAGGTGAGATTGGTTAGGAGAGTCGAGGCTATCGAAATGCCAAGTCCAATGAGGTCATTAGTGACTAGACAAAGTTTGAGTGCGCACTTGATAAAATGTGTCAAGTTTATGAGGGGTTCCGACGTATTGTGCCTCATTTTCTTAAATAAACCTAGAATTTTTTTTGAAAAGGTAGGGTAACCAAACGAAAATAACCTAGACCATAAGATAATGAAAGAAAACCACCTCAATATTCTCTCCACCATTTCCTCTTCCGAGTCTTTACAGCTCTCCAAACTTTCCTTCCATAACTGCAACTTCCCAATCATACTGCCACGAGAAGTAGAATGTAATGCAAACAATAAAATGTTCTAGAGGTTAAGAAAAGTACAGTTGATAAAACTGCATACTTGTCATGGTAATTTTGTAATTCCATGTAATATGCCTTCTTGTTAGACTTGAAACGCTGCTCCTGACGCATAACATTATCAGGGTGAAAGCTACCAGAACAAACCATCTGACCCCTGCAAAGATGCCAGAGATTTTGATAATATGAGATTCTCAGACCATCCATGTGAAGGGTTAAATCTCACCTGTCCCAAATAAATGCAAAGGTAGGCCTGCATAGTAAACTATAAATGGAAACAGAAAAGTACTTTCAAAGGTAGATTATCCCAATGCTTCAACCATAGCCCAAAATCTCTCCAATCAGAAGTATTAAGCACTTGAAAATGAAAAGAGTTAAAAGTATCTATACATGCTATGCAGAAAGGATATGCTTAAAATATGGACGTGTGACAGCTATGGCTCTGGTACAAATGATCATGAAACATACTAACTTATTATAAGGTAATGAGAAAATACATAATTACCCCATTAAAGTAAGACTTGTTTTTCAAAAGAGACACCTGAATTTTGTGGGGGTCCTAGTACCCCATAAACAATTTAAGAGTGTTATAAACATCCCACTTTTCGCCAAACCTCAATTGCAAGAAAAAAAGTGCAATCACGCGCCAATTGTTGTCTGCCACGTATTAAATTTGTTTAACTCTTAATTTTTAGTTTCATTTTCATTTTTTCTAATTTATTTCACTTTATTTTCATTTTTTCCTCTTTCTTCTTCAACCTTCATTACTCAAACCCTTTGTTCTTTGCTGTAAATCCTCCAATGGAGCTGCCATTGCCGCCTTCGACATAGCCTCCATGACGCTTCACTGTTATAACACTATTTCCGCCACTAAATATCACCAAATTATTGCTAAATCTAGATTAAAATTGATAAAATCACTATTAAATTAAAAATTAATAATCAACCCAATCTACCATCTTCTTTCTAGCAGTATTACAATAATGATGCAACGGAACTCCATCACAATAGATTATTTTTCTTAGCATTAAACATCAATGAAAAATTATAAGTAAATAAATACAACCAAATCAATTCAACTCTCAAGTTACTAAAACAAGGTAATAGAGTTCAAGTAAATAAATACAACCAAATCAGTTCAACTCTCAAGTCACTAAAGCAAGGTAAAGGAGTACTATATTCAAACCAAAAATAAAAACAAAAATGGAGTTTCTTAATACTCCCAAATCAATCGAATAATGGAGTTCATATATTTTTATTTTTAAAAAAAATAGGGATAAAAGGAGAAAAAGGAACAGCAAGAAGCAAAGACAAGAAAAAAAGTGATAAAAAAGGGTGGAGTAAATGGCTCTTCTAAGTTGAAGAAGATAAAGAAAAGGTAATTGGATTTTTGAATTTGGGTGAAGAAGATAATGGAAAAGAATGAATTGAAAAAGTTCAATTAAATAAATAAAAGTAAAGAAAAGAAAATAATATTTCTAATTATAAATGTTAAAATAAATATTTATTTATTTTTTTGGCTTAGCTCACTCGCTATTGGCGAGTGAATTACACTCTACCTACCACCTAGGCTTATAATGGGATAATAAATTTATTATAAATAAGAATAAGGGGGTAAAAGGTCCCCCGCAAAGTTTAAGTGTTTACTTAAAAAACAGGTCTTACTTTAATGGGGTAATTATGTATTTTCTCTAAGGTAATCTATGCTAACCTCTTTTACATCTTGAGGTGTTGATTTAGGGATATTTTTCAGATAGTTGACACAATAGAGTAAGAGCTTGTTTAGATTGACTTAAAAGTTGGTCAAACCTATTTTTAAGCTATTTTTAGTTTTTGGGAGTGTTTGGTAAAGTTAAAAATAACTTAAAAATAAATTTAAAATGACTTAAAAAGAGTTAAAAACCAAAAGTAGCACACTCCCTACTTTTTATTTTTTAACTTAAAAAGTCATTTAAGTTTGACTTTTTATTTTTCGACTTAAAAGCTACTTTATTAAGTCAATCCAAATGGGCTCTAAGTTATAAGGTCAATAAGTGCACAATTACGTACCTACTTAAATTTGATCCTTAGAAGAAACTTGAATGACTGGGAAATTCCCTGAATGATTGAACTTTTCAAGCTACTGGAGAGTTTCCAAGGAATCCAAACAGGTGAGGATTATTTATGGTGGCATGGGTAGAACAAAGGAAGACACAGGGTGAAGGAAGGATATAAACAAGCAAGTCTTCGGGAGAATCAAGAATTTAAATGGCCTTGGAAGCAAATCTGGAGAGTCAAAGTGCCACAAAAAGTGCTATGCTTCACCTGGCTACTAGCCAATGAAGCAATCCTGACATTGGACAATGTGACCAAGAGGGGTATATGTATATCTCTATGCAACAGATGCTACTTATGTGGTAAGGATATAGAGCCAATAAGACACCTCTTTCTACACTACGATTTTACTGATCAACTGTGGAGATTTTCCTTAATCTCAGAGGCATTTCTTGGAGTATGCCTAGTAAGATTGATGAGACTCTTTTCAGTTGGGAGGAGGCTGGAGTTGGGGCTACAAACAGAGAAAGATAGAGGATGATCCCTGCTCGTATATGGTGGACAATATGGAGAGAGAGAAATGATAGATGTTTTGAAAATAGGAACAACAACCAGCAGGAAGTCAAGCTTAAATGTATTTTGTTGTTTTGTTTTTGGTGTACAAATGTTTATTCCAATGAGACTGAGTCAATCATAGATGTTTTAGGGTCTATCTAGATCTTGGTTTAGCATTGAAAAGACTACAACCCTTTTCTTCTTTTGTGTAAATATGGTTTTTCAGTACTACCTTAGTACTGACTGAAATACAAATGTTACTAGTGTCAAAAAAAAATTACGTACCTGCTTAACAAAAGTCCATAGAAGCAATACACAGGTGATAAGATAGAACACGCCCTACTAAGAAAGTAGAAAAGAGGTCTCAGATGGTTAGAGAACTGCAATTCAAGGCCAAAACAATCACACGGTGCTAGTTCCATAATCAGGAAAGCATATGCTTCTCCAGACTCCTAACGTGAAACGACATTTGGTAATATCAGAGACTAGATTAGGGAAAATATTTACAGCCAGAGTGTGGGAGGTTGATTGCATGTCAGATTAGGTTTTATTAAAAGTTAAGATGTGTGGTTCCTCTAATTGGTCCTATGTAAATGCCACCTGGCATACTAACAATATCAAGATACTACACTATTTAATAGCAATATAGGGATGAGGCACATATACAGCTGATACATTGGTGTATTATGATCCTCATAATCCATTTATTCAACCCATTAAACAACAATCGACGTGTCATATTATAATCACACCAAACTACATCCACAAACACTAGGAACCCTTTGTTCATCTCTTTTTCTCCATGAATCTCTCGACCTCTCGTTGCATCGTTAAAACAATTGCTCCACAGTCTATAATTTCCAATCTCATCAGAAGAACATGATGCTAAAATCAGTAACTCTAATCTCAATTTAATTCAAAAGCATATCCTAGCTTTCTTTTATTTTATTTTTATATAAAGGGAACTATAATTCCATCAAAATTTGATGATTCCCTAAAATGAGAAAACCAATCCAAGTACTGTCAGATGGAAAACAAAATATCAAGAGCCCACCATAAATTCTACAGTACGAAGTAACAATAGAAGTCACAGGAACCTCAACTACAAAGTTCCGAATTTGAAAAAACAGAAAAATTGCTGAATGTCAAACATATTGAGATATTAAGCAATGGAAGACTTGCCACTTAAGAAATTGATTTCCGAAGTGAAAATTTTCCTCCCCCAGTAATTTATAGACAATATCATCTGGTCCTGACCCTTCTGGCAAAAATTGCGTAAGAAATCCTCTCTCATCTTCTGACAAGTTTGCCTGCCAAACCTAAATCAATTACCAGAGAGTAAGATATAAGGGTAACTATACCTTCCAATAACAATTATTTAGCATACATAACTTGATAGACTGTTACCTTGTGGGAGAGGACCTCACTTAAATTATTGAGTTCAAAAGTTTCATGAGGTAGAGTAAAAACATCAGCCAATATGCTATGGTGATGTGAGAGAGAATCCAAAAAGGGAGTCAATTCTCTCTGTGAAATGCCAATTTGCTCCTTCTTGGCAAGAACACACCTTTTTTTGTCATCCCAAACCAGAGAAACATTGGATCTTAACTTCAAATTATATCTTGCTAATCCCTGCTTCTTCTTCTTCTTCAGTCCATGGGGGTCCAGAGGACAGTCAATATTGTTGATAGCACGTAGACGTTTCTTCCACTGATCAGCCACCATTGTCAAAGCATGCCAAAATAATTACCACTACAACATAATCATGCTCTCTCAATTTTGATCAACGAGACCGTCTCTATGAATTGTAAGTCGAGAACTTCTAAAAACAACATAAAAAATAAGTAAGCTAACTTTACAATTGATTTGAAAAGATGTGTTCAAGAGCATCAGGGGTCCAACTACCCACAACCTATCCTTATTTGTAAAAGAGAAAGGTGGAAATTGGCATACAATCAAGTACACTGGCACGCAGATGAGGTAAAATCGTTTGTTAAAAGCAAGTAGACAGAAGAGGCAAAATACAATAAATAAACAAGCTTCATAAAGTACAATAGCTCATTGGCATGCCTGTTCAATTAAGGAAACAAGTAAGATATTTTTCAGTGACCCGGTTAATATATCTTTGTAGCCACTAGCCAAGGGAAGTAGATCAAGTCAACTTTCAAAGATCAAAAAGATTAAGATTACAGTGAGATTACTGTAAAGGGATAATCATACAATCCTCGCTCCATTATCAACCTCCAACTAAAAAAAAAATTACAACAGAGAGATAATGACACGCAGAGTTTACAAGACCGAAAAAGTAGAAAATATAAGATTAATAAGCAGACACAGTAAATTGATAAAATTTACTATATTTAAGAAAGCAAAGAGAAGAAGTTGTGGAATACCCAAAGCCCAAAATAGATATCAAAGAGACTGATTGTATAATTCTCGCCAGGGTTTCAGATGCGAGGAAATCGAATTGAAACAACATAGGGTTGTGAAGGCTCTAATTATGTAAATCACAACATGAGAAAGAAAGATGTAGAAATAAAGCCCTAAAATCCAAGAACCTGAAACAAAGTCGATACAGGCGGCAGCAATGAAGGGCAGGCGTCCGAGGGTTGAAGCGTTATCCGATACTTCTTGCTCACGGCCTACTTTTTGCATTTTTCCATTTTTTTCTTTTTATTTTCTCTGGACCTTTTTTTCCCGCAGCGGATCGGATCTCCTATGTTTGGACGCAAGATGACCCGTTATGATTCGTTTGGTTCTAAAACATGTTTGAATTGATTTAAAAGTTAATCAAATCTATTTTATGACTTTCTAATAGTGTTTTTAATAAATATAAAAAATAAATTAAAATAGGTCAAAAATGACTTAAAATAAATTAGGGATTGTTTGACAAAGTTAAAAATAACTTTTAAAAGGTTAAAAATCAAAAGTAAGCATCTCCCTATTTTTTATTTTTTTATTTTTTGAGCAACTTTTTTTAAATCAATTCAAACGGACTCTAAGACAAGTTATTACTATTATTTTATATCATGTTCGATTTTTTTACTAAAATTTACATAATGTTATAAAATATGAGCAATAATACTACGAGAAATATAAACTTAATATATGTGGAGAATAGAATGTAATGTCTTCAAGCTATTTTACAATTTTAAATAACAAATCTTATTTATATGTTGAGAAATCACTTCAGAAGTCACTATATTAAATGTCTAAATTAATGGATACATTTTTATCCAAAATAGTTCATAGAACCTAGGGAATATACATATATAATTGTAACTAGTTCATGTATCGAGTAAATGGACTATTCAGTAATTCAATAGATTTATCACATATAAGTTATTCTAATTAAATATTATATAATTGATATTGATATGATAGTTAATTTATTTAAATAAAAGGAAAATTAATTAATATGTGTATTGACTATATATGAATAAGTGTATCTTTAGATTAAAGAGTTTTTGACTATATATATTTTAAAATTATGATCTGAATCTAAAGTACATGTTTATATTGGATGAGAATTAACACGGGCTAGCACTCGCTATTTTAGCACAATTCGTTTAAATAAAAAAAAATACTTTTTAACGACAATAAATAGTACTAAAGTCTTTATGAAATCAGCTAATTGCCATTGAACCAAATATCGTTATAGACTTTTGAAACATTTACAGAGTGTTAATTACCTCTAAAATATATATTTAACGATAATTAAACTATTATTGTTAATTAATTAACACTTTGTGTAATGCTTCAATAAATAACTCCCAATGAATCAAGCACTTTCGTGTGCCTTTATTAAGGAAATGGGACAAATATACCCCAACTAGTGGAAATGGTATAAAGATACCATCTGTCAGACTTTTGGGACATTGATGTCTCTACCGTCCAAAAACTAAAACATATATGTCATTCACTCTAACGGAAAAACAAATAAGGACATGTGACACTAAAACATATATGTTATTCACTCTAACGGAAGAACAAATAAGGACATGTGACACAATCTTACGAAGGGACCCAGTTTGACCAATTAATTAAACAAAAAAATTTAAAATCCACCCATATCCGTCCATCCACCTACATAACCTACTCACACTTAGGGTCTGTTTGGAAAGCCACCTGGTAATTGGAATTGGTGTAATTACTAGGGTAGTAATTACTAGTCTAGTCAGTGGCGGATCCAGGATTTTGAGGCTGTGGGTGCCACATTTTATGAATAATAGCGTGATTTCAAAATTTACATAGGAGAACTCTAATAGCCCGTTTGGTCCCAAAAGTGGTATTTGATCATATTTTTTAGGAGAAAACGAGTGTTTTTGACAAGTTGCAAAAATTGTTTTTCAAAATCTAAAAGAAATAGATTTTCCTTGAAAAAGTGTTTCTTTTTTAATAATAGACTTTTTTAGGCAGAAGTACTCACTACCCCCCTGAACTTGAAGCTTTTTATATGGTGTACACCTAAACTAAATTTCGTTTTAATTACCCCCCGAACTTGTTTATTCCTCTGTCGCGTGCACCTTTTTCGTCCACATGGCGTAGAAATTGACAACACACTCTACTAGGCGCGTGAGGAAGTGATTTTTTGCACATCATAAAGGTACAACGGTAAAAAACGTAAAAGAGCCATTTTTCTTTAATATTTGGCATATTTTAAAGATTTTTTCCTCTCTCTATTCTCTAACTATTTATTCTCCCTAATCCCTTCTTCCTTTTCAAATTTCAGAATTTTTCTCTCTTTTTTGTTTTAATTGCTCTTGCTAAATTCATGAATTATAATAGGAGACTTGTTTGCTTATGTGGGACTCCTCCAATTCTGAAAATTTCATGGACCTCATTGAAAATTTTTTTGTGAATGCAATTGTTATTAACGCAAGGTCTTTTGGTTCTAGGATTCTCATTTTGTGGATTAGTTTGGTTTGGTGTTTTAGTGATGTATGTTTCTACTGATTAAAGCTATTGATATTGTTCTTTTATTTAGTGTCTCATTGAAAATTTTTTTGTGAATGCAATTGTTATTAACGCAAGGTCTTTTGGTTCTAGGATTCTTATTTTGTCACTACAAGAAAACAAAGATATGCCGACATTATATAAATGTCGTATTAGTACGTTTAAATGTCATTTATTCATTTACTAACATTTAATTTACATTTGAATCAAATGTCGGAAATTTTTGTGTCGAGAATTTTCCCACATTAAGATAAATGTTGGTAACAAATAAACGACATTTATTTATGACATATATAAAAATGTCACTTAGATTTTTTGACATTTAGATAAATGTCGATAAGAAATAAATAACATTAATATACTATGTATATAAAATGTCACTTGTTTTTTTTTACATTTAGATAAATATATTTTTTTTTAAATTAAGACATTTACTTATGACCTTGAAAATGTCGCATAACAATTTGTTATTTTAGTCAATATAAATAAAATAAGGGTAAAAGAAATTTACAACATTTATGAAATGTCGGATCCACATTTATGTTTACGTAAATGTCGAAAAAAATTAGTGACATTTTTAAAGGACTTTTAGAAATGTTGCATTAACATTTCCGACATTTCAATTATTCTAGGTGCCAAATTTACTCAAATATTAATAATCATCTATGAAGTAAACAAATAATTATAGTAATTATATTAATTTGCACATTCATGTAAATAATTTTTGATGAACACGAAATATATGTAAAAGTACATGTCTTTTAATATTGTAACCAAAGAAGAAAGTAATAGTAATATACAATAAATACTTTCAACAATTTAATAATAAATCAAATGATTTGGTCTCACTCAAATGAAATTCAAATCAAAGTATATCAAAAGACAATAATGTCAACATCTAACTACATAAAGATCAATTCTAATTTGAATTAGTTTCCTTAGTTGTTGAAGTAACAAAGCTTTGCAAAACGATTTCTTCACAAATCAAGCATTCCGTTGTCAGTAATTGATCTCACTTTCTTCAAAAAAATGCTGCACAAGAAGACCAGATAGTAAAAAATATAAATCTACAATATCATGATAAAGAAAAAAGTGTTTCGTGATTTTTTTAAGCTTACCCGTTTACTTCTTGATTTTTCTTTGAGCAAACTCAATTATTTTCAATCTTCTAAATGGTAAACCTGAAAAGAAGTATTAACAGATCATACATTTTATACACAAAAAGAGAAGATAAATCATTAATTCACTTCAATGCTCTACAAGTTGTAGATTATAACTATACAATTTAAAGAAGAAAAAAATAAAAATACAAATAGTGAATGAGTTGTGTGACGGCTGGAGAGTATATAACTTTTAATAAGGGAGGACTAGGTTTTGGAATTTTTTTTGGCCGCTTGGGCCCATTGATTGACAATAATTTTATTTTTTTGTAGTTTCTTATATACAATTAAGTATCAAGTATAATTATAAATAAATGTAGTCAATAGTTAATAACAATTGCTATATTATTAGCTATAAAAAATTTAAAAATGATAAATATATGAGTTACATTAAATAGAATAAAACAAAGCAACTATTTTCATGAAAAAGAAAATCCTAAAATATAAATGTCAAAAATATTATCCTTCGAACATGTTCAGATTAGTTCATTGTAATTAATTGATAAGCTTCAAGTGATAAAAGTATTTTTAGTGTTAGAAGCAATTTAATAAATAAGTAGTGACAACTTTATTTACATGTTTGGATAGAAGTGTTGATGTTCATGATAAACAATTAATGTATTTGATAAAAAAATATTAATACGATATTGTTTTATTAGAATGACTGTGTAAAGAAAAAGAGAAACATCATATACAAAGTGAAGAAAATGTTAATAGTTTTACTTTCGGAAAGATATTTTGAGAAATAGAAAACATATTAAGGATAAAATAGTAAAATATTTGATCAAACTCAAAGTACTTATAAATTGAAAAAAAAAATTGAGGTTGAACAACTTATGATTTTTTGGTTGATTTTGATTTATAAGAAGTTTGAGATTAACTAAACACGTGTCGTTTGGTTTGAATATGAGTTATGATGGGATAAATTATGTTGGGATTAGTTATGATGGGATAAGTTGTCCTGAGATTATTTCTTATTGAGTGTTTGGTTTGTTATATTCAAAATAATATATATTGATAAATTTTAAGAACAAGTTGTTTGTTTACAAAATTACCATTCACTTTATTTTAACTTTTTAAATATTTCTTTGTGAGCTTTAGTTATTCATTTTTTAAAATAAAAATTTTATTTTATTTAACTTAAATATTTTTGTTTATGTATTCCCATGATAAGTACAATGTGTATTTAAAATATAACTTTTTTCTTATTTAGCTTAAAAATAGAACTTCCCTCTTAAGTTTATTAAAGAGAAGAAAATTTATGAGAAATCAAAATAAAATAAACATAAGAATTAGTCAAATAAATTCATAAATAAAAATTATATTTATATAGTATAATTTTTAATAGAAAATATGTATAATTATCATAAAATAAAGAGTAGTAAATATTATTATACATGGTATTAAAAAATGTAAATATACATAAATGTAAAAAATGATGTAATAAAAAGGTATTTTAAAAGGGGACCAATATTTTGTCATTTACCTATTTTATCTCGGGATAAGTTATCCCGGGATTACTATACCACCCATGGGGAGGGATAACTTATCCCGGTACTAATTATTAATCCCGGGATAAGTTATCCCGGACTTGCCAACCAAACAACATAAAAAAAAATTTATCCCATCACTATTATTTCTAATCCCTCACACCAAACGAGCCCGTAGTAAATAAACTAAAAAGTGATAATAAGTTAGTTTAATTTGACAAACTTTAATTTTAATCGAACACCTCTTAGCTAGAAAATTTATTGTACCAATATGTTTGTAGCTATTAAGCCCGTACTTATTTATAACTTAGCTTGAATCAAAGTAATATGATTTGTTATTATATTTTATTTCAAAGTATTATTTTTTTGTGGCTGCAAGGCTAGTATCGTTACAATAAGTTCAAAATGTTGTTAAACGGATGATTATTTATGAAATTTTGTTTTGGCAGTAAGTATATAACCATTGAGCCAATTATTGCTTCAATTATAACATGAAGCAAAAATATCTATTTAGCTATAGTACTTTATTTAAAGTAATTTTAGTTAATTAAAAACTCATTAATTGTTATACATTATATAATTACTAAGTTAATATTTATCATTCAATAATTTTTTTCATGATATAAATATAAAGAGTGATGATTTAATAAGATTTAGATTCTCAACATTAGGTTTAAATGAAGGTAATTCACGACAAGTAATATGACATTTGAAAAAAATGTCATTATATTTTTGACATTTATATCAAATGACATTGTTTTAATGACACTGTGTCTTAAATGTCGTTGTTTTGGGGACATTTGTATCAAACATCGTTATTTTTATGACAATTTTTCATAAATGTCAAAAATTTCCTTTTTTCCGACATTTATTTCAAATATCACTAAATAAATGTCATCGTATCTCTACTTTCTTGTAGTGTGTGGATTAGTTTGGTTTGGTGTTTTAGTGATGTATGTTTCTACTGATTAAAGTTATATATATATATATATATATATAACAACCACACAAGCACCAAAACACAAAACAATCACTACTTTAAGTTTGGTTGAACAACCACACAAGCACCAAAACACAAAACAATCACTACTTTAAGTTTGGTTGAACAACCACACAAGCACCAAAACACAAAACAATCACTACTTTAAGTTTGGTTGAACAACCACACAAGCACCAAAACACAAAACAATCACTACTTTAAGTTTGGTTGAACAACCACACAAGCACCAAAACACAAAACAATCACTACTTTAAGTTTGGTTGAACAACCACACAAGCACCAAAACACAAAACAGACACTACTTTAAGTTTGATTGAACAACCACACAAGCACAAAATACAACCACACAATCACACAACTAGGAAGTTTTCTTTGAGGGTAATTTTCCCTTGGCTTGTGCCCTTGTTTTAACTCCAACAGCTTTTGATCTGGTTTGAATATGACGCATAACATTTTGGACTTGAAGTTCTCTTTGAGTCATGGCCTGTTTGCCTTTCCACTTCAGTCCCTTGGTAGGTTTAAAACCAATATCACCTGTCACATGCGCAGAACTCACCACACCTGTATTAACCCTCCTACTGCTAGACAATCCTTGCTGCAATATTAACAACATAGTTATTTTGGGTCTCACATTTAAAAATATAATTTTGACAGTTTTATAAGACACTTACATTAATACATGTATATCCAGTATCTGCAACAAATACACCTTGTCCAACCACTTTAGGCCTCTTCTTGTAACCACTTCCTGCACCTCTTCTTGTACCAGTTTTGCTGTTGCTTGCTCTTTCATATTGACCTCTACCCCTCTTTTTTCCAGTGATGGACTAATATGAGTAGAAAAAGAGTACAACAAGAGATTAAATTAATAAGTAACCTAATCTAATTTATAAAAGTAAATTAATGTGAATGTACCTCTTGAGTGGGTGTTGGTGTAGACTTAGGTTTAGGATTTTTTGGACAATTTCTCTTATTATGATTTGCTCCTTTGCAAATTGAACATGTCATTACTGTCCCCATTCTTGGCAATTTCCCAACTTTTCTCACTTCACCAATTTCTCTCTTTCTGTTCTTTGGTGGCCTACCAGGCATTTGCCTTGCCTCAGGTGGTTCAACCATTGGGTTACTGCTTTCAGGCCACATTTCCATGTTTGGGACTGGTTGAATGAAATGAGAATATGTCTTCAAATATGTCTCTTTTCTATACCAGTTTAAAATTGCTTGTGATGCATCCATGTTCAAGTGGTTCATTGCTGCTATACCATGTGCACATGGGATACCTTTTAATTCCCAAGATCTGCAACTACATTTCTGTTGACCCAAGTTCACAGTATGCTTATATACCCCTTCTAACACTTCAAATCCATCATCACCATTCCATTCAATGTTGCACTGCATTGATCTTGTTACATTGGTATTAAATACCATCATTGCCATTGGAGATATTCCATATGTCCATGTTTCAGCAAATGCTCTTGACTTACTCACCCTACTCATCACCTTAACTCTAATTTCTTCCAACATAGTTACAATAGTCTTGTTCCTAGGTCCCAAGATCCAAGCATTGAAACTCTCTGCCATGTTGTTATCTATACTATCACATTTTGAAAAAGTTTGGAAAAAAGCTTTGCACCATTTCTCCTTATTGTATTTGATAAGGGCTTCAACTATACCTTTTCCCAACTTAGATAGTACATTTATATTGTACTTAAATTGTGCCTCAAATGTTGATCTAGCACAAGCCCAAAATTTCTTCCTTCTCTCTATGCCTCTGAAATTTTGTGACCAATTTGCTAATATGTGTCTAGCACACATTCTGGAAATAGTTCATCTACAACAGCTATTAGTCCCTGTAGTTGCAAACTCCTCCCTTCCTTGCTTGCATAATACAGCCATGGACAACCACTTTTACACTTGACTCTTACTCTAGTACTCTCATTCACATACTTGTCTAACTCAACTGCTTTTTTTATAGCATATTTTGTAACTGCCTCTCTAAATTCCTTTACACTTTCAAATACCAAACCACATTGCCATATTACAACATCACAAGTAGAATCATATATCACTCCATTACTCTTCTTTCTTCCCCTTAAACTCCCTCTTTGAAGTTGATCATTAGAAACAGGTTCTTCTTCATCACTTTGAAAACTATCACAATCAGAACTGTCATAGTATGGCTCATCCTCTGTTAGCTTACCCTTGATTTTTTTTTTGCCTTTTTCAATATCCTCATACCCTTTATCGAGTCCAATTTCACCTAAAAACCCTTTTGTTTTTTCCCTCTTCTTTCTCCTCTTACTTTCTTTAAACTTTCTCACATCTTCCTTAACAATCCTCAACTCCTCGTGCACATCACTTCCGTAGTCAATAGACTGGTCAGAACAAATAGAATCACTGTCTATGTCTTCTTCTGTATTTTCTTGGGCACTTGGTTCAACTTCTTCTTGAATAGAAGGTTCAGTTCCTTGTTGGACAGTAGGTTCACCTTCTTCTTCAGTATCAGTCCAATCTATTGAAGAATAATCATCATCAGTTTCTTGTTGGACCCTTGCAACCCCATCATTCTCAACTCTTTCACTAGATGGAAAGGAAGAAGAGGAACCTAACCCTAGATCTGTTTTTTATGCAAGAACCATTAGATTTCCCATGTGCATTAACAGACTCAACCACTTGACTTAAAGATTGACTAATTTGACCTTCACTGGGACCCACATCCTCCAGAATAGTGTCATCACACACATAAATATCTATTGTGTCCCCATCATGCATAAATAATGCAATGTTACAAATGTCCATGTCATTTTTTAATTCCACCAGATCACCCCCTAGAGACTTAGCATAAGTTTTCCCCAACTTACTAATCCCAAAAGACTTAGCATAATCTGCAAGTTCAGGAATTGACAAATGATCTTCATCCACATTCTCTACATATTCAGTCCTACCCCCAACATATATTGGACCTACCTCACTCACCAAGATACCCCCAAATTTGAACCTTAAATTGAGGTACTTAGTAGCCATAGTGTCAACCTATAACCACCAATAATAATCAATATAGGCAACAATAACAAGGCAGAGGCAACAACACCAAAAAACATACAATAACACCAAAACAGAGGCAACAACATCAAAATAGAAGCAACAACACCAAAAAATATACAATAACACCAAAACAGAAGCAACAAAACCAAATTTAACTCATAAGCATACAATTATACAAGGAAATTATAATAAACAATACAAAAACATAATTGGTACTTAGTAGCCATATTACTACATCATACAAATATACATAAGGAAATTACAAAATACCCCACCATTTAACAATACCAAAATAGAATATTGAAATAAAAACCATAGAATCTTAATTTTACTAAAAAGCCCTAATTTTTTGAACTAATTACCAGAAACCCTAATACTCATGCATGCATAAGCTGAACGACTTCATAATTATACATTCATTAAGTGAAAATTCTAGTTGAAAACTATAAAATCCCTAATCGGAAACTTAATCGGAAACTATGGCGAAACCCTAGTCAAATTACGGCAAAATCTTAAACGAAAAATAAGGCAAAATATAAATGAAACAAACAATAACACATCATAAGAGTGGATAATCACTTACTTGGTAACAATTTCAGACAAGATCGAAAGAAAATCGATCAATCGACCAAACACTTCACGAAATCAAGCAAGCTTTCACGTCTAAGAACTGCAACTAACCCAAATCCAGAAAGAGATCCGCGAAATCTATCATTTACTCCGTCAATTACACTTTCTAGAGAGCCAAAAGTTCGTCCGTCGATTACACTTCTTACCAAAAGTTAGAGCTTAGTGAGAGGTTTAGAGATTAGTCCGGAAGTTTTAATCTAGGTGACAAAGTTTGACATTTAATTATCTAGGTGGCTAAAATTTATCCAGGTGGCTAATATTTATCTAGGTGTCATGCGCGTGTAGACACGATTGGAGTGATCGGACAATAAAGGTGTACGCGACGGAGCAATAGACAAGTTCAAGGGGGTAATTAAAATGGAATTTAGTTTAGGTGTACATCGTATAAAAAGCTTCAAGTTCAGGGGGGTAATGAGTACTTTTGCCACTTTTTTATCTGGTTGATAAAAATTACAATTGGATATGGTTGATAAAAATTAATAACCATTATCAATAGAAATTGAGAAATATTTTTTAAAAAAGATTGGCCAAATACTAATTGCTATTCATAAGTATTTTTAAAATTAATTGATCAAACAAAAACTGATACTTATCAAAAATATGTATTTTTAAAAACACTGTTGGAAAACAAAAAGAAAAAGAAAGAAATTTCAAAATAATTTCATTTTAAAAGCTTGTTCAAAGAAAGTATAAATTTTTTATCATTAAAATTAGCATACTTAGCACGTTGGTTTGTTTTAATATTAAAGGGTGTCATGGGTTCGAATCTCGTCAACCTTAATATTCTTTTGTCAAATAACAAAAAGGGAGAAAATGATCAAAATGGTCCTTAATGTATGACTTTGATTCCATTTGGTCCTTAATGTATGGACTTGATGAAAATTGTTCTTTATGTATCATAAATTGTGATCAATTTGGTCCTTAACCCTAAAATTAATATTTTATTTTATTTTGCCGTCAAAATACACGGAATATGTAAAAGATGCACTCGTTCAAGACTTTCCTTCCCCTGTTTCCAAAAATTCCAAAATGACACATCAATTTTTTTTTAACCAAAAGGGCAAAATCGCTTCTGACGGAGCGATTTTCTTCTGACAAAATTGACGCTGTTACTCCTTTAAAAAATAGAAAAATCGCTGCCGGTCCAAAAAAATAATCTTTTTTCTTTAAAATCGCTGTTGTGAATTATTTTTTATTAACAACACTGCCCCAGCAGCATTTAAAAAATAGAAATAGCTACTATAGCAGCCATTTTCTTAAAAAAGTTCAATTTTTTTTTATTAAAATTCCCGAAGCGAGGACTGCTTAAAAAATAATGGAAAATCGCTCCACGTGTAGCGATTTTAGTTAAAAAAAATTTAAATAATTGCTGCCATTAAAATTTTAGGGTTAAGAACCAAATTGATCACAATTTATGATACATAAAGGACCATTTCCATCAACTCCATACATTAAGGACCAAATGGAATCCAAGCCCATACATTAAGGACCATTTTGATCATTTTCTCAACAAAAAGGTGTGTTAGTTATATTTGTAAGAAAAAATGTATTAGTCAAGATTCGAACTGCTGACCTTAGGTGCCTTAACTTGACGGCATGCCATTGGGCTACATGATCATTTGTTAATGGGGGTGGCATATACTATATTTATACCAATTCTGATACATACATACCTATATATATAGAGTTCCGACCGAAATCACTGTGTGCCATGGCACCCCCACGTTACTACGTAGATCCGCCCTTGAGCCTAGTAATTACATTGTCTAGTAATTACACTGATCTGTTTGGATGCCACAGTGTAGTTACACATGTTCTGTTTGGATGCACAATTGCAATCATAAAATTATATTAAATTTTAAAAATAAAAATTAATTATTTAAAATTTATACTAGACAAATAAGAAACTTTATAAATGACATTAAATTAAATATTTAAGATGTATATTATTTTTTGAAAATATATTAATTAATAAACATATATTCTTTAACCTATATTATAAAAAAATAATTGATTTATATTTTTTCAAATTTAATATATTTCAATTGAATTGATCGTAAAAACTAAAAGTATGAAGTTTCTAGAAATATCGTGAAATGCATGTTTGATAAAAATATTAATATATAAATAAAATGTCATAAATTATTAAATGTTTAACAAAAAGATAATCTACCAAGTTTGATTAAAAAATGACGTGCAATGTGAATTCAATATTACTAAAACAAATGAAACTGAAAATATAACATAAGTTATAAATTCAAAACAAAAATTTAACATGATACAAATTTCAACATAGCATGCATAAATATGATTTATTTTTATTTTTTTCTTAAAAAAATAAAGCATAAGTCTATAACCTTACTTAACAATAAATTATATTTTAATTTAAAAATTAGAATACTAATAAAATTATACTAATGAGAAAGCAAGCATGGCATAAAGAAATAGATAATACGAAAAAATTGCATAGAATCACGTAAAATAAGGTTGAGAACAAGAAGAAAATGAAATATTATAATATAAAATAAAATATAAACTTTAAAAAAAATAAGAATAAAAATAAAAAAAAACTTAAAATAATAGAAGCAAAAAAATTCAAAGAAAAAAAATAAAAATTTAAAAGTAATCAACTAGTAATTACACCATGTAATTACCAGCAATTCACGGCATCTGCCTGTAAATTGTAGAGTGTAATTACCCCTGCCAATTAACGAATTACCTGCTGACCAAGTAATTACCTGTCCAACCAAACAGGACATACAGTGTAAATACACCAAATTCAATTACCAGGGTGTCCTTCCAAACAGGCCCGTAAACTAACCCAAACAAAAACTTTTTTAAAGAATCATCAATTCCCCAATTTCTAGTTGTTTTTTGTGGAAATTTGGTTTGGGGTTTTGTGGGTCTGGTTGTTGTTTGCCGCGAGTAAAAGCTTGGAGCTTGCAAGTGAGCTTGGAGTTCACCATTAATGGAGAAACTCGAGCAATGAGGAAGGAGGCAGCAGTGGTGATGGCTTTGTTTTTTGTCTGAATCAGGGTTTTGGAGTGGGATTTTGGTGTTGTTATTTTTCGTTATTAGCTGGTCAATGGTGGTGAAGAGGGAGAGAGGAGAGGTCTTTTGGTGGTGGTTGATTGCAAGCTCAAAGCTAGTTGGTGGCTCATTAAAACTACTGGTAGCAGCAACTATGGAGGAAAACAAGATGTGGAACTTGGGGTTCTAGCAATGAACATAATCGTGGTTTGGGGGTGGTAGTGGTGGTCAACAATGCCAATGAACAGTGAAAGAACTTGTAAATAATCTAAAACAATATACCCCAAATTTTAAAAATATCCACCACCCCCTAATTATACAATTGTTTAAATAAGAAAAATAAAAACCGTACAATATCATGATTTCAAAAATCATGGGCCAAAATCATTGGTTAAGGGCATCTCCAACCCAAACACCAAATTTTATACCAAATTTGGTGTCAGCACTATGTTAGTGTAAATCAACTACAACTCATTGCACCAAATTTTACACCAAAAAATAATGTTTCTCTCTCTCTCTCTTCATTATTATATTATTATTTTTTATTTCATTTTATATTTTCTTATTTCATAAAACAAATTCTTTATAAAACATTCACCATATATAATTAGTATTATTTTCTTTTATAGTCGTTTAATATAAAATTATTTTATACCATATTTTTTAAAATAATATAAATTGCTAGCAAATATTATACATTATACATAATAATGAATAATAGAAATAAAAGTGAAATCAATAATGGAATACAATTAAATAAACATTACATAAATATAAAAATTATTTTAAATTCTACCTAAATATTCAACTTTCGAGACCAGAAAAATATCATTGGGCGGAACCCTACTTTTCCTACACTCCTCAGAACTGATGTCCACGGCAACCGTTGGTCAGCTTCCGCCTTTGGAGGTGGTACCAACACCACAAGGAGTCGTTAATAATCCATCCATAACCACATGCGAATACAATTAGAGCAAACAATCCACAACACACTCCTGTTTCGATGAAACAAGTCACATATCTTCATGATGAACCACAAATAGTTTGGAGGAGGAGGAAGTAGCACAGATGATCGCCAATGAAGACCTACAATTTGCAGTAATTGGAAAGATTTCATACGGATAGCCAGAGATTCAGGAACTGAGAAAATTGATACCAAAACAATGCCAGTTGAAAGACGATGTTAACATTGGTTTGCTGAGCAATCGATACATCCTAATCAAGACAACACTGCTGGAGGATTATGTAACACTACTATCAAAGCCATAATTTTATATTACCCACAACTACTGGTCCTACCACATGAGAACCCTTAAATGGGACCCAATGTTCGACCCAGAGGAGGAAACATCAATTGCAATTGCCTGGATATCTTTTCCATCACTCCCTCCTAATTTTTTTGGCAAGGAAGCAATCTTCTCTTTGGCATCCGCAGTTGGAAAACCTTTACAAGTCGATATGGCAACCCTAAATAAAACGATGTCAAGTTGTGCTAGGGTGAAAGTGGAAGTGGATCTTATGGGAGATTTCCCTAATAGAATCAATGTGGGAGTAAGAAATGAGACGGGGGAAGTTGTGGAGAAGTGGATTACCATTAAATATGATTATGTGCCAAAATATTCGAATTCATGTAAGTTACAAGGGCACAACGAAAAAGAATATTTATCATTCACCCAGAGCTTTACCCAAAAAAGGAGGATGAAGTTACAGCAACATAGAGGAACAAGGAAAATACGGAGAAACAGTAAGGGCATCAAAAGGAACAAATAATGTGGAGATCCCAGGTGAAATCAATGACTTTAAAGAGCAAAAAAGAAAAAATGGAATCAGAAGAGGGGAACAATTTATGAGAGGGAGCAAAAGAGAACAAGTATGGAATCCAAGGAATAACCCTATCAAGGATCAAAACATTAAAACAAACAACATATATGAAGCACTAGGGGAAGGTAGAGAAAATGAGCTAGAAACAATTGATATGGTGGGAGAAAAGGGGAAAGAGATGGTGGAAATGGATCTCGACGAAGGAGAAACAATGAATTCAGCAAGGGGAAAAAGACTCTTTAGGAAGAAAATGGGGGAGGATAAGAAGCTTAGTGAGGAAGTTGGAGATACTACTGGAAAGGAAAAAGGGGTAATCATCAATTCAAAGGGAAGAACAGGTATAAAGTAACAATAAAGGAGTAGAGAAGTCTATACCATTTCACTCGGTAGAGGGGCTAAAGGAAGATGAGTTGAGTAGAATGGGGGATGGAAACGAAGAAATAGGATTCTCACAGAACATAAATGCTTCACCAGTATTGCAGCAAAAGACCACAAATCAAAATCAAGAGGAGATGGTTGAGCCATTAGAGAAAGGAGGGAGAACCCCAGATCAGCATGGAGTGGCGAAAGAACAACTAAAAATTCACACCCTCACTACACAAGAGAAACAACAAAAACAAGATAGAGAAGAGGATGAGAGTTTGGAAGCAAACATAGATAACATTAGAAGAAGTGGAAACCTATCACCAACACAAATAGAGAGATTAAAGGTAAAAAATAAAAGAGGAATCATGTTGAATCATTCCTCACAAATAAACACAAGGAGTAAGAAGGGATCTTCGTTTACATCAGATCAATGATAGACAAAGTCCTATTTTGAAATATCAGGTTGGTTAAATCTCTAAATTCTTTTGAGAGAGTAATTGACCTAAATATGAGACATAATTACTTATACATTGCAATATTAGAACCTTTTCAAAATCCTTCAGAACTGGAGAACTATAGAAGAAAGCTGGGGTTACAAAATGCTAAGTCTAGCTACTCAACAAAAATCTGGATTTTTTGGGCAGATAACTGGGAAGAAGAAGGTTCATCTGATACTACTCAACAACTCATTATGAAGTTCAAATTGAAGGGTACACAAGATATATTTGTTGTAACGGCTGTCTATAGGAGGTGTAGTGCAATTGAAAGATTAAAACTATGGAAGGATATGCGAGACATGGCGATGCAAAACATACCAGGGATGATTCAAAGAAGTGTGGGGGACTACCAGTGTCAGATGGAAACTTAGGATTTTGTTCAGTGTATCAACTCTTGTGCACTAAATGAACTGAAATTTAATGAGAGTACTTACGCATGGTGGAATGACAAAATATAAGAGGCATGCATTTTTAAAAGGTTGGACAGAGTTTTTGGCAATAACACATTCATGAACTTGTTGCCAAAAAGTGAAGTGCATCACTTAATAAGACAGGGCTCAGACCCCTCTACATGTGCTTTGTAACTCAGAACAAGATCCAATCATCAGGCCTTTCAAGGTTTTGAATTTCTGGACTAATCATGCTGATTTTAAAGGGGTCGTGGAAGAGAGTTGGAAAACACAAGTCACAGGATCTGCATTTGCTATTGTTCATGTAAAGATGAAAAGGCTGAAGATTGTATTAGCACAATGGAATAAAACCACATTTGAAAATATTTTCCAAAGAATTGCAATTTTTGAGGATGTAATTAAGAGAAATGAGATACAATTGGAGATATCACCAACGGAGGTAAACAGATCTGAACTTAGTAAGGCTAATGCAGAATTAAAGAGGTATAAGAAGATTGAATAAGATTTTTGGAAGCAGAAGGCTGGAATGAGGTGGTTCAAAGAGGGTGATAATAATACCGGTTTCTTTCATACATATGTAAAAAGAAAAAAGAGAAAACTGAACATTAATGAAATAAAGACAAGACATGGAGATATCATCACTTCATCACAGAACATTGGTGATAAAGCAATTAATGTTTTCAGGGATCAATTCAGAGAGACACATGAGGCAACTGACTACTCAATGCTTCATAATATCCCTAAGATAATCACAGAGATCCAAAATCATGAAATGGAGAGGGTCCCAATTAAAGAAGAGGTGAAACAAGTCGTCTTTGAATTAAATGGAGATAGTGCAAGTGGACAGGATGGATTTTCAGGTTTATTTTTTCAGAGCTGCTGGGAGATCATTGGAGAGGATGTGTGGAATATGGTAAGGGCCTTTTTTAGAGGCTTTGAACTCCCTAGGTACATAACACATACAAATTTTGTTTTAATTCCAAAGAAAGAGGTGGTGGACAATTTTGGGGACTTACGACCTATTAGTCTAAGTACTTTTGCAAACAAGATCATATCAGGACTAATTCACGATAGAGTGTCAGTAATGTTACCAAAATTGATTTCAGGGAATCAGTCGGGGTTTGTTAAAGGGAGTAGCATAACGAAAAATGTTCTTTTAGCTTAAGAGATTATAAGGGACATAAACAAGAGAAACAAAATGCATAATGTAGTGGTGAAGCTGGACATGCCAAAGGCATATGATAGGGTCTCCTAGAAATACCTTATACATGTCCTAAGAAAGTTTGGTTTTTCATAAAGGATGATTGACATGATTGTAAGGTTGATCAGCAACAATTGTATTCTGTTTTAATGAATCGGAAATCTTTTGGTTTCTTTCAGTCTTCAAGAGGGCTGAAACAGGGTGATCCATTTTCATCCACTTTGTTTATAATAGCAGCTGAAGTCATGTCTAGGAATCTGAATGCTTTATTTGAAGATATGGAGTTTAAGGGTTTTGGGATGCCGAAATGGAGTCCATAAATCAATCATTTGTCCTATGCAGATGCCACAATTTTGTTTTGCTCGAGTCAACCTAAATCTATGATGATAATGATGATGAGGGTACTAAGAAAATATGAGGCGGTGTCAGGGCCAATGATAAACATAGAAAATAGTGTTTGTTATTTACACGAGAAGGTGCCCACTATAATATGTAATCGAATAAGAAGAATAACAAGAGTTAGGCAGGGTAAATTTTCTTTCACATATTTGGGATGCCCATTTTTTTATGGCAGGAAGAATAAAACCTATTTTGAAGATTTGGTTAAAAAGGTGGTGAAGAGGATGTCATTGTGGAATAATAGACTTATTTCGTATGGTGAGAGGTATGCTTTAATAGCACACGTGTTACAGTCAATGCCCATGTATATACTGTCAGTAATGAACCTACCCGTTAGTGTTATAGAGCAGTTACACAAACTATTCACGAATTTCTTTTGAGAAAATGCTACTGGGTCCAAAAACAAACATTGGGTGTCATGGGAAAGCATGTTCTACCCGAAAGAAGAAGGGGGCCTAGGTTTCAGGTCACTACATGATATATCCAAAGCCTTGTTTGCAAAGCTTTGGTGAAAATTTAGAACATCATATTCATCTTTGTGGAGTGCATTTACGTGGAACAAGTATTGCAAAAAACATCACCATGTCATAGCCATGGGATGAGGTGCATCACATGTGTGGAGAAAGATGATAATTATAAGGGATGAAGTAGAGCATACATATTGTGGCAGATCAAGGGAATGTCGTTGTGCGGGGATGCGATTCGCCAAGCTGGGGCAAAGAAAGTCGTCCGACCCTACCGAATTAGGAATGTGAAGGCCTCTCCTTCAAAAGGAGACCGGGGAAAGAAAGAGCTATGCTGACAGTGCAACGACTAGTGAAGACGAGTTAGAAGTAAATGAGTTTATCACAAAAGGAACGTGGGATGAACAAAAGCTAACCACAAAATTGTCATCTGAAATGGTGCAGTACATTATAGAGAGTATAAAGCCCCCAACTCGGAAGATAATGATGTCATGTAGTGGATGGGCAATACCCAATGAAACTTCACAGTGAAATTAGCATGGAGGATGATGAGAACAAAGCTGGAGACTAGAGTTGACTATGAGTTTATATGGACAAAGGGATTGCCTTTTAAGGTGAATTTCTTCTTAGGGAGGGTATGGAGAAGAAGAATCCCATTTCTTCTTAGGGAGGGTATGGAGAAGAAAAATCCCTATTGATGATAATTTAAAAAGAATGAAGATACATGTTGTATCAAGGTGCTGGTGTTGTGAGAAAAAAATAAAGGAAACAATAACACACATTTTTCTAACGGCCTCCGTTACCTATAGGCTTTGGAGGTAGTTTGTTGGTTTTTCAGGTATATATATGGATGGGATGCACTTACAACAAGTAATCATTACATGGTGGAAACAAAAAACCACACCACAATTCCAAGGTATACTAAGAGCAATGCCAGTAATAATCATGTGGACATTATGGAAATGAAGGAATAACATGAAGCATGTAGGAAAAACTACTCTCAATGGGATGGTGATGCAGGTGCAAGATATGGTTAAAAAGTTAGTGAAGAGTGTATATCCTTGGATACACTTAGAGTCAAAATCGTGGCCTGACATAGTTGAGAAGCTAATGAATTACAGACCCAAACTATATGTGCACAATGTGGTTTGGACATTTCCAAACACACATAGGTTGAAGTGCAATACTGATGGAGCGTCAAAAGGGAATCCAGACCTAAGCTCTTATACCTTTTGCCTACGGGATTCACACGGAGATTTAGTCTATGCAAGAGCTGCAGGACTTGGGAATACAACAAATACGGAGGCTGAGCTAATGGCAATCTATGAAGCACTGGAGTATTGTTTGGGAAGACAATTAAAAAAGGTCACAATTGAAACAGACTCCCTAAGCCTCGTGTAAATGATAAGCGGACAATGGCAAATACCTTGGGAAATGATCGGAAAATGAGTATCAATAATGAAGAGAGCACATGAACTAAATGCTTCAATCACACATACATTCAGAGAAACTAATAGTGTGGCAGATCTATTGGAAAATGAAGTAGTAAATACACAACATTCAAAAGAATATACAGATTTTGTGGATCTTCCAAGAAATATTAGAAAACAAATAAACAGTGACAAAGCGCAGATACCAACATTGCGAATTAGAGCTAAAAAATTTGAAAACCACCATTGAAAACAACAAAGTATCATCAAGGAGAACACTTACCTCATGAATACATTTGTAACGCACAAAAGAGCCAAAACATTATCAAGGCAAACTGTTAAGTATCCCAAAACTTGAAGAGAGAAAGACAACACCTCAGCTGTACATAGAACGGGAAGAACAAGTGAAGGAAGTAATACATTTTTTATACTCACCTGATAAGGAAAGATGATAGAGACAAAGATTAGGAAACCTAAAGTTTGTTTTGTCTTTTTGGGCATTGGTCACTGTGCTACCATAAATGCTCTATTAATGCATTACATAGTTCAAAATGAGCTTTTTTGTCCTTTATTTCGAGCTAGAAATTGTTGAAATCGATCATTTTTGTGAAGGTTAATTGTAGTTATATCAAATTATAATTTATAGTAGAATTAACATAAATTTAATTTTAAAAAAAAAGTCATATATAGAAAAATTACTTTATAAAAAAGCTAACTTTTATATCTAAAATTAATAATATAAAAATATTACATAAAAAATAATTAAATACAAGAAATTTAATTAAAACATATAATTTATATAATGTTTAAGTTTTGTATAATAAAATAATATTAAAATATTAAATAAAGTGAATTGGTGTGATGAATAGTGTTACACCAAATTTGGTGTAACACTATTCACACACCAAAATGGTGTAAAATTTGGTGTCAGCACTATTTTAGTGTAAATCAACTCCAGCCCACTGCACCAAATTTTACACCAAAAAATAATATTTTTCTCGCTCTTCATTATTATATTATTATTTCTTATTTCATTTATATTTTTCTTATTTGACAAAACAAATTCTTTCTAAAACATTCACCATATATAATTCATATTATTTTCTTTTATAGACGTTTAATATAAAATATTGTATACCATAATTTTTTAAATAATATAAATTGCTAGCAAATATTATACATTCTACATAATAAAAAGTCATATATAGAAAATTAATTTATAAAAAAGCTAACTTTTATATCTAAAATTAATATTATAAAAATATTACAAATATACAAGAGATTTAATTAAAACATACAATTTATATAATGTTTGATAAAAAGTTTTGTATAATGAAATAATATTAAAATATTCAATAAAATGAATCGGTGTGATGAATAGTGTTACACCAAATTTGGTGTAACACTATTCACACACCAAAATGGTGTAAAATTTGGTGTTGGGTTGGAGCTCCAAAACACCAAATTTTACATCAAATAAGAATTTGGTGTAAAAATTGGTGTTGGGTTGGAGATGGTCTAATAAATAGTTGTGTATGCAAATCTTATGTATATTAAAATGTATTTCTAGATTATACTAAAAACATCAAATGAATATTAACAAATGTAACGAATAAAATAAATATTAACCAATGTAATAAACATAACCAATGACATGCAAAAAATGTAATTTAATAAAAATGATGATTTAATCAAATTAAATAAATATTAACAACATATACAACTGATTATGACAAAATATAATGTAATCAAAATTAACTGATAAAAATTATAACATTGTTAAAAATAAGGATAATTATTGATAAATTGCATTAAAATTGTTGAACGTGTATTTTGAACTATTTAATGAATAAGATATTTAAAAATATTAATTTTAAAAAATATTAGACCAAAATTTGGTATCACCAACGAAAAACAATTGTACAGTTCCTCCAAGTTGAAGGGGGATCATGCACATACATTAAGTTTTGAGGAGGTCCCTAGATAGAAATGTAACAACCAAACAAAAGTTAAGCTAAAAACAAAATGTTATTACTTTCAAGTTCCAGATATTCAACAAAAGGCAAACTTTTAACAGACCTCGGAGTCCAAATGGCTGGGCGATCTTGATGTGCCTTGATTTTGAGATATTTGTGGAGTTCTTGGCCGAGGTAGAATTGAAGGGTAGCGTATAGATAAAATCATGTATTGTTAATATACTTTATTGTTGGCAATACAAGTAAAAGCCACGTAATGTTTAGGGTTGTACTCTTTGAAAAGATAAAAAACAAAATGACAAAGATGCCCATAATTTGAAATTTAATGACAAAAAGCAAACATGTTGATACCCCAATTTTTACTCATTCTTCTAACATAATAGAATTATACTAATTAATAAAAACATCCTTATATTGTTGGCAGAGTGACAGAATTCTTACTTCTATTAAAATTTGTCAAGAAACTCACAACACCAACATAAAAACATGCCAAATACGTGATTTTTCCTTTAAAAGTTTAAAAAACGTGACTGTCTTTCACCTCCGTAAAGCAAAGATTTTGAATTCACCAAATGGTTGAATCTATCATTGATGTCACTACATTATCAATCTCAATGCTAAGATACCCAACAATGACCGAAATCTAATTTAATCCTACTTTCATTTTATTGTAACTTCTATATCATCCTAGTGTTTCTTTATATATTGAAAATGAGTACAATAATGAGATTATCCATATTAGAATGAGAAAATAAACAAAATTGGCAAATCTTTTAGACCTTTTACCAAATATGTAAATGACATTTTAATATTGACTTTGCAAAGTTTAATTATTTCTAATAATTCTTAGAAGGCAATAATTTCGTATAAATGATGAAGTTGTGAAGTATATAAGTAAAATACATTAAGTTATTAACCAATTAAATCACTACATGAATGAGAAAAAAGAGAAAATCTAACGAGCTTTTATCTTATTTTGCGATTAGCAATAACATGTACCACATTTTCTTCAACAATCATAGTTCTTTAAGTTGGTAAGAATATAAAAAAGTTTGACCGACGAATTATATTTTCAAGAAGTTTAGATTGGTTTTAGTTGAAGAGAAAGCGAATTCAAAATCTTTGCTTTTCGGAAGGTAGAAGACAATCACGAAAAAAATAATTAAAAAGTTTAGAGAAAAAGACACATATTTGGCACATTTTTGTGTTAGTGTCCTGAGTTTCTTGATAGATTTTAATAGAAGGATAAATTTTGTTGCTCTTTAAATAACACAATTTTGTTTTCCACTAGGATAACACAAAAATATATCTTAGATTTAGTCTATAGTTTTAAAAAAATTTAGCCAAAAATTCTCATATAAAATGTCCTTGTGATAAATAATTCCTAAAGAACAATTATTATATTTTAATTTATTTATTCTCAACATAACATATTATATAATTACAATTCCCGTATAACAAATACATCAATAAGATAATTTATGAATAGACTTCTTTATAATCATTTTAACATTACTTTTGATAGGGATGGGCGTTTCTTTTCACAATTCTATTAAATTATTCTAAAATTATAATTTTGAAATTATAGTTTTGAACTAAAATATTTCCTGAGAGGTGGATAAAATAATTTTATGTTGGATAAGAAAATATGGGATATCTCAAGATTAATTGGATGTCTGAATTGACTTAAAAGTTGGTCAAACCTACCTTTAAGTCCGTTTTTGACTTGAAGTGTTTGACAAATATAAAAAATTAACATAAAATAAGTTTAAAAAATGACTCAAAATAAGTTAGAAAATGTTTGATAAGGTCAAAAAATGTCTTAAAATAAGTTTAAAGTAACTTAAAATAAGTCAAAAACCAAAAGTAGGTCTCTCTCTGCCTTTTATTTTTTGACTTAAAAGTCATTTCAATTTGACTTTTTATTTTTGACTTAAAATCTACTTTTTTAAGCCAATCCAAACGGAAGTTTGGTACATATTTATGTCTTTTTTTTTATTGATGATATAAATTTATCTTAGTATTGAGATAAAATTGTATTGTTTAATAAAATATGTTATAAATTTAATACCAAATTTATTCTTGAAATATATTTAAAATGATAATTAAATAATTTTTCACAAGGTAACATAATACAACATATAGTAGTCTAACTTATTTTATTTTTCTAATTACACTCTCTTTTAGTATAACTAGTTCTCGAATGCTAACTAGTATAACTTATCAATTTTTTAAAATAAAAAATTTAGATTAAAGAAGTTTTTTTTATTAAGAGAAGGCGCACACAAAAAAATTTAGAGAAGATTTAAAAAAAAATTAGTAACAATAAATCAAGATAAAAAGAACAAAAAATCAAACTCAATAAACTGCTCTATTTATAGCGAATAAAAGATAATAGTATAAACATATATTCATTATAGTTTTCTATATACTTCTGGTTCAGAATCAGATTATGATGATTCTGAAGCAAGTTATGCAACAGAGGATGAGCAACGTGAGTCTTCTAAGGTTCATCAAGATTCTTGAACGATCTTACAAAGATGAATCAGGTAATATTATTCAATCCATTTATCCTCCTCAAGCTCCATTTATTTTACCAAATAATACTGATATTACTTTTACTGCTTTTCATAAATTTATTGATAATGAGGTGGCCGCAGTAAGTATTAATGAGATTAATTGACTTATTTCTCAAAATAATTATTTGGGTTTGTATGTTAAAGTCATTGGTGAACATATTTGTTCTCTTGATAAGAAGTTAGATAATCTAACTAATCTGATTATTCAAATTGATGACAAGTTGAAATCAGCGAAATAAGTCTCTGAACAAGCTTCTACGTCTAAACAACCTGATGTCCCTATTCAAAGACCTCCTGAGATTCAGGATTTTATTATCAGACCTCTTCATGATCTTGAAAGCCTTTTAGATAAAAAGTTTTTAGAATTTGGTGCAAGTGCGTAATCGATAAGCCTCGCTGAAGATTTTGCAGATGAAATGGAAGCCACTTTCAATTTCAAGACACAAGTGGAAATGGAAGTTAATAAACTTCATGGTTATCCAAAGAAGAATAATGGTAGTACGTATGCTAGAAAAGCTAGTATGCAAACTTACTATTATCCCAGACCAACTCCTCAAGATGTCTTAATAGAGGAAAGAGATTGGAATCAAACTAACACCTCTTATAGTGGAAGCGAGACTTATGAATGGAATCTCGATGGTTCGACTGATAGACAGTTAACTATTTTAGTTCATAAGATGCTTATGTATGCTACCATCTGCAAGAGTGTTAATAACACTGACAAGACTATTTGCAAGATGATTATTGCATGTTTTACGGGTCAATTAAGAGGTTGGTAGGATAATTATATGACCCTTGATGCAAAGGCAGCAGTCATAAATGCTAAGGCTACAGCCGAAGGAGTTGATAACCTAGGATTTGCTTTAGTCAAAAATAGAGAAGACGATGTTTATACTTTAGTCTTGACCATCCTAGAACATTTTAGTGGTAGATTTACCAATCAATGTGAAACCATTAGATCTTTACTAAATGGTCTTAGATGTAGACATTTTGGGTGAGTTTAGATGGTATAAAGACACTTATTTAAGTCGGGTAATGAAATTTCCCGAAAATGGCTTAGAATTCTGGAAAGCCAAATTTTTTGATGATTTACCTTCTTTATTTGCAGAAGAGTGGAAAAGACTCTTAGAGATCCGCAAGGAATTATTCCCTATAGTAATTTTACCTATGGAAAGCTTATTGGGGCTTATACGCAAGAAGGCATAAATTTATGCAATGAGTTAAAACTCTCAAGACAGCTTAAGATGGATAAGTTTAGAGAAAAGTCTCAATTGGGAGATTTTTGTACTCAGTTCAATTTACCAAATGCTTCTAAAGGTACCAACCGAGAAACTTCTAAATCAGAATCTCATAGATCTCATCATAAGAAAAGAGGATCTAGGAGAAGGACTAGAGAAGAAAGAGATGAGCGTATGGCTTATCGTAAATCTCATAGATTTACCAAGAATAGGTCAAGGAGAGATCTTGATAAGATTAAGTGTTATAAATGTTGGAAAATTTGGGCATATAGCTCCAAATTGTAAGCTGAAAAAACTTAAGCCTCTAGAACTTGGTGATGATATTCAAGAGAAGATTTATAGTTTTCTATATACTTCTGGTTCC
>NW_006238930.1:4168548-4191148 GCF_000226075.1 Solanum tuberosum | reverse complement strand
AGATTTATAGTTTCCAATATACTTCTGGTTCCGAATCTGATTATGATGATTCTGAAGCAAGTTATGTAACAGATGATGAGCAACTTGAGTCTTCTAAGGTTCATCAAGATTCGAATGATGCTTGCAAATGTCATGGTGATATTTGTCACTGCGAACATGATGAATTCTACAAACTGCAATCTCAGTTCGAAGACATGAATATGTTCACTATCACTGCAGACAATGTGATAGAACTTCTAAAAGAAGTTACCGATAATACTCTTCGTGAAAAGATCATTCAATTGGCTGCCGGTAAAACTAGCTCTTCAACTAGTATTCCTAATGATAAAAAGGTTAAAGATGAGTTTAATTATTCTGCTCCTTACTCCTTGTCTGAAGTGCATAATAGACTCTCTTCTAAACAAACCATGGTTATTCGTGATACCTCTTTTGATGATGTAAAAGGAGAAATTGAACATTTAAAGGAAGAAATTAAATTTCTTAAACAAAATCATATTATCTGCGATCACCGTCTTACTCAGATTGAGTCTGCTAATAGCAAAGGTAGAAATAAGGTTGATGAATCTACTACTAAAGAAAATACTCTTGCCAACACTTTGAATATTGATCCGAAACAAAATATGTTTTTAGGAATGATGCAAATTGTTACAGCTCATAAATGGTATGTTAAATGTACTATATTAATTGATAATACTTTTTCTATAACTAACATTGCTATGATTGATAGTGGAGTTGATGTGAGTTGCATTCAAGAAGGTCTAGTACCTACTAAATATTTTGAGAAAACAACTCATATGGTAAAATCTGCATCTGGTCATGCTTTAGATATAAAGTATAAATTATCTAATACTCGTATTTGTCAGAATAAAGTTTGTATTCCCACTTATTTTTCTTGGTATAAATCAGTTATACCCTCCTATTATTCTAAGAACTCCGTTTATAAATGCAATTTATCCTTTTACCAATATAAATGCTAAAGGATTTTCTGCTACTTATAAAAAACAAGATATCAACTATACTTTTATCACTGAGCCTATTTCTCGAGATATTAATGCTTTGATTGAAATGAAGAAAAAGCATGTGGAATATTTACAACTTGAGATATTTAATATGAATATATTCGATACTTTAAAATCTACTAAAGTACAGGAAAAATTAAAGCTCATTTCTGAACAAATGGCCATTGATATTTGTGCTGATCATCCTAGTGCTTTTTGGAATCGAAAAAAGCATATTGTGACTCTTCCATATGAAGATGATTTCTCTGAGGAAAATATTCCTACTAAATCCCGTCCTTGCCAGATGAATACCGAATTGGTCGACTTCTGCAAAAAGGAAATTGATAATTTATTGCAAAAAAGTTTGATAACACCTTCTAAGTCACCTTGGTCTTGTACTGCATTTTATGTTAATAACGTAGCAAAAAAAGAACGTGGTGTTCCCAGGCTAGTTATAAATTATAAACCTTTAAATAAATATTTAAAATGGATTAGGTATCCTATTCCAAACAAAATTGATCTCTTAACAAGGTTATATGACGTTAATATCTTTTCAAAATTTGATTTAAAATCTGGATATTGGCAGATCCAAATATTTAGAGACCATTCTTATAGAACGGCATTTAATGTTCCATTTGGACAATACAAATGGAATGTAATGCCTTTTGGGTTAAAAAATGCTCCCTCAGAATTTCAAAAGATAATGAATGATATTTTCAATCCCTATTTGGATTTCATCATAGTTTATATTAATGATATTTTGGTTTACTCAAAGACTCTTGAAATGCATATTAAGCATTTAGACATTTTTAAGAAAATAGTTATTCAAAATGGTTTGGTCATATCTAAACCTAAAATGAGTTTTTTTCAAACAGAAGTTAGATTTTTGGGACATTTGATTTGTCAAGGAAAAATGACTCCTATTTAGCGATCCATTGTATTCGCATCGAAATTCCCTGATATTATTATAGATAGGACGCAAATGCAGCGGTTTCTGGGAAGTTTAAATTACATTTCCCCCTTCTACAAAAATTTGTCTCGAGATTTAGCTCTGTTATATGACAGGCTAAAAAAGGATCATAAGAAGCCTTGGACTTATAGTCTCACAGATCTTGTAAAGACTATTAAAGAAAGAGTTAAATTTTTACCTTGTTTAATCCTTGCTAATCCTGCTTGGCCAAAGATTGTAGAGACTGATGCGTCTAATATTGGGTATGGAGGTATATTGAAACAAATTAATCTGCATGATAAAAATGAATATCTTATTTGATTTCATTAAGGAAAATGGAGCGATGCTCAGAAAAAATATGCGACGGTAGCTCATGAAATGTTAACTATCGTTAAGTGCGTATTAAAATTTCAAGATGATTTATATAATAAAAAAATTCTTGATAAAATTTGATGCTCAGTCAGTCAAGTATATGTTTGATAAAGATTTTAAAGATGATGCGTCTAAGTTAATATTTGCTAGGTGGTAGGTACAATTAGCCCCTTTTGATTTCGAAATTCATTATAAAAAAGGGAAGTGATAATTCCCTCCCAGACTTCTTATCAAGAGAATATCTTTCTTCTTATGAGTTTTCTTGACTTCTTTCCTGATAAAGATTTGGTTACGATTTTGAAGGTAATTCCTCTTAATAGAGATTTAAAGGAACTTATATTATGGAGAATTATAGACAGAATGGTGATGGCTATTGTCAATGATTACATAATTGAACAAGAGCTTTATGAAAGATTTTATTGTTATGAAGTTTATAACCTCTTGAATGATTAAAAATATCACTTCTCGAATGATTAAAACTAAATGCTATGTTTGCAGAATGGATCCTCCTTGGATAACCAAGGCTAGACGAAAAGGCAGTTATACTCACGGAAGGGGAATATCATCTCCAAGTTTATCAAGATCGTCATACGGATCTTCATCATCTAGTACTCCAATTATACAAAAAGGAGGAGTGCGTTTATATAACTTAAACTCTAGAGCACAAGAAAAAGCTTCGTCATCAATACATCTGGAAGATATTCCAAAAAGTGATCCATTATATGCTAAACTACATGAGTTTCTAACTCAAAAGCAAGGTGATACTTTTGCTTCAATCGCCAAAGAAGAAGTTGATGATATCAAAACATATGTAAATATAGAGAAAAGAGAAATGATATTTCTCTTAGAAAACTCTGACATATAGAGAAAAGAAGAACTTTGGAAGATATTTCAGAGGTATTTAGTTAATGGGCTTTATTTCCCAGGTGAGTCATACAAAACTCAGAAATATTATGAGACTCTGTTGATAAGCACATGTGTTGAATTTCAACATTTTTCAGGATATAATACAAGTGAGAATGTTTATAACTTCTCTAAAATGATTATAAAACACGTTATTCATATTGAAGATTGAGGTACTTCCTCAATGACTGAAAGACAATTCAGTCTGAACAAAGTCATGGTAAGCTTTACCTACTGGGATTATATTCAGGCATTTAATAAAGTCCTCTGTTATAACAATGAGAGGCATAAACATACTTGGTTTATAAAAGTGTGTGCCAAGATATTTGTTAACAAAACTGGTGGTTATACCACGGGCCAACCATAAAAATATTGCCCGAACCATTTCTCAAGTTATACAAAGAATGTGTCAAGATTTCCCCAGATCTCAACAAGTTATATCATCAAGAACATATTTGTTATTTTCAACAAATTGAACAGATTTTTTTTTTATAGAATTCTCTGTTCCATGGATTCACAAATGGGTTCCAGAAGTAGATTTCACTGAGAAACAAATCCCTTGCCTATACAAAACTTATTATAATAATTTTTGGGACAAGTTGATGAAGAAAGATCCTCAAACAAAGTCTATATACGGACAAGAACTGCTGGATCTAATAGCGAAAACCATGCACGATTATAAATCGATTCCTAATAAAGGAATTATGACTGATGATTCAATCTCCGTAAAACACACGACTGGAAAAAATTCTAATCATGATGAATAAGAACAAAATGAAATGATTATGAAGTATCTATAAGAAGTAAAGAAAAAGATTCTTCTAAATGTAAGTCATTACGCAAAATCAGATTCATCAATACGTAGTAAAACAAGTGAAGATATGCACGAAGCTCAACCATATGAAGAAGAAAGTCCAGTGGATGCACTGAAGAAAGACAAAGATTTTTTGGCAAAACTAAAGGACAAGATGTAGCAGTGTTAAGTTTTTCCGGAACAGTAAAACGCCCGGACTACTGTAGCAACACTGTAGCTCAACAGTAGATACACTGTTACCAGGACCCAGATAGGGGCCCAGTATCCTGTACAAAGATGTTTTCTTTCCTATAAATAAGTTTGTTTTTCTTTAATTAAGAAGCAGGTTTTAGAAACCCTCTCTTCCGTTTTGCACTCTTTCTCTTTCTTGTAAACTTTTCTTACTAAGTTTGTAAGCTTGCCGGATTTTGGTCGGAATAATAAAGTGTGCGGTTTGGTAACAACAAGGTACTTTCTTTTCTCATTCTTCCTGCCTTTTACTTTTATAAATTCTCCGATCTAAGCCGTGACTATGTCCGGCTAAAAAATTATATTTATGCCGGATAACTAACTTCTCTCTTATATAGACCATGAACAGATCTAAGCTTTATTTAAATATAGAAGAATTTTAGTATGACTTCTCGACTTGGTTCTGAGATTGAGGTACAGTCGAATCTAGTACTACTTTTATTGGCTTTGTCTTTGTGACTCCGTCTGATGAACCGTGGTTTTTTGCCCGAAAAAAAGTTTGATAAGTAGGGCGTTTGATACCCGGTTAGAACTATCAGACACATGGGCTCAATAAAAGTATTTATTAGCTTCTTGACAAGCCCTTTGCTTGGGTAAAATAATTAAATCATGCAGTCTGAGAAACTATGTTAAAATTCTTGTGTATTTCAATTCTTATGTAGTTGGACTACCTCTAAGGATATTGACTTGCTTGATCTATGACTGGGCGGACCACCGCCAGGTCAGTGATCCTGTATTTTGGTATCAAAGCCTAGGAACTTTCATGGTATATATACATTGATGTGAAGAATTTCGGCATATATATATTCTCTCTTTTATGGATCAAGAAGATATTAAAAGTACTCGATTAGAAGAGGTAGATATACCTTAAAACCTTGATTTGTTAAACAAATGGACTATTCCAAAAGTAAATATAAAAATTATTTATGATTATGGTTGGTTTGATAAAATCTCAAATAAACAGTTGATTAAAACAACTGAGCAATCTTTGGCGTTAAACTCGTCAGAATAAACTATTCGTTTATTAAATAAGCGTGATAATGAATTATATAAATCTCAATATAAATTCTTGCATATTGACATGGTTCAAATTGCTTTCAAGCCTTTGACTCTTAAAGGGTTAACAGAGACTTTCTTAGTTGCTCTTCGTGATGCAAGAAATCATAATTTTCGACAGTCTTTGATGGGTTCGATAGAATCTACAGTGGCCTGTAGCCCAGTTTATTTTAATGCTCAGCCAAATTTGCAGTTATCTTTGACTGATTCTAATATCTTAGATGCTTTAACTTTGAATGTTAAGACGCATGGTTATAACTATGCAGCTGGCTCTGAATTATTCTGCTTGTCTTATAGAATTTATTATAAATTACTTGCTACTTTGAATCCTAGATGTAAGTTATATGATACATCTGATCAAACTATTTTGGTAAAAACTAATTTCGTCAGATCTAAGGTCACTATTAGAAGACCTATAAAATGAGAATAAATTAATTTTCCTACTACTTGGATTCTAGATTCTGTTATACCCCCTGAACAACTGACAGATGTTGTCACCAATTCTGAATATTCTCATATTAGTCAAAATTCCGATGGAAAAATTTGTATGCAGTTTGATGAAAAAAGTGTTCCTTATAATAGACAGTCTTTTGCTTCTGATAGAAGACTGGCTATTCAACATATTTTTCCGATAGAACCTTGTTATGGTCCAGCTAGAAATCGCGCTGCTTCATTGCATACTTTATCAACAGTTATATTTGCAGAAAACAAAAAATAAAATTGATCCTCGGTTAAACATTGTTCAAACAAATGATAAATCATCTAATGTTTCTGATAAGGATATTCTTTCTGTATCCGAGATGGATTTTAATCTTGATGATGCTTAATGATGAGAGAACATCAAATTGATTTTAGTCCAGGTTCACTGGCAAAAAAAATATATTCAAAATGAATTTTTAAATGAAAAATGGAATCGGTTTAAAACTTGGTTTTTTGACACTTATAGTGGAGAAGATTTAAATAATATTTCTCAAGAATTTTATGAAACTTGTGCATCACATAATCATATTAGTTGAATTATTATATAATAGTAATTTAACATTCTAGTTAGAAGTTGCTTTTAGTTAGAGATATACCAATATGAGAAAAACTCTTTGTTTATAACATATAAAGGGTAGTATGTACAAATATATATCGTGCATTATCAGAAAAATCACAACCTATCAAAAAAGTTACAACCTTCGACATGAAAATGTGTATGCTTTAATTAAATATAATATAAATAAATAAAAATATATATTTTTTTTGTTAAGAATATTATAATTATAATAATTGAGCCATAAATATGATATGAAAATTATTTTTCGTTGCCAGTTTATATAATAAAAAATAATGAACTCAAAAATGATTTGAGCTACCCAAATTTGCATTTGCACAAGCAAAAGAAAAGACAGAGAGTCGTGTTGGGCGGGAAAATGAAGTGTCTCACGACTATCGAGAACAAAAAAAAAGAGGTGATTTTTGAAGCCCGCCTCGCTAATTTCGCCTTTCACTCTCTCATTTCTCTCTTTCCTATATTTTGGCGTATCAGTGTCTCCCAGCTCGTACTTAAACCCTACAAATTCAAAAGAAAGTTAAGCTTCTTATTCCATTCAAAGATGGTGGTTCCATGCGTTGCCGAGCTTTCCGATCCTGTCAATGATGCGATGGTCCCGAGACGTTGCAGTGCGAGAATCAAAAATTTGAAGAGTGAGCAGGAAGCTCAGCTTGAGCGTCAGAGAGTACGGTGCCGCTCCAATGACGACTCAGTTCTTGAGAAGAAGCCCAAGGTTTATAAGAAGAGCAAGGTTGTTACTTCCTCACAAGCTCAAGCTCCTAATAATGACGTCACAGTTTCCCCTGTTGATAACGATGACGTCACTATAACCAATGTTGCTGCGCCAAATGACTGTACCGATCATCCTGTTCCCGAAACCTCTCTGAATCCCCAGCTTAGCGGGAACGGGACTGAGAAAAGTTCGCATGCCAGGGTGACAGAGACTATACGGAGATTTAACAAGCATTATCTCCATTTCGTTCAGGTTTCCTCAATTTCCCATTTCATTTTTCCCGATAATTTCCGCAAGCAGACATTTCATAAGACAAGAGAGGGTTCAGTTTTAAAGCATATCTCTATCATGTGTGTATATGATAGTAATGATTTTCTCTCTTGTTGACCGTGGTTAGGAAGAGGAGATAAGATGTGGAAGAGCCCAAGCAGATCAAAAAACAAAGAAAAATTCAAAATCTAAGGTCAGCCCTCTCCCGCCTGTGATGAGTTAAACTAGAAAAGTACATTTGGTTGTTAGAACCATGAAACATATATCAACTTCCAATTTCAGTATCATTTTATTCTCTCCTTACCCCCAAGTTTGTTTTAGTGGTTTGGCCTTTTATTGCTCATTTTGATTTATGTAAGCTATGCAAAACTTGGCAGCCCTTAACGTATTCAGGTTGGTAACACATTTGTGCAGGAAGCCGAAGATGATGGCAAACGCAGTTCCAAGCGGCCTGATCTAAAGGCGATTTCCAAGGCATGTATATCTTCATAAGTCCACATTGGCTGTGATAATAATCATATAACATGTGATACCTACTTGAATGCTTTTTACCAGATCCATGTACTTGTGTGCTAGAGCTAGACCAAAATAATGTAGAGATTCATCAATAACTCTGACATTTTCCGTGGAAATTTGGTATACACTACTATTGGTATCTACTGGTAGATGGGGAAAGGGCCAAACTATGTCTCTTTTAATTACGTTATCAGATCAATCCCCTGAGATTGACTGCCACTCCTCCTGATTTATTAGCATGATAGATCAAATACAATAGGGTGACGAGATTGACTGCCGCTCCTCCTGATTTATTAGCGTGATAGATCAAATACAATAGGGTGACTTTTATTTAGGAAAAGAATCCAAGTAGATATATCACTCAAACTAGCCCCCAAGGCCTAGCTCAAGTGGCAGAAGGTGGAGGATATGTGGCTTAGGTCGCAGGTTCAAGCCCCACGCCATGCAAAGCGAAGCCCGGTATTTAAGTGGAGAAGGGTAGAGGGGCGGGCCCATTATCCACCGAGTTTAGAAGGCTGTGATTGGTCCAAAGGGGCGGGTCACAAACGGATTTCTCGGGTTATACAAAAAAAAAAAAAATATCACTCAAACTAGCCCCCACGGCCTAGCTCAAGTGGCAGAAGGAGGAGGATATGTGGCTCAGGTCGCAGGTTCAAGCCCCACACCATGCAAAGCGAAGCCCGGTATTTAAGTGGAGAAGGGTAGAGGGGCGGGCCCATTATCCACCGAGTTTAGAAGGCTGTGATTGGTCCAAAGGGGCGGGTCACAAACGGATTTCTCGGTTATCAAAAAAAAAAAAAAAAAATATCACTCAAACTACAAAGTTTCAGTTTGATGGTTACTAAATCGATTGAATGTAACTTTTGAAGTGTGAAAGTGTACTGTTCATGCTGCTAAAGTTTGAACCAGTGCCTCGAAATTTATGTTGAGTCTGTTCAAGACTCTTGAACTTCTGCAGTAATCTAAGTGACATATAATGGAAGCCTTTTGTATGCTCTAGTATTTGGTCTTCCCAGCCATTTATAATTGAATGATTCCTAGTTCTCCTTTTCTTTATTTTATGTCAGTCTGATTGTGTACCAAGTTAAAATGATGAAAAACTTGAGAGTTTGGCAAATGCTACATGATTCTCCAAATTTGCATGGATTAGATTCAACTTTTCTTTAATATTGAAACTTATAATGCCTATCCACATGACTAGTAATAAGTATTATAGATCTCGGCAGTCGTCAGTCAGTACTCATTTCTCTCATGCTCAATTTTTTAAAAAATATTCTAATGCAAGAGATATAATATTAGCCTATCTTTTTTATTGATCGGTATTATTAGCCTATCTTTAAATTTGTTTGACCGTGATTTTTGTTAAAGAAATGAAGATATTTAGCACCCATGTATGCTTTTGTAGTGGTCTAAGGGTAAATTTGTCTAGGAAGAGTAGAAAAGTAATGAGAATAGCGGTAAAACTGAACCTTGTTTATCATTTTGAATTGGAACAAACAGTTGGATAAATGATGTTTCTTTTTTATTAAGATCAATGACTTGAAACTACTTTATTCTAAAAAGGAAATAAAAAGAACCAAACATGTATAAAAGCTATAATTGTAAACCACGATTGAGTCTATGGAAGCATTGGTACAGCTTCCATCACTTATCTCTAGTGTTACCAATCATCTTTTGTTTGTTAATAGTAATGAAGTGATTTAATTATTGTGCAAGAGGTTGTATTCTATTTGCTTCACACGTTTGTCAAAATTTGAGTCTTTTGGAGTAAATCTACTTTCGTACTATTGATTCTTAATGAGAAAAACTTGCAGATGATATCAGAAAAGGAGGTTTTGAATCGTGAGAGAATTGGCTCCCTTCCAGGTTGATTGTCTACTCTTGTTATATGTCTCGTGATATGATTGATTTATCAAATGATGGATATTTGTGTATGACTGTGAATTATATAAACCTCCATTTGCTTTTCTTAGGAGAACCACTTCTTGCTTCTATAAGCTAAGTGGATTGGAATTTCAATTTGCTGACCTTTTTCCAAGTTTAGATACATTTACCCCGTATAGAAAAGATATGTGCACCTCTTGTACTCTTATCAATGCAACCTAAAGAAGATAATTAGTTCTCTCAGTTTCTCCTTCTCTGACTTGGATTTTCACATGTATTAAAAGGCTCTATGATATCAGTTGAGACTTAAGTAGCTTTGTCTAACAATGATTGCCCTTTTGCTTAATATTTTTTCTTCTTCTCATAGTTTTCCCGAGTCTTTTGTTTTTTGGTGATTATTTCTGCTGCATCATTATTGTGTTTTCATCAATAATATTTTTTGGCAATTATTCTAATGGCAACTTTGTTTTTCTCTTGGTAACTAAGCCTGTAAGCCGATGTAACTGTGTTTATTTTCAGTGATTATCATGGTGATAATGCCTCTTTCCCCTTTTCAACTTTCATGGATGCAACCCTGTTTTTCATCTTGTTTGACCACTTCTTTAGTCTGTCTGGTCAGTAAACAGCCGTTGTTCGGCAAACACATGCTATGGTCAGTTAGTGTCACGTCAGTGCATTTGGCTGTTTAATGACTCATTATTCATTAACTAGTTGGTATTAGTTTTATACAACATCACCCTACTTTCTATTTAGCATCGTGTTACTGTTCAGCTACACACCCACTGTTCAAATTAGCAATTTGTCAGTGCCTCATAAATGTCCACTGACATGTCACTGTTCCAACAGCAACCACACTATTGTGTGTATTTTTATTGAGTAAATATTTTTCTATCTATAGTCATCATGTGTCAATCTGTTAACCTTTTTGCAGTAAACTGATTTTATTTTTTATTTGATAACTCAAAATACTTTGTTACCTCGAATTTGAACAACTTGAGTTTAAGGGAGATTGTTGAAAGTCAAGATAGATGTTGCTTAGTAAATATGTCACTGTCATCTTCTATGTATTTTGTTTACACATGTATTTGTAATTACTACTCCCTCTGTCCCATTTTATATGATGTACTTTGATTTGGCACAAACTTTAAGAAAAATGGAAAGACTTTTAAAACTTGTGGTCCAAAATGAATGATAGAAATTTGTGTGGTTGTAAATCATTTCATTAAGGGTAAAAAAGACATTTTATAGGCAAATTGTTACTTAAAATAGAAATGTGTCATTCTTTTTGGAACAGACTAAAAAGGAAAGTGAGTCATATAAATTGGGACAGAGGGAGTACTATATTACACTCTTGGCTTAAGTGTTTGAAGTCATGAAGTTTACCATATCAAAAGGAAAATAAAAAAAAAGTTCTCTCCATCTCTCTCTCAGATTTCATGGTTCCAACATGTTATCTCTACATGTATTAAACAATTATAATTTCTTGCGTTTGAGTCAAACCTGTCCAGTGAATACGAAGAGGGAATTTCTTAGTTTGATAATGTGATTTTAAGATTTTTTTACACAGCATATAACCTTTTTCTTTTGCAGAAAATGCAATGGAAACTGATTAACTATCTGATTTTCAAAAAAATAAATGTTTGCATTTTGACCAAATGTATACATATGTGGCATACTTTGGCTCTAGAAGATGAAAACTTTGATGATGGTGGAACAACAAGTTTCTAATAGAACACATCTAGAGATTAGATCTTTTACTTATGCGTCATTTAACTTCTAGTAAGCCTGTACGACATTAGCGTTTGTTCTTGTCCTTTACATTTGAAAATCCAGTCAATCTATATGGTTTAATGGTATGTTCTGCAGTTAAAATATGTTTTGGGGTGGCTGTATCTGTTAGTGAGTTTTAGTTTTGAGTTTCTTGTGGCAGGCATTGATGTTGGTCATCAGTTCTTTTCGCGTGCTGAGATGGTCGTTGTGGGATTCCATAACCATTGGCTAAACGGCATTGACTGTGTTGGCCAATCTGCAGGGAAAAAAGGGGTATATCGTTGGCATTTGAGTTTGAGTAACAGTTGACTAGCTAAAAGAATTTCAATCTTGAATTACGAATTCTTCCTTGCTCAACCTAGAATAGTGAATGATGTTTTGCTTGTTATTTTTCTAATTCATTTCCTTCAGATATCAAGAGAATACCATTTTTCCTTTTGACATTTATGGGCGTTATCTAGAAACAAACATTTTCAAAGAATGTTACTTGTGCCTCAAAGGAAGAAAATAAGTTGTATCATGAAGGATGCTTATTATCTGGTTTGTTGTTAGGGAAACTTTGATCCTTCATGTGCACATTCCATTATGGCCTAGTTTATTGTAACAATAAAGACATCTAGAAATCTTAATCTTTTCATTAGACATTTTGCTCTTCATTTTCCTAGTCTTTACTTTGAACAGTCATAGTGAAGTGCATTGAACTATTCCCTACAGATATGGTTCTTAAGTTTCAACGAGAATCAACTGTGGAAAGTGATAAAATGAAGTAATTAACTATTCACTTGTATAACCCTTCGATGTTAAAGGTTTTTTTTTGGTGCATTGGATTATTTTTGATTGCTCACGACTTAAGTTATTACAGGAAATTCAGTTCATTGTCTATATTTGATGATAATAAAATGATACTGAACTCTTATTGACTCTCACGTGTGAAGTATCTATGGGTATTGCTTTTGTTGTTAATGTACACTCATGAGCTGCTGAAGGCAGTTCTTTTGTCTGGAGGCTTATACATGTCTTCTCTACCCTATTACACTATATTTTCCTGAATGTCTTCTACATTTTTCTTTCTCTCCTTTTCGTTTTGATAACTTAATATATATGATCCCTTCACATCATTAGGAGTACAAAGGCTACAGTTTGCCCCTTGCGGTATCAATTGTCGTATCGGGACAGTATGAAGACGACCAGGACAACTATGAAGAAGTGGTCTATACTGGTCAAGGTGGAAATGATCTTCTTGGTAACAAGCGCCAAATAAAGGATCAAGTCATGGAACGGGGTAATTTAGGGCTTAAGGTTTGCTTTTTTCTTCTTTCTTTGCAACTACTTTTTGTTTTTTATTTTTATTAACACCTCTTATTCTGAATTGAATATATTATTTTCTGTTTTCAATGTGTGATAGGTTAGCTAACACTCCCTTTGTTCCAGTTCATGAGACTCTGTTTTTACTTGGGATTCTCCAAATGTTTGATACAGTTCCATTTCTATAGAAATTTGACAACTCTCAAGAATGCAATTACATAATACTATCCAAATTATAAACCTAGATGTGTTGTTTCTTTATCTAACTGATTTTGCTAACAACCATTACCTTAATTTTTTCCTCTACTATGTTTATACAAGTCAGATTTAACATCTTAATCCGTGCTATAAGACAAATACCTGTTCTTTAAAACCGCGGAAAAGGCAGTAACTCTTATGGATGAGCATTAAAAGAAAGACTCATTTTATCCTCTCTTCTTTGTGCTTTCTCAAGCATAAGGGAGACTTGTAAAGAAAGGGGCATGTCGTTCTCAGGTGAACTGAGTCTTCCTACACTGTGTGAGTCCTTGCATGTGTTTAGTAGGGGAAATAGGAAATGTCACTCTGCTTTAATTTCTTTTGCTTTAGTAATAGTGATAGACACACAGTTTTGTTATAAAATCTATTAGTATAACTTTCTTTTAATAGGTCAATTATCAACCGCTTGATGTGCTTCTACCTTTTTGTTTGTCGAATAGGATTAATGCGTTTCCTTTGCTTTCAATTTGTTTGTCTAACAATGAAGAATAGTGGGGATGAGTGGAAAAGTGATATTTACCTAAATAAGCAGTTAGAAAGATGCTCAATTCTAAATTATGTATTTGATGAGATTTTTAGTTTGGTTGTTTCACTGAGAAAGAAAACATAAATTCGAATTAGGGAAGTATATTGTTTTTGAATTAATGCCAAGGATAACAAATAAGCCAAAGATAAAATAAAAAGCTTGGAAATGTTTTTTCAGCAACAACTTTTCTGGTGAGATTTTGGTGATCTTGTTTTGATATTTTTTGATAAGCAACTCAAGTTGGTTTTTCTTTTCCACCTTGAGTTGGCAAAAATATTGACTTCGAGGTGTGATTAAAATATGATAATGATCAATTGGTCAAATTGGTGCTTTGTTGAAGTGATTTATATAGTAACACTTATTGTTCTATCTGTTGATAGTGTTCCTGCTGTGGTGTTTTGCGGATAAAGTTACAGATTTCTAGTAGGGGTGGGCATTCAGTACTTCGATTTTCGGTTTTTCAATGGTATATATCAAATACCAATCCAAAGTTAGTTAGGTTTGGTTTATATTGTTCAGTATGGGTTCAATTCTTCGGTATGATCTTGGTATATTAGACTATTTTTCTGCTTGAAAAACTGGTCTATTTTCTATCTAAAAGTTGGCTTAACTTCTAATTTGCATCAACTTTTTGAATAAGAGATCTACAGACATTAGCATCTTACCTAATATACAGCAACTAAAGCCCTTTGGACTATAAAATTCAATATACAACAATTGTAATTATAATAGTTCTGTATTTCGGCTGAACCGATATACCTATATATTAAAACTTCATAACCAAAAACTGTACCGAAGACCGATTTTACAATTACAGAGAATTACAGAGAAGAAACAAATTCCAGGAGTAATCTCAAGGAATATGAACAGCAAGTTCAGGGATTAAACTCGAGAATTCAGCTAAAGAGAGAAATATAGAGAGAAGAAAACAATCTTATTAGCAATCAATTGAATGAATGTCAATGATCTAATACAATCCTTTTATAGGCTCCTAGAGAGTGCTAAAACAGTTAAATTCCACAGCTACAGTAATAATAGAATTTAACCATCTAACAGTGCTAACTGTTCTAACTAACTTTTGGATTTGTTAACAGAATTTGCCACATCAGCGATTAATTCTCCTTTTGCTAACTTGTATCAATACCCCTACGTAAAGAATAGACTTGTCCTCAAGGCTGAAAAGAGGGAAATCGATGCTGCAATTCAGAAAGATATTCCCAAGTTGCCTGATCAGCTTCCAAACCTAACCACTGGACAAGCACTTGACACACAACTTTGTTACCCTTCTTAACCAACCTCCTCTCAAGTATAGCTTCAAGTGTCGGACTGTAAAGCTGTAGAACTGGAGGATGAGAAATGTCACGAGGCACCTCATGGCATCTCGAGCTGAGAAACATGAAAAATGGGATGGATCAACACATCAACATGAAGCAACAATTTATAGGCCACTGCACCAACCCGTGCGTCAATAAGATAGGGGCCATAATACTTTGCTACTAGCTTGTTGAAAGGTCGAGCAACCACTGAAACTTGTCTATAAGGTTGCAGCTTCAAATACACCCAGTCACCAACTGCAAATACCCTGTTTGATCTATGTTTGTTAGCCAAGTCCTTCATCCGTTGTTGTTCCCGACTGATGTGAAGCTTAAGCAACTTAATAATTGCCTCTCTTGCTTCCAAGGACTTGTCAACCATCTCGTTAGCCGCTTGTCCAACCAAATAAGGGAGATGAATAAGTGGTTTTTGACCATAAATAACTTCAAAGGGCGTGCATCGGATAGCAGTGTGATAAGTGGTATTATACCACCACTCTGCAAGTGGTAGATAGGAGGGCCAAAGCAGAGGTTTGTTTGAGTAAAAACACCTCAAATAGGTTTCCAAAGTTCTATTCAGTACTTCAGTTTGCCCATCAGTCTGGGTGATATGCAGTGGATCGTTGCAATTGAACTCCTTGTAGAGTGAACAACTCTTTCCAAAATGAGCTGAGGAAAACAGGATCCCTATCACTCATCAAGGTAACAGGCATACCATGGAGTTTAAAGACGTGATCTAAGTAACATTGAGCTACATCTTGGACAGTATAAGGATGCTGCAAGCTTATGAAATGGCCATATTTACTAAGCCGATCCACAACCAGTAATATCACATCCTTGCCCTTAGCTTTAGGGAGACCTTCAATAAAATCAAGACACACATCAGTCCAGACCCCGTCAGGAATGGGCAGGGGTTGTAACAACCCTGGGTAAGCAGCAACATCATACTTGTGCCGTTGGCAAACATCACACTTGTGGATAAAGTTTCTAATATCCTGAACAAGAGACTTCCAATAAAATAATGATTGAATTCTTCGGATAGTTGCATCCATTCCAGAATGCCCACCTTGAGTGGTAGAGTGCCATAGGGTAATGATGGTATTCCTTAACTGCGTATCATGTCCAACTACTAGTCTACCCTTCCATCTGAGTTGGTCATTGCACCAAGTAAAGTACTTGAAAGGGCGAACCTGCAACTTAACAATAAACTCTCGCAATGTTGCATCTTGTGTCCAAGTGTCCTTGATCTGTTGGTACAACGTATCATTAGGACTAAGAAGTGAAATAGCTAAGAGCCAGCATCAGGCTTCCTTGATAAGGCATTAACAACCTTATTCCAGAGCCCTTCTTGTACTCTATGGAAAAATCAAAAGCCATCAACTTTGATATGCCAGCCACCTGAAAGTCTGTATGAATATGTTGGTTGAGTAAATGTTTCAAAGCCTTTTGATCTATCCTCACCACAAAGGATTTGCCCAACAGGTAGTGAGACCACTTAGTGCCAATAACTCTCAAAAATAAGTGCCAATAACTCTCTATCATACACTGACAAGGCTTGGTGCCTCGATGCCAAGGATTTACTAATGTAGGCAATAGGGTGTCCCTGTTGCATTAGCACAACTCCAATACCTCGACCACTAGCATCTGTCTCCACTACAAAAGGCAAGGAAAAATCTGGCATAGCAAGTACTGGGGCAGAAATCAAAGCTTGTTTCAGTGTCTCAAAAGCTGTAGTCGCATCATCTGTCCACACAAACCCTTCCTTCTTTAATAAGTCATGCAATGGTCTACATATGCTTCCAAACCCTTGGATGAATCTCCTGTAGTATCCTGCAAGCCCCAAGAATCCTCTCAATAGTTTGATATTAGTTGGTATTGGCCAATGTTGCACAACCGTAATCTTTTTGGGATCAGTTGACACTCCCTCAACACTAATAAAATGCCCCAGATATTCCACCTTATCCACTGCAAAAGCACCACTTTGACATCTTTGCATACAACTGATATTGTTTCATCAAATCAAATACAACTTCCACATGAACTAAATGAGCATTAATATCTTTGCTATAAATCAAAATATCATCAAAGAATACCAATACTGATTTCCTCAATAATGATTTAAAGACTGCATTCATCAAATTCTGAAATGATGAAGGTGCATTGGTTAAGCCAAATGACATAACCAAAAATTCATAGTGACCTTCATGAGTTTTAAAAGTTACTGGAGAAGCATATGGGCTAGTAGTACTATGTTGCACCACACCTTGATCCAACATCTCTTGTACTAATTTTTCAATGACATCTTTTTTAATTCCTGGATACCTATAGGGTCTCTTGTCAATGAGGGGAATTCTATGATCAAAAGAACCTCTGTGAGGTGGTAATGTAGTTGGCAATTCAAATAAGCAGGAGTACTGACTAATTAATGCAGCAAATGATGGTAAAATTCCCTCACCTTGAATGGCTTGAATGCTGTGACACTGCGATACTTCTACTGTCTGAGGTACATGTGACAACATGAACAGCTGCCCCTCCTTAGCTAAGGTCTTAGCTTTAACAGACTTCAGACTAGTGCTAGCCCCTCTTAATACATGTTTTTTGCCCTTGTAAACAAACTCAATGGACCTATGTTTAAAATCAAAGAAAATTCTGCCCAATGTATTCAACCATTGTACTCCTAAGATTATATCCACATTTCCCAATGGTAAAAGCAAAAAATCAGAAGAGAATGTGGTGCCCTGTAATAGCCAGTGAAGATTCTTGCAAATAGCAGTGCTTTGCACTTCTCTACCATCAGCCACACTTATAGATTGTTCTTGAATAGAGCTAGTCTGACAATCCAACTTTGTAGCCACTTGCTTATCTATAAAGTTGTGAGTGCTCCCAGTATCAATCAAAACTTGCAGTGGTTGTTTTTCATGGTATCCTGTTACTCTTATGATTTGATAACCAGTGACCCCTGTAAAAGCCTGTAATGATATAGCCATAAATTCATCTGTCTTCTCCCACACCTCTTCTATCTGTTCCTCTTCTACTTCAACATTTAATTCTTCTTCCTCAACTACTTCGACCAGATACAGTTGCTTCTTTCCCCTGCAGTTATGTCCCTTCACATATTTTTCATCACAAAAGAAACACAACCCTTTTGGATCTCCTTTCATCCATCTCTGCTGCCGATAGCCTTTTAGTAACACCATTATTAGGGAATCTATTAATCCTATTAGGTGCAGATGCAATGGGTTTCGTGAATGTGGAATTGGAATAAGAATTTCTTTGGGACTACTGAGGTTTAATATGGCCAGCCGTGGGTAATATAGGACCTTGGACTTTAGGAAAAGATTTGATTCCCCAAGATTGAGCTTGAGCTTCAAACACCTCCTCTTGCAACCTAGCTACCTTATAGGCTTGCAACAAAGTTTTTGGAGCATGTATTCTAATAGACTTGTTCAACTCCCTCTTCATACCTCCCAAAAAACAACTAATGGCATTTTCATTGGAGAGATTAAGTCCAGTTAATAACCTATCAAACTCAAGCCTGATACTCCCTCACACTACTAGTTTGTTGTAAGTTCTTTAGGGCTTCCATGGGATCTTCAAAACCCTCTCCAAACCTTTCATTCAATGCTAACACAAATTCAGTCCAAGATGGATCTAAAACAGAGTTTCTTGACCTAATGTAGGACCTGTGCCATGCCATAGCTTCACCTTCAAAGTGGATAGAAGCCACTTTCACCCTCTGCTACAAAAGGTATTTCATCCATGGAGAAGAATTGATCAACTTTGTACAACCAATTTCTTAACTTACCACCAGAAAAACGAGGGAATTCTAATCTAGAATAACGATTGAAAAACGTACTATTGTAGTTAAGATCATTACCAGTATGCATATCATTGAATCGAGCTCCTTGCGGCATTTCTCCTAAACAATCTCGACCAGAATTAGATTCTGCCCTAGCTGGATCCTTTTCTTTCCCCTTCTGATTCAAATACCCAATTGCTTCCCTAATTTCTAGCAATTCCTTATTAGCCTGTGCATTGCGATCGTTCATAATAGACATTCCTTCCATCAATTTCTGTAACTGGGTCTGAATTTGGTGAAACTTGTCCTCTGCTTCCGCTTGACTTTTGCTGCGCGTCATCAAATCAATGCCAAGGATTGCTTGCTCTGATACCAATTGATACAATTACAGAGAATTACAGAGAAGAAACAAATTCCAAGAGTAATCTCGAGGAATATGAACAACGAGTTCAGGGATTAAACCCGTGAATTCAGCTAAAGAGAGAAATATAGAGAGAAGAAAACAATCTTATTAGCAATCAATTGAATGAATGTCAATGATCTAATACAATTCTTTTATAGGCTCCTAGAGAGTGCTAAAACAGTTAAAATCCACAGCTACAGTAATAACAGAATTTAGCCATCTAACAGTTCTAATCAACTTCTGGACTTGTTAACAGAATTTGCCACATCAGCAATTAATTCTCCTTTTGCTAGTTTGTATCAACCGAACTTTTTCAAAATCAAAATTAATACCCGTTTGGCCGTGATAAATTTTCACTTTTTCCAGAAAATTATTTCACTTTATTCAAAAAACAGCGTTTGTTCATGAAAATTCCAAATACAACTTCAAGTTGTATTTGGAAATCACCCAAAACCTTGATTACAGTTTTTTCACTTTCACTTTTTTCACTTTTACTGTATTTTTCTTTGTCAAATTGTAGCCTAAATTTTTTTCTTTTATAATAATAACCCATTTAAATTATATTTCATATTTAAATCATGTTTCATGTTTTTTTTATAGGAAAAATACACTCAAACAAACAAATATTATTTGCAAAATTTATAACCAAATACTACAACTTCAAAAATTTCAAATAAAGTGAAAACATATTTGCAATAGTATGTAATAGCTCGTATATGAGAATTTAATCTTAGAGCAAATTTGATTTTATGTTTCTGGTGAATTAGTCAAGTTAAGTGATTTTTCTACTTTATAAAAAATTGGGGTTATAAATCATATTTAGAAAAAGTAATTTCAAATTCTAAATATTCTTTGCAAAAAGTATGGCCAAACACATCTTCACCTTCAAAAATTCCAAATAAAGTGATTTTTTTGGTTTTCATGGCCAAACACCCACTTATTTGGCTCCGTCTGTCTTTTTTTATGCCACCCCCTACTTTTAAGGACTTGATTGGTATTTTCTTGGCACTTTCCTATATTTCTTTCTGCTGAAAAACCTTCACAACCAATGGCGTTTAGTTTTACACATAGTTGTGCTCATTAGTTTTCTTAAGTCCTTATTCCTTTAGAGTGGTCAAGTTGTTGAATCTACATTGCTTGCTCTCTGTTTGCAGAACTGTATGGAGCAATCTGTACCTGTAAGGGTTACACGTGGACATCGGTGTGTGAATAGTTACGTTGGAAAGGTTTATACATATGATGGCTTGTATAAGGTAATCAATATTGTTTTTCTTCATCTTTGAATCCCAAAATAAATTCTTTATGAAATATGTAAATGCTGACTGTGTTTGTTAAAGTTGAGTCATATTTCTATCTGTTGATATGCAGTTTGTCATTCAGCTTCCCATCTTTGTTCTATTTATTGGGCTTGCTTAAATGGGTCATTTAAGAGATAGTAATAGTATGTACTTAAACTGCTGTTGCTAGCAGGAACCAAAGATAGAAGAGAAAATGGAAGCAACATTCAGTCAACATATGGATGTGTTGGTGTTGGCTATGTAGGGTGATTTAGGATTTTGAGTGGCTTATATGCTTAATCTCATGATATTGGGCCATTTAGTCAGGTCAGATGTGGATTCTGACTATAACATGTTTGATTATGCAGTCCTGACCAATATATCAGATATTTCTCTAAATGGGTTATATGGCCATCAATTTGAAAAGGAGAAATGATGAAAAGAAGTAAAAGAATTATCAGTGATGTCACTTTTCAACCTTCTGTTGTTTGTGGAAGTCAATTTTTTTACTTTCTTTAAATTGTGGTGGTGTAGATTTTGGGTGCTGTGCAAATGTTAAAGCATTGATGCAGTCATGCATTACAGTAGTTTAGTTTTCTTTTGCAGGTTGTAAATTACTGGGCAGAGAAGGGTATTTCTGGATTCACGGTCTATAAGTTCCGATTAAAGCGTATTGAAGGACAACCTGTGTTGACCACCAACCAGGTTTCTTTCCTTTTTAACTTGACTTCTTTTGCAGTGGTATCTTGTGGTTTAATTTGAATTTTTGTTCCTGTGCCCGAATACTAAGTGTCTTCTTTGCACTCTGAGATTCTCTTGGAGTTTGGGAGACTACAAAACAATGAATAACATAAATACCCTACTTGTGAAAATGCTCTCAGGCATGATTGTCGAAGCATGACTTGAACCTTTCCAAAAACTTTCTTTTTCACTCCGGTGGTCCTTCTGATCACCGGAAACCACCATTAACATCTACTTTCTTTCTCCTTCAAAACCCTCTTTTCGTCATTATGGAAGACTGTTTTTACTTCGCGTTGGGTTTTAAGTCCTTCGACATCGAGAGAATCATAGGGACGACAGGGGATTGGTATGAATGGACAAAAAGGAGTAGGAAAGCAATCACAAGATCATCTATTAGCAAGAAATTGATGGACTGGATTGTCCAAGTTCTTCCATAGACGTCGAAAGGAAAAGGAAAAGTAGTCAGAAGATGGAAGAGAACAGAGTCATTAGCAGAAATTTTTTGTGCGAGAAATTTCAACAATTATGGTAGATACATCAGCTTGATAAATGTCAGTGGCAGAAGGAGATCAGTTATCATCATCCCACAGCTGACCTTCAACTCTGGTTGGGATATCATAGCGGACAAAGTAAGGAGATTCATTTTCTCTCAAAAGATGGAAGAAAACAGAGTGAAGTACAGACTAGTTGAAAACAACTTCCCATATCAGAGACTCTGAAGAGCATTAAATGAAGGAACAAGGAAGGAGGTGCGGTAAATACCAAACCAGCACTAATGAAGGGGGGGACCTATTTGCATTGATGACACTTCTTGTACACAAAGTGAAGTGTTGCATAGAAGTCTGGTGGGTAACTTTGAAGTGTCGGAAAAAATGTCACCTTCACTGAATGAAATCAGGAGGTGGGCCAATAAAACTTGGAAACAAGCGCATGGATTGAACATCTATGAGATGTGGAATGGTAATTTCTTGTTCGAATTCCCAGGTAAGACAACGGCGGAGCAAGTGATCTCAGGGGATTGGATCTGGAACAAAGTGATACTCCGATTGAAATGGTGGAGCACGACAAGGGTAATCCTGGAAAAGGATAACAGTAACAGTTCCACATGCTGGTCACAGAAAGTCTTTAAAGCCATTGGAGATTGCTGTGGAGGATGGATCGAAACTGAGGAAGAGACGCAGTTATGAAATCACCTCAAATGGGCAAAGATTAGAGTTAAAAGGAGATGGAACAGAAATCCCAAAAGAGGTGTCCATCCAAAACACTGGCATCATTTTCTCCATGTAGTTGTGGTCAGAACTCCCAGCAAAAATCTCCATTGGAGAAGAGAGGAAGGGGGGGGGGGGGGGGGGGTATAGCTACCCCAAAGTGTCAAACTGAATATCCTTCTTCGGAAAATTACGTTGTATATATATGTCAAATTCTACATTTAAAGGATATATATTTAAA
>NW_006238930.1:4122326-4168371 GCF_000226075.1 Solanum tuberosum | reverse complement strand
GAGGGGGGGGGGGGGGGGGGGGTAGCTATTATCCAACAGATATCTAGGTCATACCTAAAGGGTAAAAGCGTGGGCTCTGATCTAGACAGACATAGATCACATGCTAGAGTTAAAAGACTTGGCTGTTAATTTTTTAGAGACCTTCAGAAACTGGGAAAGCAACACAGAATATTCTAAGGCCACAAGGTTATTGGAGAAGTCGACTTAAGGCTCGGGGGAAGAGAATGTATTCAAGCAATCTAGGGCTATTACAGATCACCCTAAGGCTATCGAAAATACCATATACGCAAAGGGAAAGATCTCGAAGATAGCAATTGAGAGTCGAATCACACAAACTCGAACCTGCAAATGCAATAAATCTTTGAAGCTGAACCAGTGAACACTCAGTCTCCCAATTTCCAAGCAAAGATTGAGACAGAAGCATCGAACTGGGTCAATTCACATATCCTTGAGTTAAGTAACACGTATGGGATGGCATTTGAATGTTTCGAAAAAGAAACTTTAGCGTTGCTCATGAAGATTGACAAGAGAAAATCTGAACTGGATAAAGAGGGGCTGGAGAAGAACAGTGGAACGCCTAAGAGCAGATGAATTGGGAAGAATGAGTTAAAAAATCTGAAGTCTAGTATTAATGAAGGAGTGGAAGGAGTTAGGAACAGGGGGAGGAATTTAAGCTTAGCTTGCAAATGAAAGTAAAAATAATTACTTGGAATGTAAGGGGCTCAATAACAAGAATACTAGAATCCTGATAAACAATCTTTAAAAATAATTACTTGGAATGTAAGGGGGCTCAACAACAAGAATACTAGAATCCTGATTAACAATTTTTTTCTGGAAGGTTGATATTTATTGTCTTCAAGAAACAAAGGTGAATAAAAATATTGAGGAAATTGCCAAACAATTGTGGTCCTGTAGATGGATGAGATGTGGGTATATGGAAGCTGAAAGTAGTAGAGGGGGATACTTATAATGTGGGATAGTAGAGTATGGGATGAAAGCCTGATAGAAGTGGGTCAGTACTCTGTCACCTATGAGTTCAAATCCATCCAGAACTCTTTCACTTGGTTTTTCAGTGCGGTTTATGCACCTCATACTAGGGATGAGAAACTTCTCTGGTGGGAGGAATTGGCAGCAGTCGGGCAACTCTGTGATGGTCCATAGGTTACTGGTGGAGACTTTAACACCAACAGAAAAATGGAAGAGAGAAGAGGATGCAACAGAATTACCAATGTTATGTCTGATTTCTCTAACTGGATAGAAGACATGGAATTACATGATACTCACTTAATTGGAGGGAAATTCACTTGGTTTAGAGGTATTAACCACCCGAATGCAAGCTCGACAGGTTCCTTTTTACCATGGATTGGGAAGAAAATTTCCAAAAAATGTTTCCTAGAATAACACTTGATTACTGCTTTGTGATGCTAGAGCATGGTAACTGGGAAAAGAAGAAATCAAACTTCAAGTTCAAAGTTGGTGGTTGAAGGTTGAAGGTTTCAATGAGCTGATACATAGTTGGTGGAATAAGTTTGTAGTTGAAGGCTGTCCAGATTACAGACTTAATGTCAAGCTAAGAATGTTGAAGCAGAAACTCATGGACTGAAGTAAAAGTACCTTCAGTGAATTGATCAATAAGAAAATTAGTTTGTTAGAAAAACTGACAGAGATTGATCTAGCTAAGGAAAGCAGAGAATTAACTGAAGATGAAAGGATGGTTAGGGCAACTAGAATAGTGGAATTGTAGAAAATTGGCCAAGAATGAAGAATCTAGGTGGAGACAAATCCAGAATCTTGTGGTTGAAGCAAGGGATAATAACACCAAGTTTTTCCAAAGAATGGCAACAACACACACAGAAGGTATAACACAATTGACAAACTGATTGTCTGAGGGGAAGAGATGGACAAACCTGAAGATATGAAATCAACTATGATAGAGTTTTACAAGAAACTGTACTCGGAATCTGAAAATTGGAAACCCGCCTTCCAACTCCTGGATTGTCCAACAATAACCTTGGAGGAACAAGAGTGGCTCCTCAGACCTTTCTCAAAAACTGAGGTCTTGTGTGGCCTTAAACTATGTGATGGGGACAAAGCCCCGGGACGAGATGGAAGCTTGTTGGGGAACATTAAAGAAAGACCTGATGTTGACAATTCAAGATTTCCACTAGAAAGAAGTTTTTGAAAAATCCTTTAATGCCACATTCATTGCTTTAATCCCAAAAAAGCAGGAGCGGAAGAATTAAAGGACTTCAGGCCCATAAGTTTGATTGGAGGGCTTTATAAGATAATCTCCAAGATTATCATTGAGAGGCTGAAAACTGTTATGGGGAAATTAGTGTCTGTTCATCAAATGGCCTTTCTAACAGGCAGACAAATCATGGAGTCTTCATCTTTTGGCAAATGAGCTGTTCTCAGACAAAACAAAAAGCCTCAGGTTTTCTTTGCAAACTAGACATTATAATGGCTTATGAATTTCCAATTAGAATGTCACTTAGAATGTTTAGCAAGAATTTCCAATTGACCCTCTTTCACCCTTCCTTTTTCCTTCTAGCTATGGAAGGACTCAATCATATGTTCTGAAAGGCCAATACCAATGGTTGGTTAAAGGGGGTTCTAGGCACGGATACAAGGGAATAGATATGATGAGTTGGTAGTCACTCACTTGCTATATGCAGGTGACTCCCTTATTTTTTGTGAAGCTGATGTTCTTTGGATCAGGCATATTCAGGCAATCCTTACCATCTTTGTAGCTATTTTAGGCCTTCATGTTAACTGACAAAAGAGCTTTCTATACCCAGTCAACCTAGTAGGCAACATGGAGTTGCTAGCTAATAATTTGGGATGTCAAATTGGATCTTTGCCCACAAAGTATCTAGGAATGCTATTGGGGGCAAAGAATAAGGAGTTGGAAGTATTAGTGAAGTGTTGGAGAGATGTGACAAAAGGTTGGGTAGGTTGAAGAGCTAGTGTCTATCTCTGGGAGGAAGGTTGACTCCAGTGAAATCTGTGCTAGATGCCCTGCCACCATATATGATGAGTCTGTTTCCTTTCGCAAAATGTGTAGTAAAGAAAATCAACCAACTCAGAAGGACTTCCCTTTGGAATGGGAACAGGGAGAACAAAGGCTATAATCTGGTGAAATGGGAAGTCGTAACCCTCAACATGAAACAAGGGGGATTAGGCATCAAGAAACTCCGGCTCCAAAATTCATGCTTATTACAGAAGTGATTGTGCAGATTTTGCAATGAAGACACATCTCTCTGGATGAGATTTATTATAGAAAAATATGGCCAAATGTGTCATTGGACCACTGAAGAAGCTCTAGGGGTTTTCGGTTGCAGTGTATGGAAAACCATTAGAAGATTATGGCCTTAATTCAAGGTCAACACCTATCTCAAGGTAGGGATTGGAATGAAAATTGACTTCTGGAGAGAAAACTGGATAAGGTATGGGAGCCTTTTGGCTAAGTTTCCTTATTTATTCATTCTTAGTCAACAAGACAAAACCACTATTTCTCAGGTGTGTAGTCCACATATGATTGGGAGATAGTCAGAATTGCAAACTTGCTCCAACTTCTTAGCACCTTCCCAGATATCCCTGAGGTTCCAAATAAGGTATGTTGGAAGCTCCATAGCAAAGGAATATTCACTGTAAAGTCATGTTACTGGAGGAGTAATGTACCTCAAGCACAAGATCATTTATGGCCTTGGAAATTAATCTGGAAGATTAAACCCCCCCTGAAAGTTTCTTGCTTTGCCTGGTTGGTATGTAGGAGAGCATGCCTTACACATGAAGTTTTACAGAGAAAAGGTAGACAAATTTGCTCAAGGTGTTTTATGTGTGATCAAGAGGCTGAGGTCAATGGACATCTGTTTCTACACTGCAAAACAACAGTAAATCCGTGGAACATGTTCTTATGTATTTTGGGTGTGTGTTGGGTAATGCCAAAGATCACTGAAGGGTTGCTGCTTAGCTGGAAGGAGATTGAGAAAAGAGGAAAAGAGGAGGACTGGTGGGGGAACTGATCCAGCATGCATTTGGTGGACTTTATGGAAGGAAAGGAATTTATGATGCGTTGAAGACAATAGTAACAACATCCAAAAAATCAAGATGAATTGCCTTAGCTTACTCTATTTTTGGTGTAAACAGGATATGGTGGGGGATATAGAACTTTTTGTGGATTTAATAGGAAAATTGTAAAGAACCATGGTTTAGTGTGTATGCTTTTTGCATTGCCCAAAAGGGGTGTAGCTGATCAGTCTCATCATTTTTGGGATGATGAGCTTGTGTTTGTGAATATTAAGTTACCTTTCTCTCTCTAAAAAAAATTGAATCTCTGCTTCTTGAAAGTAGATTCAAATTTGTAATTTCACTGATGACCAGATACCTATATTTCTTGAGTTTGTTATATGGAAAGTTCAAGCTATTTATTCTTGTCAGTCTTTCTTCTCTAGGTCGTCCACTTGTTTTACATTATCTATGTGTCACTTCTAAAGGTACAATTCCTTCCAAATTTGAAACTTTCACATAGTTTTTGAATTCATGGTAGGCGGCAAACTAGTGATTTTCCGAAGTCTTAGGCACACTTGTTTTGGCAACTTTGGAGAAACAAACCAAATGATGTGTTGCCAATTTTGGTATATATTGGAAACAACCACTCTACACACGAAGGTAGGTGTATGGCTTTCGTGTATCCTACTCTTCCTCGGTACCACCTGTGGTATTACACTAGGGGTCTGTCCGGAAAGACACCAGGTAATTGGAATTGTGTAATTACTAGGGTAGTAAATACACAACTTAGTAATTACGCTGACCTGTTTGTTTGCCACAGTGTAATTACTAGTGTACTGTTTGGTTGCACAAGTGTAATAATAAGGTTATATTTAATTTTAAAAATAAAAATTAATTTTTTAAATTAAAAATTTATATTAGACAAATAAGAGCCTTTATAAATGATATTAAATTGAATTTTAAGATATATATATTGTCTTTTGAAAGTATATCAATTAATAAACATATGTTAACTAATATTTTTATAAAAATAATTGATTTATATTTCACAATTTTGTATCATTTAATTCAATTAATCATAAAGATTAAAAGTGCAAAATTTCTATGAACATCATGAAATGCATGTATGACAAAAAGATTAATATTATAAATATAATGTCATAAAATTATCAAACATTTGACAAAAAAGATAATCTATCAAGTTTGACTTAAAAAATTAGCTTGCAATGTAAAATATCGAGTCTAAAACAAATGAAATTGAAAATATGACTTAAGTTCTAAATTCAAAACAAATAATTTAACATAATACTCTTATGTCAAATTTCAACATAACATACATAAATATGATTTAAAAGAAAAGAAAAACGTAAGTACATAATTTTATTCAACAATGAGTTCTATACTTTAATCTAAAAATTAGAATACTAACAAAAATATACTGATGATTTTTTTAGATAATATGAAAAATTGCATGGAATCACATGAAAGTAAAGTTTGAGAATAACAAGGAAATGAAATATAAATAAAAAAATCTTAGAATAATAAAAATAAAAAAGAATTTAAAATAATAATTAAAAAATACATTTAAATGAAAACAAATATAAATAAAAAAATCTTAGAATAATAAAAATAAAAAGAATTTAAAAATAATAATTAAAAAAATACAATTTAAATGAAAACAAATATAAATAAAAAATCTTAGAATAATAAAAATAAGAAAGAATTTAAAATAATAATTAAAAAAATACAATTTAAATGAAAACAAATATAAATAAAAAATCTTAGAATAATAAAAATAAGAAAGAATTTAAAATAATAATTAAAAAAATACATTTAAATGAAACCAAATATAAATAAAAAATCTTAGAATAATAAAAATAAGAAAGAATTTAAAATAATAATTAAAAAAATACAATTTAAATGAAAACAAATATAAATAAAAAATCTTAGAATAATAAAAATAAAAAAGAATTTAAAATAATAATTAAAAAAATACATTTAAATGAAAACAAATATAAATAAAAATAAATGGAAGAAATTAACAAGTAATCAACTTGTAATTACACTATCTAATTACTAGCAATTTATAGCCTCTTCCTTGTGAATTGAAGAGTGTAATTACACACTGCCCAATTACATTCAATTACTTGGTGATCAAATATTTACATGAACAACCAAACATTACAAATAGTGTAATTTCACTCAATTACACCAAATCCAATTACAGGGTGACTTTCCAAACAGGCCCTATGTACGTTGTATTATCTATGTCATGACCCAAATCCCATCTAAGCCTTGTTGGCACCTAACATAATCCATCAAATGAACGAATCATAATATAACTTACAAGGTAATATAAACTAGATTCTATTAAGCCAAATTCAAACCAGACTATTAGACACAACCCCCAAGATGAAAAATTGCATACTACAAGTCAGTATAAGAATTACAAGATGCACACATCGGTGTAGTCACTGTAGCATGTGTATAAAATCAATGCGTAGTTTGATCGTTTGTTACGAAGTAACGATAAAGTATTTTCGAAAATCACTTATTGTTAACTTGTGTAATTATATCTTTGAAAGCAACAATAATGTTGTGTATAAAAAACACAAATAAGTATGAATGACTACAACATATAAAGATATGCACAAATATAGCAATCTTAACTATCCAAGTTTAATGCATGTTCCAAATGCACCCAACAACATATATAATGATATGCACAACCCAACAATTGATGTGTATAACATTATACTAGCTTGGAATGATGCTCAAATTAGTCATGCCACAAAGGAATACATAAGACACACATGTCAACAACACCCTATATCTCTTGTAGCATTTATTATCCTAGTATCAACATATACGCTCGCCACCATGTATAATTTTTCCCCATGATACTTTACTAGCATTTGCCTTCTATTTGAGCTAAGTGCTAATGTAGCACTACATATTAGTGGTAATGTACTCATCTCCTCACTTCGTTAAGCTCTACTCATTCATTTTTTAGTATACTTCTCGCTTTTCTTCTTTGAAACATCATCTCTACTTTAGTTAGTGAGCTAGCTTCAACTATGGTAAATTCAGTAGTGCAATTGCCTTAGCGCTATAAATTCTTGCAACTAAATGATGCTTTATTTTATTTTTCGAAACTCGCAACAGAGTTAACTAGGCTATATGTTTACAACATATAGGAGTGGGTGGATAAAATGGAGGCTCGCTGCCTTTGGAATTCTGTGCGACAAGAATATACCACAAACTTAAAGTTAAGTTCTACATAGTGGTGGCTAAGCTGACTATATTGTTTGGGACAAAGTGTCGACCAATTAAGAACTTTCAAGTAAAGACGATAGTGGAAATGCGGATGTTGACGAGGATTTGTGGGGCATACTATGAAAGATAAGATTAAGAATGAAGATATTCTAGATAAAGTGGAGTGACCTACGTAGTGGACTAGATGTAGCAAGCGAGGTCGATTGACAAGGAGGTGGAGAGTTTGACAAGCGGGTGATGTTTAGATAGGACATGACATATGTTCAGCTTATTGAGGACATGACCTTAGGTATGAAGACATGAAGGTTGCAAATTAGCATATAAAGTTAGACGATTGTGGAACGGTGGTTCACTTTCTTGCGGTTAGGCTTGCGGTAGTTTGTTTGTCGTACCATAGTTGTTTCTCCTTTCATCGCAATATTAATAACCATATTCCCGTAGTTGCTTGTCCCTCGTTTTCTTTTACTACTTTTTTTATCGTGTGTTAGTTATTGCAATATTTTCCTATTGCTATTGTTTCTTTTCCTTGAAAGCTATGCAATGCACTCTGTGTTATTTGCTATGTCTTCTTTACTTTTGTATGTCCTTTTTCATACTGTCTTGAGCCGAGGGTCTTCCGTAAATAGCCTCTCTACCTCTATGCCGTAGGGCTAAGGTGTAGACTCTACCTTTTGTAGACCTACTTGTGGGATTTCATTGGTAATGTTGTTGTTGTTGCACCTTCAGTCACTTACTTGCCTTCAACTGATCAAATTTCAACTTGTCATATTAATTTGCTTCTGTCATATGCAGGTACATTTTACTCGAGGCTGTATTCCCAACTCCATTTCTGAAATACGAGGGTAAATAGAATACAACTGATTAATTATCTGAATTGAATTTAAATAGGGCAGACTCTTACTTTTTCTGTATATAGGTTGGTATGTGAGGACATTTCTGGTGGACTGGAGGATATTCCCATTCCCGCAACTAATTTAGTTGATGATCCACCGGTAGCACCGTCAGGCAAGTACCTATGTCTTGATATTGTGCTATTCTGATGGCTTTCTCGATTCTTCCTTCCACATGTGCAAGATCTTTCATGTTAATGTGCAAAATGATTTTGTGACTATTGAAAATTTGAACTTGTCTTTACTATTAACTTTTAGCTTGATCTGAGATAAGATAGCGGAGAAGATATAACAGGGAAGTTGAGATGCCTCAAACACATGCTGCAACTTTATTCCACTGAGGAAAATGATGCATCAGCTTGACAATGTGTGACTTGATATATATCTTAAGCTTTATATTGGTGGATGAATTACTTATTTGTGTATTTTCTGAGCATTCATGATAATCTAACTTATATAGATGACTGGCTGAACTTTGTAAAAAGCCACGTTTTCTCATTAAAAACTATGATACTGTTCTAAATACTTTAATTTGAGAGTTAAGGGTAAGCAATCATTGTATTATATATCCCCCCCTTCCCACAAACTGTCGTGGTCTTTCTCCTACACAAATACAATCTTCCTTCCTAAAACTCACTGCCTGTATGGGGTCAAAGTTGTCATCCTTACATACCTGTTTTAAGGCAGCTGGAAAGGTCCGTCTTTAAAACAACATCATCCTAACTTTTTATTATTTTGTTATTTGTCCAAGTGATTAGAGTTCTTAATCCATTGAAGGAAGTTATCTCGAAAGACCTTCATATCCCTCTGTTTTCATGCACATTTTGCTAAAAATATTGTTAAGAGAGGAATTATTAATGTTGTGTGTGACTGTACGCAGGAAAAAAACTTTTACGAATTGTTTTTCTTTTCATCTTCCCTTCAGTTTCTAACACATCTCCTCTCTGGAAGTTGGTTTGCTCATCTCTCTGGAATTTTTAAGATGCCACTATCTCTTTGGACACCAGCTTTGATACTTTCTACACGACATTTGTTTTTGAATTTTCATTAGAGCCAAGTGTTTGGATTCGTATTCTGAGAAGTTCTTTCTGCTCCAAAAAGTTCCACATTGATGGTTAATGAGTTGGGTAGATTCCTTATAAAACTTGGACATCGTCCTCCCTTTGAGCTAGCTTTTGAGGTTTGAGTTAGGCCAAAGACGTAAGTTTACATGGTATCAGAGCAGGACCCGTCTCACCCAATGTTGGGCTTCTAAAATTTAATTGCCCACACACCAAATGCTAGGCACTGGGCGTGATGTGGGGTGTTGAAGAATGACAAAAGTCCCACAGTGATGGGTAATGAGATGGGTGGACTCCTTAGACTATTCTCTTTCCAAGATATCATCTTTTCTTCTCATCCTCACTCAAAAGTAACAACAATTTCTTTTTTTTTTTAAAAAGAAAATGGTGGTTCAAATTAATAGAACTTGAGTTCCGCCTTCACCAGATTCAAAAGATTGAACTCCTCATTCTATTACCCGTGAAATTCAAATTTGACAATCAAGGGGTAATACACATTACTTCAAATCGAGTGGTTCCGGAAAGAACAAAGGATAAGAAGTTGACTGTCATTTTATTCGACAAAAGATTGAATCTGGGTGCTTTGTGATGGGTTTCTTGAATTCAAATGACCAATTGATAGGCATTGTTACAAATCATATTGTGGCTTTAAAATTGACTATATCTGTGGCAAATTATAGCATGCATTTTGTGCACTCCAACTTGAAGGGGAATGTTAAGAACTTGAAAAATTATATATAGATATTAGGTTTCATGAATTATATTTCACGGAATAGATATATTGAGGATTTATTTAGCTGACAACAACTAGCTTGGGATAGAGGTATTGTAATTATTTTAAAATTAAGGTTCTAAGTATTTTTTAGTGTTGTATAATAATGCATTGTTCTATCTTCATCTTACCTACTGCAGGAATCCTTTAAGCTTTATCAATTTCAGCAGTAACTCGTTTAATATGTTTTTGTGTTCTGATATTTAGCTTTCCCTGATTCTAAGTGTCATGAATGTTTAACACACGATTTCTAATGGAAATGGGAGGGTTAGTGGAGATACCAATAAGTTTGTGCCTGTAAACATCTTGCCAATGTGAAGTGTAGCTCATATCCATTTGTGCCTATCTTTTTGATGTTAAAACTTTACACAACATTCAGGTTTGACTTATAGCAGGGATATCGTATGTGCCAAAGGTATAAAGTTCCCTTCAGCTCCCACAGGATGCAACTGTCATGGTTCATGTCTTGATCCAAGAGTTTGTTCTTGTGCTAAACTCAATGGTTCTGAATTTCCCTATGTTCATAAAGATGGTGGAAGGTGAGTGCAGTATTTCAATCCTTTGTCAGAGTATGTTAGGTTAAATTATAGATGAATTTCATTTACCTCGTGTCTAACATCCACTTGTGTTTCTAATCTGACATGTTTACCTGCACACAATTGTCAATTTTGCTGAAATGAGTTCTCTCAAATGAGAGTTCTTCCATTAAATAGAAAGAATTCTGATTTACATGCCTAAAAATCTGCTATATATCCCTAAATATCTCTGAAAATATGCTACATTAATCTATGCTATCTCCTATCATCATTACACAAATATTTAGAGTTATAACATAGATATGTACAGATATTTAGAATCTGTCCAATCATGCTAACAACAATTGCCTACTGTAAGGCATGATTGTCTAGGCCTTCATGCTACATGTTTAATTCTTTATGATATTTGCATTTTGATCACCCTTTTCACATATAATAGTGCTCCTTCTTTTCTGCTTTTTGTCTGTCCTTAATTTTAATAAGAATAAATATTTTCAGCTCTCTTGGTATTTCTGGGGGATTTAGCTAGGGTACCTCGTTTAGCTGCTCCATTTCCCATTGGTGTTGGAAGTCCTCAGTTGACTAACTGAGAAAAATGAGGAAGGTGGTTTTATCAGGGTATTCATTGTAGGCAGTAGAGAGTACCAAGAATTTTTTATAACCTCACTGTTCTCTCATGATGCTTTTTTTGTGGGTTTTAGGTTATACGGACCATTATTATGTTTCTATAAACCCTGAAGCTAGGTGCAAAACATGTTTACCGCTTTGCGGAAGTTTCTCATAGCAGGTAGTACAGTTACCAAGATTCTAAGGCACTTGTATCATTGCCATAGAACCAAGAATTGTTTAACGTCCTGGCTTATTATAAATGCATTTTATGGTCCCTGGCTCCCTGCTATTAAATATTTCTGATGAATAGAACAAAGAATATTTTGAGTTGCCTTTTATGTCTTTCCCTTATCTGATACCTGTTTGGTCGTCTTATAAGTTACAACTGCAAGACACTTTCTTGCTCGTTAGTTCAGTGTAGTTATATGAGATATCATAATGCAATGCAGTGGAATTCTTTCAACATGTGACAAGTGCTTTGAACTTTGTCTGGTACTTTACAGCAAAGCTGAGAGTTTATTAATATTCTGTTTGCAGTTGCCTTACAGTGGAATTCTTTCAACATGCCTTTTATTTTCAGTATATTTTTCTTTGTAGACTTATTGAGCCAAAGGCTGTTGTTTTTGAATGTGGTCCGAATTGTGGATGCGGACCTGCTTGTGTCAACCGCACTTCTCAGAAAGGATTGAGATATCGGCTTGAGGTTATTTCACTTGTCTATTAACCAGATTTCAGATTTTTCTATACAGAAGAGTGCTGTGTATTCATTTCTATGGCTGTTTCTTTGTCAATTGGAGCAGGTTTTTCGTACTCCAAACAAGGGCTGGGGTGTGAGATCATGGGATTATATTCCTTCTGGTGCAACCATCTGTGAATACACTGGTCTTTTGAAGAAGACTGATCAGATTGATCCTGCAGCAGATAACAACTATGTTTTTGACATTGATTGCTTGCAAACAATGAAAGGGCTCGATGGGAGGGAGGCAAGTGTTCAGATATTTCTCTTATGTCATTTACATTTCTTCTAGGATTAGCCAAAGGGTGTGTTTCCAAAACTACTATATTCCCTGGACTTAATATACGATTTAGTCGTGTAGAAATCATCCAGCTTTCATACTCTCTGATATTTTTGGCTGTTGCAGTTTTCCCTGAGATCAGGCATCATGACAACAGCACTATTCTCCCATTTGGTTTTGTTTTCTTATTCACTTCATTTTCTTATGTTCTTCTGCAGAGACGGTTGGGTGAGGTTTCTTTGCCGGGATACTGGCACAACGATGCTGAGAAGACGTCAGACGGAGGGCCAGAATATTGCATTGATGCAGTCTCTGTTGGCAATTTTGCGAGGTTTATTAATCATAGTTGTCAACCTAATTTATTTGTTCAATGTGTGTTAAGCACCCATCATGACATTGGTTTGGCAAGAGTGGTGCTAATGGCAGCTGACAACATACCACCTCTGCAGGTTTCTGCTAAATCTTACTCCTTGTGTAGTTCAATGAACTTGATAAAATTTGTTCTATTTGTTTCTAATTGGATAACAGTGATTAACTTAGGGTCTGTTATGGAAAGTGGGGTTATGCTAAGAAGATTGTGTTCAAGAATCGTGGGAAATGTAAAAGATACTAAAGGGTTATATGAGAGATTTTTTGGAGAGGGAACAGTGAGAATATGTTCTGCAGTTTACTAAAGGTTATACTGATGCTGCCGAAACCCTTCAAAATTTATGTCATCAGTTTGCACTATATCTTGAAGTTGAATAATGTGCACAATCAATTTCCAACCAGTTTGTGCATCAAGATTATTAAATTGTCTCACTGTTCTCTTTGACTGGAAGCGGTGGCTTCAAAACTAGTTTACTCCTCACTGAGAGCTGTAGCTTTATAGCAAGCTGTTTTGACTTTTGAACAATCAGCAAGCTAGAAAAATTGCTTATTACGGTGTACTTGTTTACTTTTTTTTTTTTTTGAGGTGTTGTGTACTTGTTGGTAAGTATTTGGGCAGTAGTCACGTTTGATTGTATGATTCAGATTTTGCCTAACCCTAAGGGCTCGTTTGGTGTGAGGGATAAGCATAAATAGTCCTGGGATAAAATTTAGATGTGTTGTTTGGTTGACACGTTTGGGATAACTTATCCCACCATTAATAGCATAGTGATGGGATAAGTTATCCCAGGATAACTAACCCCATGATAGTTAATCCTGGGATAACTAGTTCCCACCCAAATGACCCCTAAATACCTGGAGAGGCTGCACTTTTATCCCTTATTAAGCAGTACTATAGTATGAAGCAGCCTTTATACTATTAAATTGTTCATTGATTTGTTTATGGTTTACTTGTAGGAACTCACGTATGATTATGGCTATGTTCTGGATAGTGTTATGGATCGTGAGGGGAAGGTTAAACAAATGGCTTGCTACTGTGGTGCTGCTGACTGTCGTAAACGCTTGTTTTGATGGGATATGTAACCATTCATTAGCACACAATTACATATTTTTTGGGTTTCTATATGCTGATTTCTCATCATCTGCACTTGTGTGTAGTGGTTACTAACGTTGGGAAATTGGCTCAAGTGTTATATATTGTATTGCCCAATGAGAAAACGAACTTGTTAATTTGATTTCACATTCATTGTGAATGTGCGTGCTTTTGTTAATTATATATTATATTACAAAGATGTTGTGTGTCTGTGTTATTCATCACCTAATCTGAAGAGAAGCGATGAGATAGTTATTCGTATCTTGTGCTTTGTTACACATGACCATTGCGTTGATAGTTATTCCTCTAAAAGTGAGGCAGGTAAATGAGTTGTATTTGGATGTTCCTTAGCTACTGCGTTAAGACTAGTGCTTACCATTGTCACAACAATAGTTAACTGTTGAGCACTTTGACTTCCTCATGTTGTACTAACGTTCAAAGATAGGAAAAATATTCTACCTTACTAGTTTGATTTGCATTTCCATTTTGAATTAGTTGTTATTAACCTATTTAGGAATTGTTGTTTAACGCCCTGCTTGGTGTAGGTCTGAAAATTGGACTGTGATTATGGATGGGTTCTTCATGAGACTGAGAAAGTCCTTGTAGAAATCTTCCACGCTTACTGTAAAGCTGTCATCGTGATTCTCTTCCTTGTCAGCGCACGCCAGAAAAATAGGTCCACTGGGAATGGGAATATACCTCCAGCGGATAAAATGGAAATTATCATTCTAATAAATGTTAGTTTTTTTACTTTTTCTAGAAAATAATAAATATTCCCTCTGTCCCTAATTACTTGTCTATTTTTCTTTTTATAGTTGTCCCTAATTACTTGTCCATTTTGATAAATCAAGAATTTTTATTTTTTTTTACCTATTATACTCTCAATTAATTACTTTGTTAAAGGTAAAACTTTTTGAAAATCTTAAGTTTTTAATTTATCTACTTCATAATTAATAGGGGTAAAATGATAAAATTGTCATTTTAATAAGTGTGTCAATTCAAAAGTGGACAAGTAATTAGGGACATAGGGAGTAGTAAATGAAGTGGGGGTAAAGAGTGAGTTATATGTAAAACTAAAATTAGAAATAATGTATGTGGTTATGCCTTTTATTTTAATTGATGACTATGCACATACAACATTAGATGTCGTTGTCATATGCAGTGAAACATGAGAGCATTGTGTCATGACCCGCCACTTCACAGTTCAAATTTGGCACCAAAAAAATGGAGAAGAACTTAGAGTTGTGGGGAGGTTAGTAGAACACTTTACAATTTCCTAGACCTTTCCCTAGAAAACTCTAGAATGTCATAGAAAATATCTTAGAAGACTTCGAAATATCCTAGAACATGTAGAGAGTTCAAGAGAGGGACCAAAGTGTAATTATTAAAGGGACTTATCAAGTAAATATTATTTACACTTTAACCCCTAGGTTGTAATATAAATAGATAGGGCATTCATTTGTAATCATCCAAGCTTGAAGCAAGCAATCACTCAAGTGTAAAGCATTCCAAGCAATATAAAAAGCCTTCTTCCAGAAGGTCTCTTGTTCTTTCTAAGTCTTTATTTGCATTCTCTTAGCGATCTTAGTCTTAAAGACTTACTTGAGCTTACGAGATCTTAAAGAACAGTGAGTAAGTTGTCAAGTGCCGCATGGAGCTTTAACAAAAACTCTAACTCCGTGACAACATGGTATCAGAGCGAGGTTTGATACTAAGAGAATGACTAACGAAGGAGACGTGAACGTCGCTAGTACTACCAACGTCCGTTTGGATGGTGGAAAGAAGAACCGCAAGGGAAAGAAGCACCAAAAGAGTAATGAGGAAATGTTGTTTGATCCCACACCAAGCGAGGCGCTAACATCTCATCCACCTTCGACCACCGAAGCAAGTGACGATGAACTTGGCGATGAGGCCATTGACGACACCGCCAGAGAGGAGTGGGTCGCAAGGATTGAAGTGGGGAGGTAGGCCGTGGAAATATTAGGCTGGCGCATGAATGTGGCCGACGACAAGTTCAAAACTCTTGAAGACTTCACCATTGATGAGACCGAAAACATCCGTAAAGAGTTGGAGGGACGTCAGCAGGGTGAGTTCGAGATGAAGGAAGCCATCACCTCCTTGGAGTGTCGGTTCATGGAGGCGTTAAGCACAATTGAAACCATGAAGGCCGAGATGAAAACACTTAAGGAAGGCGTGAAAGTTGGAGGATCGGTGTCATCCGACCGTGATAGGGAGGCCAGGGTCGAGGCTCCCAAGCCAGCTATATTCAAAGGCGTCTATGACGCTCAAGAGGTGGAAAACTTCTTGTGGCACTTGGAGAATTACTTCAAGTGTAGTCGGGTGAAGAGTGATGAGAACATAATCAACACTGCCGTGTTGTACCTTTTAAAGATGACCATGCTATGGTGGAGACACAAGGAGGCCGAGACAAAGAAGGGGATGTGTATCATCAACACTTGGGAGAAATTCTGCGAGGAGTTCAAGAAAGTTTTCTTCCCTAACAACGTCATATATGAGGTTAAGCGAGAGTTTAGGGAGTTGAAGTAGAAAAGACAACATTCGGGCGTATGTGAAGGAGTTCACGACTATCACACTTCAAATTCCTAACTTCACGGATGATGATATCTTGTTCCACTTTATGGATGGGCTGCAAAATTGGGCCAGAATGAAGTTGGAACGCCAACAGGTCAGGACTATCGATGAAGCCATCATGCAGGCCGAAGCTTTCACAGACTTCAGGCATGAGAAGCCCGATAGGGCTAGAGGAGAGGAAGAAAGAGATAGTCATGACCATGGTGGGGGAGATCGTGGAAAGGTCGAGGAGCAGCGGCCACATCTCAAGAATCATGATACTTATAGGTCCGATGGCAATAAGTTTGGACATCATGGCGACACAAAGAGAAAGACAAAAATTGCCAAAAAAAATGGTTGTTATATATGCGGTGGGCCCTATGGCTATGCAAGGTGCCCCGAACTGAAGATCCTTGGTGCTATCCTACGAGAGTGGAAAGAGAACGATGCACAAGAGCAAGGAGAAGACGCATAGACGACGCAATTGGGCTTGATAGGACTATGCAGAGCTATCACCAAGCAGCCAGGAAAGCTGAAAGAATACGGTGCACATTATGTCAATGGAAGACCCACTCGTGCTATGGTCTATGTGGGTGCAAAGACATCATGACTAAGACGGCAGCGACAAGGTTGGGGCTGAGTTACTGTCCAAGTAATGCCCAACTCAGGACGGTCAATGCACCACCGACTTCCGTGTGTGGAGTTTCGCACAGAGTAAGCATCACGCTAGGCGAGTGGCAAGGTAAGACCAATTTCACTGTCGCCTTTTAGGTCTCTTCAATATCATTCTAGGGAAGAAGTTCTTCCAAGAGTGCCACGCGGTGATAGACCCTTACCTCCAACGACTTCTAGTCATGGAGCAAGGAGGATCATGCATGACGCCCCTAGTTAAAGTATCAAAGACGGAAGAACAAGTCCGTCTGACGGCCATGTAGCTCGTAAAAAGCCCTAAGAAGGAGTCGACGTTTATCACTACTATTGCAAGTTCGAAAGAAGACAAGGGTGCTAAAGAGTCCTTGCCACCACACATGGAGAAAGTTCTAGAAAAGAACAATGTCGGGATGCCAAAGAAGCCGCCAAGGCGTTTGCCTCCTAGGAAGGAGGTAAATCATAAGACCGAGCTGAAAGAGATCAGGAATCAACTAAAAGAGTTGCGCAAGGGCGTTGACCGAGTCAATGGACTATTGATCACCCGTACGAGGAGACAAGACTTGATTGGTGATGCAGCGATGATGCGACTCGGTCGTCGCATCAATAGGTGGGGGAGAGTGTTATAACCCGCCACTTCACAATTCAAATTTGGCACCGGAAAAATGGAGAAGAATCTAGAGTTGTGGGGAGGTTAGTAGAACACTCTAGAATTTCCTAGACCTTTCCCTAGAAATCTCTAGAATGTCATATAAAATATCTTGGAAGATTTTGGAATATCCTAGAACATGTAGAGAGTTCTAGAGAGGGACCAAAGTGTAATTATTAAAGGGACTTATCAAGTAAATTTTATTTTTACACTTTAGCCCCTAGGTTGTAGTATAAATAGATGGGGCATTCATTTGTAAATCATCCAAGCTTGAAGCAAGCAATCACTCAAGTGTAAAGCATTCCAAGCAATACAAAAAGTTTTCTTTCAAAAGCTCTCTTGTTCTTTCTAAGTATTTATTTGCATTCTCTTAGCGATCTTAGTCTTAAAGGCTTACTTGAGCTTACGAGATCTTGAAAGAATAGTGAGTAAGTTGTCAAGTGCTGCACAGAGCTTTAGTAAAAACTCTAAATCCGTGACAATTGTCTTGATTTGATAATCTCACTTAGAATGCATGAAAGCTTATTCATATACTTAATCTTAATGACTCCCTCCAATTAATTTGTTTACTCCTTAATTGTCATATATTTATTTAAGTGTTCAACCAGCTAATATCAGCCCCTTTTCTTCTCTAATAATCTTTTTGGGTTTTGATTAGGTGAAATGGTCTGATGGATCCTTGTACTTGTATCCGTTTGTATTTTGAACTTTTCTACTTGACTCTTTGTCAATTGGACCCTTAAACTCAATGAAACTTAATATTTTAAGTCCTTCTAACCATTGACCATGCTTATGTGACAATTTAATTATTGAGTTGGCACCTACACATGATTTCACGCGTAGAAGGAGTGTGGACTCAAAATTTATACTAAAAAAATGTTTCTTTTAAAAAAAAAGACCAAAACAAAAGAAAATTAAAAAAAAAATCACTTCTTTCTTCTTTCCTTCACAACCCACCCCATTTCCCTTTCTCTCTCTCTAATTACCATTACCTTCTTCCCCATCCAATTCCCAATTCTTTTTTTTTATCCCCTTCCCAGCCATTTCCAAGTTCTCTTTTCTTTCCTTTTTCATATTTTCTTTCTTCCTAGAGAAGCAAAAATGTGTTGTTATGGTAGATTTATTTTTCTTTCCTTTTTTCTGGGTTATTTACAATCCATAAGGTGACAAAGATTCGATAGTCTTGAATGATGAAAAGTGATTGTTGAATGTCTTTGTGAAATTAAGTGAAATGTGTTATGTAAAATTGCATACAAATATTGTGATTTATTGTGATATTTTAATGGTGATTTATTGTCATTAATGGAGAAAAGAAATTTATGGTGGTTCAAATGGATGATGTAAACATTGGTAACAAAATACTATTAGAGTTACGAATGTTAGAAACTTCGAGAAAAAAATAGAATTATAATTTTTAAGAACTTGAAGAGTCAGGTTACAACTATAGACAATGGCCTTGAAGAAGAAGAAAAATAAGGTCAATGGAGATGATGTTAATGGTGGTTGTGGGTTGAGGGAGGTGGAGGAGAGGTGAGAGAAATAACTATTTTATTTTATTTTATTTTTGTTTTTTGTCTTTTATGGAATAACATTTTGGTTAATAATTTAAAAATATTTATGAAATAATTGAATTTAAGGATTCAGTTGACAATGTGTCAAGTAGAAGGATTCAGAATACAACCCCATACAAGCACAAAGGTTCATCAGACCATTTCGCCTTTTGATTAATGTGAATGAGTTTTTCTCATTGAAAATAGATTTTAGGACATTTTATATTATGATGTCAAAAAAATTGCTCCTGTGTATTACATAATTGAGCATTCTTTCTAAAGATCATTCTTCATTATTCAAATTTACAAAAATAAATTTCATCGAAATAACAATTTTTATATTATTTATGTTATCATATAAATAAGTAAATAACTACATGCAAGTTTAGTAGATTGACATACTTTTATGTTGGAATATAAAAAAACAATACTTGATGATTAATTCAATCAAATTGCTTGTATTACCCACTAAATCGATTAATACATAATACACATTATTGTTTTTATATAAATTATTATTACTATTGGACATTGGTCATTACTAACTAGTTAAATGAACTTTAAAGTTCATATATGAAGGATTATGATCAATGGGGGAAAACAAATGCACTAAACTACTTGTAAATTGTAATAATACGTTAATTTTAAAAGAAAGTAATTAATTAATGTGATGTTACCAACAGAAGTAATGTATTACTAGTACAATTATTAATTAAATAAAGGTTAAGTCATACACGATCCCTTAAAGTTATCTACATAATTCACTTAGACACTTTATCTTGGGCTTGTTCCAATTGAACACCTTGATTAATTAAAAAAAATATACCTATTGAACATTTTGTGACAATCAACTAAAGATAGAGAGTGTGTGTCATACACTTGCGAATGATGAGGCATAGCAACAAATAAAAAAAAGACATGTGGCATTTCATCCATAATAATAAGTAATAAGTAAATTAAAAAGAATAATAATAGAAAAACTATGTTTTTAACAAAAAGAAAAATAAAGAAAAAGAAAAACTCTTCTTTCCCTCATTTCTTCTTTGCCAGAACACCTCACCCAACCCACCCACCTGCGTCCATCCTTCCGCTTTCTTTACCGGGATATACACAGAGCCGCCGCGACTAAAATCAATGATCATCTTCGTTCCACCTTTTTCTCTCTCAGTGGATTCTTTTTTCCACTCATACACCTACCCCCTCTCGTTTATTTCGATATCCATCAACATTGTAGTTGTCATTTCTCTCAATCTCACTTTTTTTTTTCAATTATCAATTCAGATTCTCATATTTTTTTTCCTTCTACGTTGTGAGTTCTTTAGGATTTGAATTTTTTAACAAGTTAAAAGAAAATAATTCCAGATTCATATTAGTCTTGCCGGAAAAAATAGAGTTTCGCTGGAATTATTTTTGACACATTTGATTTTAGTTTTTGATAATATTGGTAATGGTGGAATACCGCTAGTAAAATTAATAATTAAGGAGTGTATGGGAAAGGGGTGGGGGGGGGGGGTCATGGCAAAGAAATTGTTTCGGTAACTTTTTAAATAATATAACATTGAAAAGGTTAATGGGGAAGACAACCAATAATTTAACTAGAAAATTAAGTTTAGCAAATTGAGTTTTTCGTTTTAACAAAAAATGAAAAAAAAAAGTAGAATCAAAATGAAGCGCAAGAGATTTTTGAGATGGAGTGAAGAAGATGACAGGTAAAGGGGTGTGGGGTGGAGTTGTTTTTTTTCTTGATTAAGAGCTTATTTTTTATTTTATTTTTTTATTTATAGTTATTTAGTTAAAATGTATGCAGGTGTGAAAAAATAACAAATTATCTAAAAAAATAAAATAAAAATGAAATAGGAACCTATTCACGCGCTCAACAGCAGTGATGTACACTTATTTTGCCACGTAAGCACTTTGTGTTTAATAAGTATACATTTGGAACAATTTAAGTGTTCAATAGGACAAATCATAATTAAAATATCTAAATAAATTATGCGAATAACTTTAAAAGACCGTCTGTAACTTAAGCCTTAAATAAATGTACTAAATATTGGGAATGCGTTTTCTAGTCTAGTGGGTATAAATTAAGGAAGGCGGGCATATATTTTGGCGAGTGGAGGCTAAAACCCGAAAGGATCAACCCAACCAACCCCCTTTGTCTAATCTAATCTCCCAGGAGGAATTTCATGTCCATCTCGCCCTCCCATAGCGACAATCATACAGCTGCCTCTTCTTCTTCTTCTCCAAACCCTAACTCTAATCATGGATCCAAATCCAAACAACAGCAGCAGCAACCCGACAACTTCTCAGGTTTCCATCCCTTATACCCTAATTCAGCGATGTCCTTTTGTCTCGCCTTATTTATTTTAGTTCCGTCTCATGCTTTTCTTTCTCTCAGGAAACATGGCTACCACTGCATCTACTTCTGGTGGATCCTCCAAAAAGGTAAATTTTGTGTTGTAACTTCTCTTCTCTTAATAAACCAATTTACTAATGCAGCTCTGCTCTTCACAATATATTGCAGGTGAACAACTCCGGTAGCAGTCGAGAAAGTTCACGACATCATAACAGTGATAGAATCTCACTGCACGGACAAAGAAAATCAGCTAGGACCAATGATCCTTCCAGCGGAAGAGACCAGTTTGGCTCCAACAGTCCCCAAGGAGTTGTTACCCGCTCAGCTCCAAGAAGAACCCAGATGGTTAGTGGAAACCACTTACTCAATTTTCAGTATGATCCCATTTCTCGTCCACAATCTAGGTTGCCTCCTCCTAGGAGATACGTCAAGAGGAAGCCTTACAACAAAGACTTGTTTCTTCAAGCAAATTACAAGTTTGTTCTGTTGGATTCAGGCAATTACACGCCTGACTCGATGGATCCAGACAAAATGTTACACTGGGAGGATATTGTTTGTGTGAGATATTCCACTCCATTTCATGTGCAATGCCCCATATGCTTAGAGGATCCTCTTTGTCCTCAGATAACTTCGTGTGGTCATATCTTCTGTTTTCCCTGTGTTATGCAATATTTTATGATCTCCGAAGAAGATGACCATAAGGATGATTTCAAGAAGAAATGCCCTTTGTGTTTTATGATGATATCTTCACAGGATTTGTACACCATTCAAATTGAGAACGTTAAACAATATCGTGTCAGTGATATTATTGAATTTTTCCTCCTAACCCGTCACAAGGATTCATTTGCTTTATCTTTGAAAAATAATGATGGCATTGTTGGAGGAGAGGAGGTTCAAAAGTTGTTTTCTAAATTCATATTTACGTCCGATGTTGACCTTTCTGTTCGAGAGGCAATGTCTGATCTTGATAGTTGGTTAGCTAGAGTAGATTCAGGCTTAGTTGATGACTTGGAGAAACTTCCCTTTGTCTGTGCTGCAATGGAACAATTGGAGCAGAGGAAGACGTACTGGAATAGGCAACATATTGCTGTTCAAAATAGCAAATCTGACACAGATAATCGTTTGGAGAAGTGCTCTTATAGTTCTCAGCCAACAGAAAGTGTTCAGGCCCATTCTGCTGGACAATCTACTCATGTAATGCCATCCAGTAATCCAACTGATAAGCCAATATTGCAGGAGAAGTCAACTCTCAATAAGGTAGTGAGGGACTCTCAGCTTATTCAAGCTGCAGATGTTGAATCAATTGAAGAACGTGTTGGATCTTCATTGTTCCTATATGGCAATGACAAGAGCCTACAGAAAGACACAAGTGGCATTACTGATAGAGAAGAGATCAGTTCCTACAGTTTCTACCAGGTGAATTCATATGATTATGTTGTTTTTTCTTACCAAGTATCTGTGTATTACATTTAGATGCATGTGTACCATTTAGAAAATGGACATTGGGCCTCACTCACCCCAAATGCTAGCTTATGTGGTGAGGATTACCCAGAGATATTCAAGGAGACCACAAACCCATTTCTTCAACCAATGTGAGGCACGTAGCATCCTCCCCTCTCCTCCGGTCCTCCAATGTATGTCAAGGATTGGACATTTGGAGAGTAGACAACATAACATGGTAGCCTGTATTGAGTACCAAAGAATAGGGATGAGTCTAACTCTGATGCCTCGCCAAGAAAATGGACCTTAAGCTTAACTCATTCTAGAAGTTAGCTTATGAGGTGATTAGACCTTATAAGACAACAATAACCTATTTCTTCAGCAAATGTGGAAATACTTAACAACAAAAGTACTAAGATCACTTGTGCTTGACAAGTACCCAAAGAAATTGCCGAAGTGCACACACCAAGCTGGTAGGACACCATCATTAGCTAGTGATTTCTTCTGCTCTTTTTTCCAACAATAATGGACAAAAGATAACTATTTTCTTATAACAATGGTGCCATGTCCAGTTTGATGTGCACTATTTTACCTGGTTCCTGCCAAGCACATAAGCATATGCACTAGGTAACTGAGCCCACCAAGGATGTCCAGCTTGGTGTGCACTATTTTACCGGGTTCCTGCCAAATCGAAGTACTAGGTAGGTATGCCCAGTGTTTTCAAGCATTCAACTCATTGCTGCTGGGTGGGATGACTGAGCAAGTTTCAGGCTTTATTGTACTTTATATGTGATTGTTTTATTTTGCTGAATCCACCCTCTCGACTTTCATGAACATGTTCTTCAGTGGGTTTTATGCTGCTGAGCAAAAACTATTCATGAATATAGATTATTTCCCTTACTTAAATACATCGGGCAAAGTTGGGTAAAACCATTTTCCACAAAGAAAGTTCCATTCTTAGTTTTGTGTGCTATTAGATTTTTTGATATATCAACACAAGTAGTTGATAGAATTGTACATTATAGCTCCTAGTGATGGGATTTCATTCAGAGTTGAGGGGAAGCCCATGTACGCAAGATGTACCATATAAAGATACTCCCTCTGTCCCAATTTATGTGCTTACTTTCCTTTTTAGTCAGTCCCAAAAAGAATGACACATTTCTATATTAAGTAACAATTTAACTATAAAATGTCTATTTTACCCTTACTGAAATGATTTACAGCCACACAAATTTCTATCATTCATTTTGGACCACAAGTTTTAAAAGTCTTCCTTTTTTCTTAAACTCTGTATGGAGGGAGTATTATTTTCCATGAAGGTCATCTGATCTTTCCTAGAAACAAAAAAAGGCTGAAAAGAGCGACAATCTTTTTCATTTGTGAATGTGTATTATTGACACCTTCAAATGCTCTCTTGCGCCTCTCCTCTTTTTTTTTTTTGAGAATTAGTACTGTTGTGTTCTTCAGCATTAAGTAATGTTGGCCACCTCCAAAAAGTTACAAGGTAGTAAGGTTAAACTTTCAAGCTTTATAGAGCACCTAAGAAATTTATCATCTCATCTACTTCTTCTATACAACTTCCTTTACACCAAGAAAAAAAAGACATTAAATAGTTCCATTTCATATCATGAATGGACTTGATCTTGTCTTCAAAACATCTTCCATTCCTTTCCTTTCATACTGTCCACCACATGCATGAGGGTATTATCCTCCTCCATTTATTCTGACTCTTGCGACCCCCTCTTCTCATCCAGTAGCTCGTCAAATCTGCATTATGTTCAAGCATTGTCCATTCCGTCTTTGTAAGACTGAGGATCAGGTCCACGGTTGTGTAGTGAACTTGCAATGCAAAAAAAGATGGTTGTTTGTCTCTCTAGTTTCATTGCACAAAAAACATCTTGTCATTACTACTCTCCCCTTCTTTTGTAGAACCTCACGTGTAAGGCATGCTCTCTTCACCACTAATCATGTGAAACATTCAATCTTGGTGGGAGCCATGCTTTTCTAGATGTTCTTTCAGATATTTGAGGATTCTCCTTGCATCACATTGTTATCTTTCTTGTACATTTTATTCACAGAGAAAATGCCATCCCCGGAATGTCTCCATCTCAGTGTATCAGATTGAACAATAGTGCTGGGGTAATTCTCCACTTCACACAAAAGAGTTGTCACCCTATCTATCTCTCAGTCATATAGATGTCTTCTAAAATTAAGATTCCACCCTTGGTTTGACCAGCTCTCAAAGATGGTTGCTTCAGGATTTCTACTAGTTATCATAAGATCAAGGAAAGCTACCTGCAAAGAGGCTTGCCCAATCCAAATATCCTTCTAGATTGAGCCTTGGTACCTTTCCCAACTCTGATACTGGAATTTGCCATGTAGTTTTGGCCATAATGATCGGATTGTCCTCCAAACCCCCACCCCATAATTGGCGTTCACCTCATTGGAGCACCATGGACTAGATTGGCCAAACTTGTGGGATGTGACTTCCTTCCATAAAGTAGATTCTTCTGCACTAAATCTCCATATCCATTTCATTAGTAGACTGTTATTCTGTTATTCTGGATTCTCAAGTTTCTAATACCAAGACCCCCTTGATGTTTACTTTGTTACACCACCTCCCAGTTGACCAGATTATAGCACCCTTCTTCCTTGTTGCCTTTCCATAGGAAAGCTCTCCTCAGTTTGTCTAGTCTCTTGATTACACATGCAAGTATAGGGAATAGAGGCATCACATTGGTAGGAAGAGAGTCCAACACTGAATTGATTAGTGCGACCCTTCCTCCTAGTGAAAGGTACCGCGCTTTCCATTTAGCCAACCTCTTCTCAGCTTTCTCCAGAATGGTGTCCCAAATTTCCAAATCCCCATGTTTCCTGTCTAAAGGCATCCCTAGGTACACTATGGGCAAAGAACCCACACCACACCCAAGAATGCTAGCAAATGTCTGAATGTTACACTTTTTTGACACGATATATATTGCTCTTCCTCCGGTTCACTCTTAAAACTCAGATATAACTTCAAATACTACTAGCAAAACTTTAATGTAGCAAACTTGTTCCACTTTAGGTTCACAAAATAAAACAGTATCATGTGCATAAATCAAGTGGCAAATATCCAGATCCCCTCTCCCACCTCGTCCTACGTTGAACCCTCTCAACCAGTTTTTTTGTAGTGCTATCCTTATCATACTACTAAGACCTTGCATGGTTAAAATGAACAGGAAGGGGGATAGAGGGTCCCTTTTCATCAAAAAGGGGGATAGAGGGTCCCTTTGTCTGTGTCCCCTTTCAGAGTGAAAAAACCCAGTAGGTTCTCTATTTACTAGAATGGAGAACCTAACAGTTGCGATACAAAAGTTTATTCATTTAAACCATTTGTCCCCAAAACTCATCTGTTTGAGAGTGTTTAGAAGAAAGCCCAGTTAACGTGATCATATGCTTTTTCAGTGTCCAATTTGCAAATCAGGCCAGCCACTTCCCCTCTAGATCTTGAGTCTATGCATTCAGTTGCAATTAAAGCTGCATCCATAATCTGTCTCCCTTTTATAAAAGCCATTTGGTGTTTGTTTACTAGACTATCCATTTTTCTCTTCATTCTTTCTGTTAGAACTTTGGCAATTATCTTGTATACCCAGAGATCAAACTAATAGGCCCAAAGTCTCTTAACTCTACTGCTCCTGCCGTCTTTGGAATAAGGGCCGCAAAGGTGGCATTAAGACTCCTTTCAAACACACGGTGTTCATGAAAATATTGCAATGTTCCCATGATATCCTCCTTGACAAGATTCCCAAATGCCTGAAAAAAATTCATTGTGAATCCATCTGGGCTGGAGCCTTGTCAACTGCACAAGACTTGATGCTCTCCCACACTTCCTCCTTCTCAAAACCCCTCTGTAACCACTCATGATCTTCTATTGAGATCACTGTTATTCCTTGGAGTTTGAGATCAGGTCTCCTTCCTTCTGTCTCCTTGTATAGGTTCTGGTAGAATCTTTGGATTGCATTTTTAACTGCAGGCATTTCATTGATGGATTGTCCTTCTAATTCCAATGCATCTATGGAATTGTACCTTTTATGAGCATTTGCCATTCTGTAGAAGAACCTAGTGTTCTTGTCCCCATTCTTCAACCATTGAACTCTTGACCTCTGTCTCCAGGCAATTTCCTCTTCTTTTGCTATTTCTTCAAATTCCATAGCTAAATGAGTTTTCTGGACCAACTCATCATCGGTGAGGCTCCTATTCTCCTGTATTGCTTCCCAAGATTTCAACTGTTGTAGGATCATTTCTTTTTTGTGTTTCCAGTCTCCCTCGTTACTTCTACTCCATCGCATTAGTTCCTTCTTAAGGAGTTTTAATTTGTTTGCCAGAGTGAAGGCTGGTTTGCCCATGTTAGGGAAGGACAACCACCATGCCTTGACCTTCTGTTTGAATCCTTCTACCTCTAGCCACCAATTTTCAAATTTGAAGTAGGTCTTCTTGTAATTCCAATCTCCATATGTTAGAAGAATAGGATTATGATCTGATCCTATTCTAGGTAACAAAGACTGCTTGACCAGTTGGAGAGAGTCCTCCCAGTCAACTGAGTATAGGAATCTGTCAATCTTGGAGGCACTGTTGTGATTCTCCCCCCTCCTCCACGTGTATGATCTTCCAAGTAAAGGAGGATCAACTAGTTCCAGGTCATTAATAGCCTCAGAGAATTCAAACATTGCTCCGGATAGTCTATGTCAGTTTACCCTCTCTCCCACAAACCTAGTGACATTGAAGTCACCACACACTCTCCAAGGGTCCTCCCAATTGTTTCTGCTAGCCTCCAGTTCACTCCACAACTCTCTTCTGATAACCCTATTACAACTTGCATATACAGCACTCAGAAGCCATGTAATATCCTGACAAACACCGGTGAACGTACATGATATCATTTGTCCAGTAGAGTCTACCATCTCCCCCACCCATTCCCTTTTATCCCACATTATCATGATCCCTCCTCTACTACCCTTGGCCTCCAACTGAACTTCTCCCACCCATCTATTAGCCCACAACTCCCTCAAAATATTGCACCTCTCCTTTTATCTTTGTTTCTAAAAGAACATAGATGTTTGCCCCCCACTGGTGAATTAATTGTTTTACCAGTCTCCTCTTTTCTGCCCATTCAAACCCCTCACATTCCATGATATAATTTTAATCTTCATTGATCACCAATTGGTGGTCTTCTCCCCTTCCCTAGTTCACTCATGGATTCGCCATCCTTATAATTTACCTCGAAAATTAAATTCCTGAACTCTTTTGGAATCAATTGGTTGTTGACTTTGGCACTTCTCTTCTTTGGTCTAGTTTTTCAAAGAGGGCCCCTGCTTCCTTTTCAAAACCATAAAAAATGGCTCCAAACTCCTTGCTCAGTTTAATTATGTTCACCCAAGATCTTGCATCAGACTTCAACCCGTTAATGCACTCACTTGAATCAGCTGATTTGTGTACCTTCCCCTGTATTTTCCATTCTACCAGTTTCAACAATCAGTTCAGTTTCTGATCTCACCATTATCGGAGTTGTGATTGCATCTGTTTCGTGGTTTGAGTCGACCCTCTGTATGTGGTCCTCCTCGACCCCCTCTCTTGCAGTCATCTCCCTTGCTTCATCTTATAGTCGAAACTTGTCACAGTTCTCAACTCCTCTACAAAGCCTATAAGGGTGTTATGTTTTCCGTGAAAGGCTCAGCTGGAAGCTTTTCCTTATATGAGTTGTTTGTCTTTAAATTGTTCTTCCCTTTCTCAGTTGAAAGAAAAGAAGTGCCACTTTCATTCAATAAAGGAGGCCCATTTTCATTTAAAATAAGAGATGGCCCAACATATGGTCTGGAATAAAAGTGGCCCAGTGGCCCTGCTCTTTTACTGCAGCCAACCACTTGTCCATTGTTTTTATTCTTTGTGTAAAGCCCCCAGTCTTCTCCATTACCCAACAGATCTTGCATTGCTATCCCTTTTCCCTTCCTCTGCAATTCCTTTCTCCACAGACATCTGACACTAGCTGTCATCCCATTTTCATGAGAACTTTTGTCCCCTCTTGGTTGTTCAACAACCCTACTTTTTTTCAACTTTTCAAATCTTGCTGGTGCCTCTACCCATATCGGTCAAGTGAACCTCCATTCCCCATCCTCAACTACAACCGAAGTCAGAATATTTTTTGCGGTCCTTTTACTTTAATTCGAGCCCATCTCAAATGATTTTTGAGCTCTGTCTCCTCTTCCGTCTTCAACCATCCCCTACACTTCTTCCCAATTTCCTTCATAACCCCTGCTGACCAAAGTTGGAGTGGCAGACCTAAAACCCTTATCCAATACCAGTTAAAACTGGTATTGATAGGGCACGCCCCAGCTATAGGTGTCCACCAATCAAGCTTGAGTTTGCTTCCCTGCTTTCTCCAAGAACCTTTCATGACATGCTCAGCATCCTTCACACTTTGGAACTCAAACAGGAATTGAATCCCGTTCATGTCAAAAACTTGGATGTTATGGATTCTGACCCAAGACTGGTGAGTCCATTTCCGTACATCGTTTCTTGAGGGGATTTCGTCGCACTCGGGGAAACTGCCCACTAAGCATTTTCTTAGGAGGGCGTTCATTTAATGGTCCACTTGATTGCGTGGGGGTCATTTTTTATGCTTTGTTCTGATTTTGCTTACTTCTTCCCTTCAGCTCGGTGACAACTCCTTAATGCATCCTAACATAACAGAGTTCGTGTCAAACTAAGCATAAAATTTGACAGCTTTGCAGCCTCAATTTCCTTTGTCAAGTCGAACTAAGCTTTAATGCCACAATCTCTCGTCAACAATATCACATGTTGGGAACTGTCTTACAACTGTTTATCATGTTGCCTCTCCGCGCTTTTAGTTATTATCCTTCACTTTATTCTGTGAGATATGTAATGCACAGCTTTATACATGTTTTATAGTGCCTGTTTTTTTCAGGCAGTTGATGGTCAGCACCTTATCCTTCATCCACTGAACATGAAGTGCCTTCTGCATTACTACGGTGGCTATGGTAGTCTTCCTAACAGGTTTGAAGATAATTACATTCTTACAGTAAGTTATGCTATTTTTTTTCCAGTTAAAGGTGGCAAAGGGGTCTCTGTTTGTTGGTTTCAGAGAAACTACAAAGCTGATGACCCATTGAACTCAATTTTGATACATTTAGCTTGTTCTAAACTTACCTGCATTTGTAAGGCGACAACTATTAGATTGAAAAAATGTACTGTGTGTGGATTAAGTTATTCCTTTTGTTCCCAGTTGTTTGATAGAAGTTGCAATTTTTTCTAAACTTATTCTTCTGTGGTTCTATTCTGTCCTTGATAGACATCTTCTGTTTCAGATGACCCTTGGTGAGATTAGCTACAAAAATATAGCTTTATTTTGAGCACATGTGACCTCACTGGACAAAGTTTGGAGGTATAATTTGAAAAAAAACTTCTTTTGATAGATAGCTGGCAAACCAACAAACAGATCAAATCCCAATTCGACTCTCACTTTTCATCAGAGATAAGCTAGTTCAGAAAGGGATTCTGAATGAGTTGCTGAGTGAAGGGAGAGGTTTTGACGATTTCGGTAAGCAAAGAAAGGGAGGATGATGTATCTGAATCACAGGGAGAAAAATGGTGACAACAAGTTCCGGAGAGGGACAGAGATAGTGAATAGTGACTGGGAAAGGAGTAGGGTATATGCTAGGCTTAGTGTGTAGAGGAGTTTACACAGGGCTAGGGTGGGCAGGGGGCCTCAGAGGGTGCTAGAGTATGAACTATAAGGGGCACTGAGGGGAGAATTTCTGCAGCACTGGAGGAATGTTCTTTTTTGAGATAAAAATATATAATTTTTTAAAAAAACATTTCAAAAAGCAGGTGTGAACAGAGTGGCCATCCTGGCAGTGTCAACAGTCTGTTGAATGGGGTCTTCCCTTTTCTTTTCCCTCTTTCTTGGGTCGGTTATCCTTTCTCTTACTGGTTAATTATTTTGCTCGAACTTCATCCATAATATTCACCATGTCTTGGCTTGTCCAATTTCACCCTTAGTCAAATTTTTAGGTTCATCTAAAGACCAAATCATTAACTGGTGAAGTCGGTGCAAGTTAGGTCAAACATTTGGGGAAAGATGAATGTTACTGTATGTGCTTTTTGGAGGTAAGAACAGTGAGGTCTATGTTAATGTTCCTCCAGCCTTGAAAAGGGTTTCCTTGTTATATATATGCATTTTCTAAAGTCCCCTTTTTCCAAAATATGAAGTGGTGTGTATTAGTAAACCTTATCTAAGGGTTTCCATGCTTACCTGAAAGTGGACAATTAGCTAGAGCAGCGAGTGCTGTAGTGGAACTGATTGCAAAAGATAACATTATACCTGCCGATGTGAATGTGATTTGACCATATGCCTTTTGTTATTCCGCAACAATTTATTAGAGAAAATCTTGGCTACAGAATCAGTGGAAAGATTTTACAATTGGAGTCCGTGACGCAGTCGGAGGCCATGAGAAGGCGCTACCGCTTCCTAAGTCATTTTTCTTTGACAACAACATTTCAGGTACTTGCCATGATGATTATTTCTGGAAGTGTGCTGACTTCACTTCATCAATGGTTTGATCACTCTAATTATTTTCACTTGTAATTTCCAGCTTTGTGAAATTGATCTCAGCAAGATAATGCCCATGGATGCACTTTCTCCATTTATGGAGGAAATCAGAAGTAGGGAAAAACAAAGGAAGTGGCTAGCGAGGAAGGTTTGTAACCCACACTTTAATCAGAATTACAGCTGATTTTTCTTTTCTTGTGCAATTCAATGATTTAGCATCATGGGTTTATGATGTTTAGAAAAGCCCCCAGTGTGAACAGCAGAAATTGCTTAAAGATTCAAGTGCAGGATGAAGGAACTTTCTAGAGAGAAAATGTGTAGGACTCTACTTTCATTTTTGGCTTAATACACAAACAATTCCTTGAACTTTCCACTAAATTTCATTTAGACACTCGAACTACGGCTTGTTCCAATTAATCACCTGAACACGTAAGTTCAGATCTTTGATTTCTTTTTTCCGCGTGCTCTCAAATGTACGCAAATAAGTTAAGCACTTAAATATGTCACCTTCTTTAATTATACGCATTAGCCTTAGTAAGCTTTAAAATCTCAGGCTTGTTCCAATTGAGGTTGATGTGTATTATTAACATAGATACATATTTACTGTGGTTAACTTAATTACCTAATAGACGTTTGAGCATACATGTAAAAGTTTCACTTTCTATTTTGAGCTTGTCAATTGAATAGAATCTCCTATGTGAGTTGGCTAGTGTTCGGAAGTATCTTGTATTCATGTCCCCTCCTCTTAGCCATAAACATCTTGATTTTGTCACCATGAGGTTTCTTCAGCTATAGCAATCTCTCCAACTCTATTTTCAGATTCAAGAACCTTGAGTTGGAATTCTGTTTTTTTTCTTTGGATGACCGTGGTGTCCGGGCCAGCTTTCGCGCACCTCGACTAATTCCACGGGATACCTGCCACCTCCCACCAGCAACAAGTACTAGGTAACTTTGTCCAACAAGGCTAGGGATGGGAAGAATCACCTAATTCTTTTTGTCTCCGCTGAGTTAGTTGGAATTCTGTTTTCTCTTTCCTGTTCTAAAGCTGAAAGTTCATCTAGAGCCTTGCTTCTACTTGTTTTTGTAGTTGTCCTTTTTTCAAGTTCCTTAACTTCTATGTTCTAACTAAGTACAAAGTCTGGACTGCCACCTCTTGTGTAATTCTGCCACCACCTCTTCACCATATCAGTGAACCCCACTTGTTGAAGCCACGTATTTTCAAACTTGAAGTAAGATGGTGTTGAGTCCCAGTCTTCACCTTGTAGCAGAAGAGCTTTGTGGTCTGAAAATTGAAATGACGCCTGGCAGTGTCAACTGCTTGATAGCTTTCATTCCAGTATGAAAGTTAAGGAACCTATCAATTCTTGAGGCTTGTAGAGTGTCATCCCCTCTTGACAAAGTGTATTATGCCCCTCGCAAGGCAAATCCATTAGCTGAAGGTCCAAAAGCATTTCTGAGAAGCTCCTCATAGCTTGGTCCTTCTGGTACACTTTAGCCTCTCATTCTCATGATATACGAAGTTGACAGTGCACACAATTTAAAAAGGAACTTGGTTTGGATGATTCCTTTTATTGAGGAGATTTTCAAAGTTGATATTTTTCTTTTTCAGGAACGGCGTGAACAAGTTAAAGCTGAAGCCATTGGCATGTACTTAGAGCCTTTGCCTTTTAGCTTTTCAGAACCTTCTTTCACAGAACAACCTACTTTCACTAGCGATGACTTCGAAGGTACGTCAAATATTGCTATTTTATATAACAAATTTTATGCTCTCATCTTATGTGGTTTGGCATTTTAACCATCCCGGAGTATAATCCCCACCCCCACCCCACCCCACCCACCCCTCATCTTTTATAAGTGGAAGATGAGTCATGCCATTATTTTTTTAATATGAAGTAATTAGTTCTATTGCAAGCATCAAGTAGATGCATAATAGTTACAAAGAAAAATAGCAAAAGGTCAGCTCTCCTTTACATTGTTAGTTAAGAGTCAGGGAGCTGATAAAGTTCGAAAATGAATCAGTGGAATCTAGAGGGGATAAATAAACCCAACTATACAAAAACACGAGGCAATTAACTTTTAAAGATTGGTAGGTAGTTGATATTCCATAAAAGCATCTTCTATTCCTTTTGTTCCAGATACTCCAAAAAATGGCTGCAAGTATCATCTTCCAGATTCTCTTGATGGTGCTATCAACTTTCCAGCAACTCCAGCTTATCAAAACATCCCTGATATTATGAGGCATGACCCATTTGAGACCAAAAAGAGCTTAAAACATACTCCATAAGTCTGCTGCTATTTGACATTGTAGAAATAGGTGATTGTGTGTTTCTGCTTCCTTCATGCTTCCGTCATTACTTGGTTGGTTATAAGACAACTATATTCCTTTAAGTACATAATCTTCATTAAGAGAGTTTACAATGCTTATCTTGTGTATACTATTGATGTGTGTGATCATCTCATCTAAAAACTTAAACCGTTAGAGAGAGGAAACATTTCTATTCATTTAACGTCACACGGATTAGAATTATCATATAATCTTTTTCTTTTGAAATGAATGAATTGAATTATTTTCAACATGAACATCTGTTCTAGTATATTTCTTTACTCTGCTTATATCACAAATATTTTTCAAGAGATCGTCATATCAAAAGTTTCATTAAATAGTGAATGAAGTCCTTCTAAGTCTGTCCTTCCTTTACCTTTTTAGATCGACATCATTCATTCTTCCATTTACTTCCCTTCAACTCTTCTCTCCCATCAAAAAACTTTTTTATTGTTCATTATCTCTATATATTTTTTGACGGCCTCTGAATAAGGATAAGACATTACTAAGAGACATGGATTTGATCAGTTATGAAAGAAACTACTATTATGTTAATAGTCATTGGTATTGTGCTAATTAACTATTGTTGCGTTACATGGGTGTAAAGCAAATTATTTTCTAAGTTATCACCTTACAAACATCAAATGATATCAAATTACTAAGCAATGTCAATAAGCCTACTAAAAAAAGTACAAGAGTGAAAAATATCAATAAATACTAAGAACAGAAAACACTTGCTAAGCAAATAAATCTGAACATCTTTAAATCATCATATTGAAAAAGTTAATTAACTAAATCTCAATTAAAGTTCGAAAATGAATCAGTGGAATCTAGAGGGGATAAATAAACCCAACTATACAAAAACACGAGGCAATTAACTTTTAAAGATTGGTAGGTAGTTGATATTCCATAAAAGCATCTTCTATTCCTTTTGTTCCAGATACTCCAAAAAATGGCTGCAAGTATCATCTTCCAGATTCTCTTGATGGTGCTATCAACTTTCCAGCAACTCCAGCTTATCAAAACATCCCTGATATTATGAGGCATGACCCATTTGAGACCAAAAAGAGCTTAAAACATACTCCATAAGTCTGCTGCTATTTGACATTGTAGAAATAGGTGATTGTGTGTTTCTGCTTCCTTCATGCTTCCGTCATTACTTGGTTGGTTATAAGACAACTATATTCCTTTAAGTACATAATCTTCATTAAGAGAGTTTACAATGCTTATCTTGTGTATACTATTGATGTGTGTGATCATCTCATCTAAAAACTTAAACCGTTAGAGAGAGGAAACATTTCTATTCATTTAACGTCACACGGATTAGAATTATCATATAATCTTTTTCTTTTGAAATGAATGAATTGAATTATTTTCAACATGAACATCTGTTCTAGTATATTTCTTTACTCTGCTTATATCACAAATATTTTTCAAGAGATCGTCATATCAAAAGTTTCATTAAATAGTGAATGAAGTCCTTCTAAGTCTGTCCTTCCTTTACCTTTTTAGATCGACATCATTCATTCTTCCATTTACTTCCCTTCAACTCTTCTCTCCCATCAAAAAACTTTTTTATTGTTCATTATCTCTATATATTTTTTGACGGCCTCTGAATAAGGATAAGACATTACTAAGAGACATGGATTTGATCAGTTATGAAAGAAACTACTATTATGTTAATAGTCATTGGTATTGTGCTAATTAACTATTGTTGCGTTACATGGGTGTAAAGCAAATTATTTTCTAAGTTATCACCTTACAAACATCAAATGATATCAAATTACTAAGCAATGTCAATAAGCCTACTAAAAAAAGTACAAGAGTGAAAAATATCAATAAATACTAAGAACAGAAAACACTTGCTAAGCAAATAAATCTGAACATCTTTAAATCATCATATTGAAAAAGTTAATTAACTAAATCTCAATATCGTCATATAAACCTAAAACACCCGACGTATACACAGAGAACCGAAACTATAATCTCACCTTGATAATTCCAATCCTTAACCCTTTGGGGTGGCCTAGTGGTTTGAGCTTGGGACTTCCATGTTGGAGGTCTCAAGTTCGAAACCCCTTGCCAGCGAAAGCAAGGGGTTTGCCTTCTGGGTCGAGCTCGTCGCACCAGGCTTGTCTAGTGCGGGTTACCTCTCCTATGTGGTTTGCGAGCTATTGCATAGGAGCGGGGTTTTTTATCCTGTGCGCATCCAAAGGGTTGCGGCTGCGGGTTTCCCTTGTCATAAATAAAAAAAATTCCAATCCTTAATTCTTAGAGTCTCTATCTCCTCAGTTAAATTTTTCTTCCATGTCAGTTATGGTCTTAAAATCCTCTTTCAACAATTCTGAAATAAAAAAAAAGTGTTTCAAATATTTTTGGATTTATAGTTGCTGCTGTACTCTTTTCTTCATTTTTGCTACTTGAAATTTACTATTGTTACATCTTTTCTCAACTTCTCATTTGTTGCTTCTTTTCCCATTCCTCCGCCTCTTATATGTAAGCATCACAATAATAAGTCCGATCATTGCTCCAAAGGCTGGATGTCATATCTTCTAGTTAGCTTATTGACTATTCATTTCTAAAGCTTAATTGTGTAGTAATTTCATTAACAGAGCATTAAGAGAATCGATTTTATTTATGTCCATACTATTTTTGTCAAAATATGCTAGTTGGGCTTCTTTAGAGAAGGCAAAGGGCTGCATTAAAATTTCTTGAATAAAAAAATTTGTGGCCTCTAAGATAATGTGAGTTGACTGAAAAGAAACATGGAGTATGAAAGGTTGGGTAGTGATAATTCAGATTTTTAGAGTTAGTGACTCTTTTTTTTAATATAGGACAGAAATGGAAAAAAAAGGAAAAAGGCCAAAAAAGATAACTGTATTTCTTGGCCAAAGAGGGGTTCCGCATCACTCTTCTTTTGCCTAGCTTTATAATATATATATATATATATATTGTCTCTTCAATACGTCCCCTCATGTGTGAGCCTGATTCAATTCATGGCAAGCATGTGGAATTCACTTTTGATAAATGGGTTGCAATGAGACTTGGAATCAGGATCTCTGCCTGTTCTGCTACCATTGTCATGCACTGATATCTGAGTGTGCGAACTCTTCACCTTTGGTGCCGCACTCTTGTCGACACAACGTGGGTGTGGGATCCATACCGGATATGGTCTATCGGTTTTGAGTACTTTGACCGAAATCGATATAGAAATTCGAGACAGATATAATGATTCTGAAATCAAAACAATAGGTAGGGTGAAATCATAATTTTAGGCAGATGTTTCTTTTGTCATTGGAAGGTATTTGTATTAAAAAGTCCGCAATCAGAATGTGCTTTAAAGATGTCTACAGGTCAAACACTAGTATGTGCAATGAACTCAAGAAGTCTATCACGACCTCTTGTATCATTTGCAATAGCCATGTTACACCGATAAAACAGTAAGAAGATGCATTTGTACTTAATAATAATTAAAGATTCAAACTTTGCTCTAAAGAAATTGTGCATTCCTTCTTTCCAACTTGTCCATAATTTAGGCAGATTTTCACAACTTTACTTTTAGATATTTAAATTAGTTTTAGTTGAATCTCTGCACCTGTATTCATACCTGGATCTGTATGAAGGATCCCGGCCTCTAGATCTGCACTTGTATCGTACACCCGCATCTGAGTCCGAGCAACGGGTGGTCAGGGTGTCCAAGAAAAAAAAACCGTATATACAAGTAAAATGATATACAAAATGATTAAATAACATATTTTGGACACCCTCAACATAACAAGTTGTTATAGCCCAGTGATTTCACTTCCTTGGAATGAGGACGTGCTTGTGTGTTCAAATCTCACTAGTTCTACTTTTTGAAAAGAGCTTTTGTTGTGCTATTTCTGGACACCCTTTGTGAATTCCTGGCTCCACCACTGCCGAGCAACTTAGTTTGGTACCATGTTAAGTTTATGACCATCACATCCAAAAGTTTAAGCGGTTTGAGGGAGCACATTGTTATTTGCTTAATTATGTTTCAACATATACAATCACATTTCATGGTAGTAATCCTGTGACTCAATTATTATAGAAAATGGTTACTTTAGTAAGCTAAATTGAAGCTTGATAGTGGTGATCTTTCAGAAGTTTGACTTTTACTATTTTGCAGTTTTGACATTAAATAGTACTTCTTCATGACTGCAAAAGCCTTGCAATTTGATCTTTATTTTTGAAGTTTTTATGATATTGCTTTACGCCTTTACGTAGGTACTAACCATCTTCCCATTAGTTGAAATGATTGTTGTTGTGTTTGTATTTGTGATAAGCTTTGGGAAGTACGAGTGTAACTGTAACATCATCAAGCTCCCCTGTGCCTGGAGGCAGGCAACTGTTCTCCAATGTTGCAAGGCTTGGTTTTGCTGCTGGATGTGATCCTCCAGCGCTGAAAATGGATGAGTCTGCACGTGATTCTTCTGTTGCAGCTGGTATCTTTTTAAATTTTCCACTTGGCTATTGACATTGAGTATCTGCTATGATCCGAATAATTGTTTGTCATGTTTTCATCACAGTTTGCCGTAAACGTGTTGTTTCATTTTGCTTTATCATAACCAGTGTACTTCATTTCTCTCAGGAACGAGTCGTCCTGGAATCCTGTCCTTTGCAAATGTAACCTCCAAAGCAAAAGCTGTTGAAGGTCCCAATGCTTCTAAGACAAATGATGCAGGGAAGAGGGGGAAGAAGCCAAATCGGATCCTAATGTCAACTTCTGGTGGTAGACGTTACTGAATTTTGAAGGGATGTGATGAGGAAATCTGTCTGTATATTTAAGAGATGTTTTGCCTTTTATTAGGAACTGTGATTTGTTAGTTGTTACTCACCTATTGAGCATGGTGTTTTGGTAGCGTGTTGTGAAGTTGTTGTAGGATAAACTGTTTTCGCGTCCTACATCATCTTTCCTCTTTTAGTTTTTACTCTCTTTCCTCCCATCCTTGCATATATGGTAAAAACTGAAACGACGTTCAAATATACTTTTTTAATTGATTTCAACTTCAACTATTCCTTTTCTCCGGTTTCAACCAAATACTTGTCTGTGAAATTTACAAAAAGATCTAACATAAAAACAAAGGATAATTTTAGAGATAATCAACATTATGCTTAATTTCTTTGTTATAATTCATTTACAGTAAAGTTGAAACAATTTATCTCTTTAATTAAAGGGAGATAAACTTGATATTTTATTAGAAACCAAGACGCTAAATTTGAAAGGTTATTTCTGAAATAAGTTTAAGAATGAAATATGTGGGATTGTATGAGTATAACACGTGTCCCTCCCTCCTATAAATAGCCATGTTCCATCCAATGTATGTAGAATCTCTCCGTCACCTTTGCAATTAATTAATTAAATTAAATATGATTACTAAAACCAAAAGGCAGCAAAAGTCCAAAATTAATCTGATTGTTATTCAAATTATATATACATACTTATCATCATATAAAAATAATAAATGAAGCAAAAGAAAGGGAAAACAAGTGTGATCCCAAATGACACGACCGAGGTTGAGCAGGAAACCAGCTCTTGTTCGTCTTCTCTCTGTTGCTGCTGTCTTCTCCATTATCCTTATCGCCATTCAGTCCTCTTTCTTCACTGGTACTATATCTTCTTTTCCTTAACCCTAATTATTTGAAAATCCTCTTCGCTAATTTACTGTTTTGAATTTGATGCATCCAGGTAGTTGGACTCCCGTTAATTTGGATATTCCGATCTTGTCCCACTTCCAGTCTAATCTTCAGCAATGCGTCGTAATTATTTCGATATTGTTTGCTTCTAATTATTTCCATGGATCTCCTATATTTTGTTGAAAACTGATATTCATTTTCACCATATTATGTATACTCCACATATGATGTGGAATTTCTGCTTACAGGCTAACCGAGGGCTGGGATTGACTGCTCATATAATTGATCATTGCAATGTCATTCTCAAGTTTCCCCAAGGAACTAATAGCACTTGGGTTTGTCTCTCATCCTTCTCCTACCTGTTGGTTACCTTGTCAGTTATCTACAAAACAACACTGAAATGCATTTCCCCATTCATTCTATCTTGCAGTATAATGAGCAGTTCAAGATCTTTGAACCATTGGAGTACAAGTATGACGTTTGCGAAGCAATACTTCTGTGGGAGCAGGTTCCTCATACTTGTTATTCATGTTAATTAGTCATGTTTTGGGGCTTCCACTACTAGTTCATTAAAATATATTGGGATTATCTGAAATGCAGTATCGTAACATGACGACAGTGTTGACAAGAGAATATTTGGATTCTCGGCCTGATGGATGGTTTGACTATGCAGCAAAAAGGATTGCACAGCTGTAAGTTATTGGCTTCATCCTCCATTCACCTTCTTAATCAATTAATGATAGATTTAATGTGATTTGATCTTCATATTTTATTTCATTGTTTCCTTACTTTTCCTGTTTGCAGAGGAGCAGATAAATGTTACAATCAGACTCTTTGCGAAGAACATCTCAATCTAACTTTACCAGCTAAGCCCCCGTTTCACCCTCGACAATTCAGAAGATGTGCAGTCGTTGGCAATTCTGGAGACCTCTTGAAGACGCAGTTTGGAGAGGAAATTGACAGTCATGATGCAGTTATACGAGATAATGAGGCTCCTGTTAATGAGGTAAATTAGCTCTTAGTCCGTTGAAAATAAAAATGATTTATGTTAAATAATTTGTCTGTTTAGGGAGTAGTAGGTATTATCTTAACTAGAGTTCTCTATCCAATACAACACTTTCAAGTATTGGAAAAGGTTGAATTATGAAGATACAGTTGCAAGAATTTCTATTCATTAAACTGTAGAACGTCTAAACTTTGATGCCATATTTTCTCTATTGAACTGACTTTTCAACCAGTACTTTAATATATCTCTTCCACTATCACTTTTTTTTTATGAAGTAATATGTTTCATTAAAATGCATCAAGGAGGTGCAAAGTTACAAGTAACAGAGGGATAAAAAGGAGTATTTAGCTCAGTTCAGCTCCTATACAAAGTGTTAATCTAGAACTAGGGTGCTAACAAAGTCTAGAAAATGTCCAGCACTAAGGGCCGGGGTCAACTTTGACCATGGTTAAGTATGCATTTAGCTTTAAGAGAGTGATTTGGAGTTGAGATGCTATCAAAACATCTCTTGTTCCTTCTGTCCACAAACACCAAAAGATAGTATCAGGAATCATCAACCAGATTTTCTTGATGGCCTTATCAACTTTCCATAAACTCCAACACAAATGTGCCTGTCTCATGTTTTTGGCATAACCCAACTCAGGCCAGAAAGGGTGCAAAACATGTTCCAAACACCAGTAGCTACTGGACAGTGCAAGAACAAAGTGATTAACAGATTCCAGATCCTTGTTACATCGGTAACATCTGTTAACCAGCAGAAGTGCTTTCCTGTTAAGGTTGTCTAGTGTTAGACAAGCTTCATATAAGGCAATCTAGTTGAAGCATATGACCTTAATTGGTAGCTTGGTCCTTCAAATCAATTTCCATGGCCAAGAATCCAGCACCTGATTTTGCTTGCAGATCTGCCTGTAACAGTCCTTGACTGTGAATATACCCTTACTGCCCCAACACATGGTATCTTGAAGGTCTTTATTTATGTTGCAACTCTTCACTTTTGCAAACAAATCCATAAAACTATCCATTTCCCAGTCTTGGACATACCTTCTTGAGTGCATATCCCAGTTGTTGTTACTCCCATTCTGAGCAATTGTGGAGTTTGTCTTGAGCAATGTTGAAGATGCTAGGATAGACATCCATGAGTGCTGTGTTGTTAAGCCATTTATCCTTCCAAAAACTGATGTGCACTCCATTACCAGGTACTGTCACTAATATAATATATTAGTCAAATTAACATCCTAGACCTGTGTACCAATATTATTGCATATAAAGTGAAACAAAGAACTTAGTAAAGCCACTGGAGTCCTCATTCTGTTGTATCTTGCATATTCTTAAAATTCTTACGTCATTATCCACGTTGCTACAGGTATTTCTTTCCATGCAATACTGGTGAAGCATGTGTGGCATTTTTATTATTTGATCAACTCTACTAGAGAATAACTAGTCTGGCCTTGTAATTGAGATCTGAGAGTGATGATGACAACCAGCATTTATGTAGTCATTAATATGCATAATCTGTTAAAAGTTGTATTAACCCAGTTAAAAAAAAAACCTTCTAGATTTCACATCTATTTTTATTGTTTGATCAACTCTATTAGAGACTAACTAGGTCTGGCCTTGTAATTGAGATCTGAGATTGATGAAGACTACCAGCATTTATGTAGTCATTACTATGCATAATCTGTTAAAAGTTGTATTAACCCAGTAAAAAAACCCTTCTAGATTTCACGTCTATGGTGTCAATCAACCAGAATTTGTTGTGAAAATAACTGCTTATAAATATGCTATGCAGAAATACGCCAAGCATGTTGGCCTGAAGAGAGATTTTCGCTTAGTTGTGCGAGGTGCTGCTGGAAACATGATTAAAATTCTCAACGGTTCTGGTAAATTATTGGAAAACCTATTTATTTCTTGAACATTTGATCATATACATCTTGTCTTCTGTGTTTGTTTTTGTTCAGATTTATTTCATGCTTCTTCCCATTTTCCTATATTGACTGAAGACAAAATGATGTCTTCAATTTTTGACGTTCTGTGCCATGTTATGAGCATCAACCAAACAAAACTTCTTTTATGATCTCATTGTTGCCTAATAAACAGTACCATTCAGCAATGGTTTTAGGTGTTTCTGGATTCTATGAGAAGAAAGAAACTCATGTGCTTTTGTATTCAAAAAAAGAAACTCTAGGTGTTTTGAGGCAAAGTAATCATTGTTAGAATAAGAATAGGTTTACACAATCCTTTTATAATAGGAATAGAAATAGGAATTGTAATAGGAATAGGAATAAGAATAGTAATAGGAATCGGAATAGTAAATAGTATCCTACTTGGTAAAGGATTGTATTGTAGTACAATTTCAAAAGGATTGTATTGTAGTATCTATAAATAGGGTTTCTATGTAATAATGTAGATACAACAATTCAATAATATTTTTCTCCTATATTTCTCGCATGGAATCAGAGCCTCTACGATGTTGGTAAAGTTTCCACTGCCGGGCGGGCGGCTATTACCCATATATCTCACCCGTCTGGCCAATGATTATGTTAACAACAATGATTATGTTAGCAAAAGTTGGGTCCATCGTGTATCTTTTCTGGTGATTATTTTCTCATATCTTATTTGTGTAGCACCGTGCCATCATCGGAATGAATACTTTTTTATATCCAATTTGTGTAGTACCGTGCCATCTTTCCGGTGACTACTTTCTCATATTTGATTTGCGTAACATCATTTTTTTTCCGGTGACTACTTTCTTATTTGTGTAGGGTCATGCCATCACTCTGGCCTTACCCAAATAATTTCTCTTTTTCAATAGGGTCGTACCGTCAATCTGACTCTATCCATATAATTTCTATTTTTCAGTAGAGTCGTGCCATCATTCCGACCCTACCCGAATAATTTTATTTCTCAGTTTGTGACCACTTTCAGCCATCAAACCTAATACTTCCGCGCATGAGTATGTTCTGGTCAATTTTTCAGTGACTTTCTTGTTTGATATGGACTCATCTATTGATTCCAAGACGATCCATATATTTTATACCAGATTTTGAGCACTTTCCGACAACTGCTGCATTGTGAAAAAGTTTATATGGAGCAACCACCTAATTTTGTTACTTAGGGGAAGTTTAGTAGCCTTGTATGTTGATTACGTAAGTCATTCTATGATCTGAAACAGTCTTCTTAAGCTTGGTTTGGGAAGTTCAACACTGTAATTTTATCACTTTGTGTTTTATCGATATTATGCATCAAATTCAGTATTTCATGAGAACAAACATATTGAGATTGATTGGCATTATGCATCAAATCTAGTATTTTTAATGAGAAGACAAGCACATTAAGATTGATTGTGTGAAGTTGAGTGATCAACTTGCATATATCTCATCAAGCCCCTCATCGGTCCTTATATTAATTACATTTGTAACAAGCTAGGTACATGACTTGTATGCACTAGCTTGAAGGGGAGTGTTAGAATAAGAATAGGTTTATACAATTCTATTTAGAATAGGAATAGGAATAACAATAGTATGTAGTATCCTAGTTGGTAAAGGATTGTATTGTAGTATCTATAAATAGGGTCTCTATGTAATAATGTAGATACAACACTTCAATAACATTTTTCTCGTATATTTCTCACAATCACTATATAGGATAAGAAAATACAGACTACCTATGTTTGCTGCTCTTTGGTGCAAATTTCAAGATATATGATTCACACACAATTTTTTATTTTTTTTAAAAAGAACATGTATTCTATGTTTCACACATTTTAAACTTCATTAGCTTTGTTTGTGACTGAGGCGTAATAGTTGTTTTACTTATTTATATTTTGTTAAACGTCATCATCTCTCAACATGGATAGTTCTGTATAAAAAAAATTCCCTTCGTTTGCTTTTTTTTTTTCTTTCCCCTTTTTTGGTGTAAGGGACTGCTCACTTTTGTATACTCCAATCACCTCCTTGGTGTCTGTATTTTATCTTTCAATAACACATTTTGCTTACCGATCAAGAAAAAAGAAGAAGAAAAAAGCGCACTACCATTCAGTGGCAATCATTGGTTTTTTATTTTGATGGTGTATATTGATAATGTCCGTTTTTGAGGATTTTGGTCTAAATGTGGTTTTGCAAAACTCTAGAATTCTTATTCTTTTTGTTATTTAACATGTGATGTAGGGTAGTTCATGCTTGATATGATTATATGAGTATGTCATATTAGGATGTCAGGTGCGCTTATTGTGATGAGCGCACTCTGATGCATTTCTATAAAAAGCCTTTAGCACCAGTAGTTGGGTCTTATACTGCATATTAGCAGGGTTGTGTACATGAGTTGTGTTATTGAAAGTCAAGAGCTAGATATAGTTTCTCGTGACTAAGAATAATCAATTCTTCTTTAATGATCTAATGGTTGTCCATTTATGTGTGACCAATCAGCATTGCTATATACAAAATTACTGGTTTTTCGAGCATGACTGCTTATATTTTAGGGATTCAAGTTTTGAGAGCCCTTTAACTTTTCGAGAGTCTCAATCTAGTCCTTTAAATGTTGTTAGATTCAACAAACATTCTATCTTTGGTTTTGCCCTTCTGTCAAAAAAGGTAAATAGACCCTCAATTTAGGGGGGCAAAACAATGTCTCTACCCAAAATAATATTGTTTGTTCTCTTTCCCAACAAAATGGATAAATAAACAAGAGAGACTTGATTTCTTGTCGATGATTTAACTAAGTTGTTGGTGCTTTCTTGTTTCTTCTTGTTTTCTGTTCTTACTTCTGTCGGATACCTCAGAGATTTTTTAATCTATACTTGGTTGATTTTTGGAACTTAGGGAAAGAGTGTCAGCTATAACAACTCTCTTAACCTGAATGGTTCAGCTAAACCAAAAGTTGCTTATGGGAGGAGGGGGGTAGGACAAAGGAGGAGAGGGGGGGAGAGAGAGCAGCCACAATAATTGTCAAGCCTTGCATGTTTCTCTTTGTGTGGCTTCACCTTATTACTATTTTTTGTTTTTAGTTCGGAACTTCTCAGATGGTCGGTGGTCCCAAAATTAACTTTTGACACTAGTATTCATATGATCCAAATAATTGTTGCAGTCTAGACTCTAGTAGGCATAAGTGTTGAAGGAAGGAGCAAGACATATAGATGATAGCTCCTTATATAGCTAAAGGGATTCTCCTTTTTCAATTTTTCACCTGGTATAAAGAAAACACTCTTCTTGCTCCTAGCTTAATCAGGAAAAAAAGAGATATAGAGGGTGTGTTTGGTATGGAGGAAAACATTTTCTGGTAAATGTTTTCCAATTTTTCAATGTTTGGTTGGCTTAAATGTTTGAAAAATGTTTTCCAAATCAAATTTTTTTCCTCAAATTTAAGGAAAATGACTTTCCTTCCAAAATTAAGGAAAACATTTTCCTAAACTCTACTTCATCCTTTAATTTTTTTTTTCTTACCCTACCTATACCCCGTACCGAACCCTACCCATTCAAAAAATAAAATAAAATATTTTAAATTTTCTTATTTTTTAAATTTCAAATATATTTTTATCCCTACCACCCCCCTCCCCCCACCCCTCCCCAAAATAAAATTTTTGAAAAATGTTTCAAATTTTAAGATTTTTT